>NW_024426885.1:54417176-54436615 GCF_017311325.1 Ursus maritimus
AAGCCTGCTTCTCCCTCTCCCACTCCCCCTGCTTGTGTTCCCTCTCTCGCGGTCTCTCTCTGTCAAATAAATAAATAAAATCTTAAAAAAAATGGTCTTAAAATAAACATGGCTAGTGGGAATATAAATCGATAGGTACTTTTTGTAAAGCAATTTGTCAGTGCCTATTGACGTTTTAAAAGTACATTCATTTTGACCCAGGTATCCCACTTTTTGGTATCTACATGCTTCAATGTGTACAAAGAGACAGGTTCAAGGATATTCATTTCAGTCTTCTTTGTAACAGTGAAATATAAAATCACAAATGTCCATTCATGGACGAATGGGTAAATAATCTATAACACACGCACTTTATGTATTCATACTATGCAGCATTTAAAAAGATAGATATAAATGAACTACGTAGAAAAATTTCCAGAACATAATGTTGAGTGTAAAAAAAAAAAAAAGCATATTGCAGAACAACAACAGAAAACAAAAGGTTGTTAATCAAGGGAGTACTTTATTTTTTTTCTTTTTTATTTATTTATTTTTTTACAATAACTTAATGGGAGATAAAGGTAAGGAGGACAGAGGTCAGAAACACAAATCTCAGTTCGGAGGACTGCTGAAACAGTCCAGGGGAGAAACGAACTAGGTTTGACCTCAAGCAGTATGACACTGGGGCTGAAAAGCCGCACGGATTAAAAGCCCCTTCTGGAGGTGGGACAAACAGGGTTTGCTAACTTCATAGATACAGGAAGTGTGCAGTGGGAAGAGTATAGGTAATTCCAAATGTTCAAGTTCAAGTCTGGGAGAGCGGGTGAGTGGTGTCCCCACTAATCCCAGCAGACTAGAAGAGAAAGGGAAACTGAAGAAGGTAAAGGAGATTTTGAGATAAAGATAATGATACTGGTTTGAGTTATGTTCCTGTGGGGTATCTACCTGCAGTGTTCCAGTAGGAGCATGAAAGCTTAGGACGACAGGTACCCAACAACTGTTCACTGAAAACATTTCTATCCTTAGCAATTAGGCTGCAGTATAAGGTCATTAATATCGGGCAAGTGCTGGGTTCCCTAGAGGGCTATCCACGGAAACACCGCTTATCTGCAACCCCCTCATAGTTCTTGGCCATTCCCCAGAGCCCGCTGTTGCTATCAACAACCTCGATCCCCCACAGCAGTGACAGTGCCAGTCAGGACCTGGGGAAGACCAGAGGAGTCTACCCATCATCAGAGGTGTGTCATGATTTCCATCATTATAAAGAATCTTCTAGTGTTACGGCTAGGATCAAACCAAACGGTTAAATGGTATATATGGGGTGTGTGGTTGGCTCAGTCAGCAGAGCATGTGACTCTCAATCTCAGGGTCATGAGTTCAAGCCCCACACTGGGCATGGAGCCTACTTAAAATAAATAAATAATAATAATAATAAATAAATGAATAATGTATATGAATGGGATGACAGAAGAATCATGCAGATTAGCTTTTCCTCTGGTGATACTAGTTCCTAATTCACCCAGAAAACAGAGCTTACCTACGTCAAAAGATGCCTGTATATATTATCAATTTCTCATAGCACAGAACAAAATGTAACATAACTAGTATCAGGGAGAGAGCAAAGAATCAGCAAATGCAAACTGTGTTAATTTTTACAAAGCCTATTAAGATATGAAGGCGTTCCTTGCTAACATTTATAAAATTACACTTGGCGAGAATATATTTTCTTGGTAACTACTCTAAGAAGATAATGGGAGTCTTTAAATTCCAAGTCCTTAAATATACCTCCTTAGGAAGAGATCTATTTCTATATTCTCCTTCTCCAAAGACAGAATGCTGCTGGCCTTGGATAGGTCCTAGTAAGCTGTTTGAGTAGACAACTAGATGGTCACAGAAATTACATGTCGTGGCCTCAGCCCAAGGTCCTTCTTGTTACTACAAACAACCTAGGCTCCGTCCCCAGTGAATAAGCACCTCACGGCACTAACAGCTCACTGCCTTATAGGGCTCTGTGGGCTAATGCATGCTATCTCCTTGGAAAAAAGGAGGAGGCAGCTCCTTGGGGCCTTGCACACGGCACAAGCCCCAGGCCGGGGCCTGACGCAACACTGCAGCCCTAGAGAAGCATACGGTCCCAATGCTGAAGGGAACCCTAGAGATCAAGGCCACGTTCGCAGTTCACAAACAGAGGCCCTGCGGTGAGACAGCCGTGCTAAGCCCAGCCACAGAGGCTGTGTCAGAGCCCAGGCCTCCGACTCAGGGCTCGAGGTTCTTTCCATCCTTCATTCTAAGGGTCCACGGGCAGAGGGTCCCTTAACGTATTACCATCCAGTGCCATGTCAAGAGTTTCCTTCTCACAATTTATGTTCTTGGTGGGATCTACCCGGGATACATGTACAGTTCAGAACGAACTAAAACCGTAGCGGTAGGTCATGACTACAGATGCAAACACACTGAGACAGAAACCGCACAAGAACATAATATTATTATAATTACTACTTCCCACCATGTCTTCCTGCTTACAGAAATACATTTTTTGGTCTATATACGCCAGCATATATATTAATAGTTAACAACACTTAGGCTTTTATTTATTTCAACCTAATCCGCACACTGTCTCTGGAAACACAAGAACTATGAACGGTCATCTGTGAAGGCCACTAGCTTGTCGCGCCCCTCCCCGCAAATATTTCACCAATCTATGCGTCCACCCTTCATCTAGAAGAAGGGACGCAGGATAACAGTCACACAATAAGTAAACTGTGTCTGTGTAGACGTGTATCCGCGGGGGGGTGTGGGTATGTGTGGGCAGGTATCTCCAACCCTTAACAGAGCAGTTTTGGTAAAATTTCCACAAGTAAAGCTTTCCTTTCTCCACAGTTTGTTATCAGATCGGGAAAGTATCCCTCTGGAGGAAAACCAAAACAAAACACTTTGCCCACTGACTATATATATAAAATGATGACAAAGCATACCATAAATCTTTTCAAAGTACAATATTAAGATAGAAAAGATAAGCCTCGGAATATGAAGACTCAAACTCTTAACTAATTTAAGGAGCTACTGTCAAATAAGAATGAGTAAACTAATTGGCCTTTCTCTTCTTATTCGTTTCCATTTCCCATCTAATGACTAAGTTTCAGCCGATGCCTACAAGACGTCAAAACAGTACTCAATAATCCAAATCACTACTAGACAAAAGGCAGCGGTTAGGATTTATGGGAATCTGGTAGCCCTCCTAGTCCCAATCATACTGCACTCTTTCAACTCCCAAATCACTTCAAGGGAGCTAGACACTTTCATAAAAGTAACACAATAGCGGAAGTCTACAAATTCTGTAAATTTGGGACATGCTACTTTTTATTTTTTTTATTTTTATTTTTTAATTTTTTTTTTTTTTTAGAAAGGCAGGAGGAGATGGGAAGGGGCAGAGGGAGAGGGAGAGAGAGAATCCCAAGCAGGCTCCATGCCAGCTTGGAGCCCAGTGCAGGCCTCGATCTCACAACCCTGCGATCATGACTTGAGCCAAAATCAAGAGTCAGACACTTAACTAACTGAGCCACCCAGCCACCCCTGCGTGTTACTTTTTAGACCACGGGGTTTCATACTTTTCCTTTTTTTTTTTTTTTTTTAAGATTTTATTTATTTATTTGAGAAAGAGAGCGAGAGAGCACGAGCAGGGGATGTGGCAGAGGGAGAGGAAGAGCTAAGCTGAGCAGGGAGCCAGCCAGATGAGGGGCTCCATCCCAGGACCCCTGGATCATGACCTGAGCTGAAGGCAGATGCTTAGCTGACTGAGCCCCCCAGGCACCGCCGGTTCCACACTTTTCCAACCCGGACCCGCGGAAGCGTATTTCACAACCACCTAGTACACACACAGCAACAGAAAGATAGGAAACCAAAACAAAGGTTTCCAAAATAAAACCTAACACCTTATTACTTGTGATGCATGTACATTTTTTTCTCTATTTCCTCTTTGTTTTTTTGAGTGTTCGAACCACTCACCTGATTCTGCATCCCTCTGAATGGATCACAACCTTCAGGTTTAAAAGCAGGGCCTTACTGTGATTCTACCCCTGGCTTCTCTGAATGTAGAATGCAGTTGTGCAACGCAGCCACGGGTGTTAACATGGAGGTATTCTGCACTCCTCACAATCTCAGTGCTTTTTACACGTAAGATGTATTCTCTTAACATTTTTGTGAGGCCAGGATTATGATGTCATGGTAACGGTCAGAGAGATGCAGGTTCCTTCCATGACAGGCTCCTTCCCTACTGGTACCAGCCCCCAGCTGCTCCCAATGACTGCTAACTCTTTCAGTCCCCAAATCTCTCCAGGAGAAAAGATTCCACAGGCAAACTTCCCTCGGTGGCACTACCCACACCCTTCCCCCCAAAAAAAACCTCTTTGAGAACTAGGACTGCACTTGACCAACTGCCAGTTAGGCAGTGATATTTCTTCCCCAGAGATTTTCTTAATGACCAATGTATAGTAGACAAAACACTCTAAGAATGCATAGGACTAAAAGAGAAAAACCATCTGGCAGACATTTCCAGAGCCACACTGGATGGCGCTTCCTTCCTCAGAGCTAATACAAATGACAACAATCCTCTCTCCATCATCTTGCAGGGCGAACCATCTGTGCTTTATTCAAGAGGTAGGGTGTCTCAGCTCCTGCGGCCCCAGCGCTGCCTCCCACACCCTACGCGCAGATCTCGGGCCAACGCTGCCCCCGCTACACACGCTACTGCTCTTTACGTTTTCTGCCACAAGACAATTATTTTCTGAGCACCTACTATACACACGGTTATTTTATAGGGATCAGAGATCACCAGTTTGATTCACTTAAAACTTTCTCTTCCCTTCAAAACTCAAAGATTAGGTGACCACCTGATCACAGAGGGAATAGAATGAAGGAGGAGAAGGCCAGAAGGGCCATGATAAACACGCACAGGAAAGGGCGAAGCACTTAAAAGAATTAACTCATTTGTAGAGAATACACGGTGATGTTTATATAACTTAAAATTTTAGCCGGCTTTCATGTTCTATTATGTGTACTTTATAACCTTACGAGGTTCTCAGGTTAAGAATGAATGGTTTCACGGGGTGCCTGGGCGGATCAGTCAGTTAAGTGTCTGCCTCCGGCTCGGGTCCTGACCCGGGATCCTGGGATGGAGCCCCATGTCTGCTCACTGGGGAGTCTGCTTCTCCTTCTCCCTCTGCCCCTCCCCCTGCTGGTGCACTCTCTCTCTCTCTCTCTCTAATAAATAAATAAATAAATAAATAAATAAATAAATAAATAAATAAATAAAATCTTAAAAAAAAAAAGAATGAACGATTTCACTTCATAGGCAGTAAAAAGTAAAATCAAGAAAGGTTAAGTTTGCTCTACAGCAAAGTAAAAAGGAGCAACATCAGGACTGGAACACAGGACTTCACACACTCAGAGTTGAACTCCAAGACGTCCTGAACCACCCCTCAGGGCTCCACAGCGTTATACACACCTGACATTAACCGGAGGAGTGATGACCTAAAAGAAGAGAACTCAAGAAAACCAAACGCTGTGAGGACAAGCAGAGGAGCCAACAAGTTATTCCAATGTACGTCCCCTTCCTGATCCTCCCACATCAAAGAAAATCAGGCTAAAGATCAAAGAAAAACATTCCCACTGTCAAAGTGATTGACTCCACTAATAACTTCTGAACAGAGACATGGATTCCTTGCCAAAGAAATGTAGCAATTTTGCTCAGTTGATTATTACCCAGCACAAAGTCTACTAAGGTTTTCTGGTCAAAACTAAAGTGCCCACGAACTAGTTTCCCTCATTTTCTTTGGCTCCTGTCACAACCTGGGACCCTCAAAATGCTTGCTCTTCCAAATTAGGGCTGCCAGCCCCAACAACTGCCCGACCTGGGTTCAAGTGTAAGTCTGTCACTCACGGGAGGAAAAACTCAGAACAGTGATTCCTAACACTATTACTGAGGCGTCATTGTGAAATTGGGATTCTGGGAAAGCTACTTTTCTACAAAAGGTTCAACTCCCTATCACAGCACAATGACTTCTTTGCATTTCTAATACGCCAAATATCCAGTATGCCTCAATTCAGGTTATTTCTCAAGAGTCAATCAGGGCCAGACAGCATTATCCAGTTGCACTGTGAGTTAACGCGTCCCAGAGGCAGAGCCCTCAACCCTGGTGGGGGAGAATAACCAAGCAACTGTTTTCATAGCTGACCTCTCTTCTGGTACCGAGTGCTGATAAGAGTACATACAAACAACAGCAAAGGCATAATTTTTCCATCCCCTACAACACCTCAACACGGCAGGAACGCAGCATTTATTGATTCAACCGAAGGAAGATAATTATAATACTCCATACACTCAGGACTGCTCTGTACGATGAAGACTCTGCCTCGCCTCTCCCACATGTCTCCTGGTGGCAGTGGCTCAAACCCGCAGAGGACAACGGCTGGTATTTGTAACCAGACTGCACACACCAGCACCGTTCAGATGAACTCCCAAGACACATCATGTCATCGGCCGCCAGAGCCAACAGGAAGGTTAAAGCCCAGTACAGGACCACTCTACATCCCTCACAGATGAACACACTGAGGCCTGAAGGTCACACAGCTTCCCCATCCCCTTCTCTTGTAGAAGAATCACCCAATAACGACTTAACATATTACTAAGGTGCAATCACCAAACTTAGTGGCTACCCATTTTTAGATGAGCGTAAAACATCGCCAAGTATTCCTGGAAGTGTTAGTGAGGGCCCAGCCTCGTCACTCCACAAGCCCAACTCACTGCTCCTAGCTAATATTTATTCTTAAGCCAAATACAAATGAAAATCAAAATCTCCCACCCTGCAGTGCCGCAAAGAAGCGATTTGTTTTCCTCCTCCTTCCATTTTCTTTACACCTAATACAACTACACACTTCACCACTCAATAGTTTTCCCAGAAGAGCCAGAAATCTGAGCTTTAAAGCGAGAATGGGCTGATGAGGAAAAGAAGACCAAGTTCACCCACTGCCTTAATGTCTTAAGATCAGATGCTACGTAAGGCCTGGGACTCGGGTTAAGGAGTGGAGTTAAAATACAGAAGACGTCAAAGAGTTAATGTGGTATTCTTGCTCCACGTCTGCCCTAAAAACACAGAAAACAAAGCAAATTAAATCTGGTTCCCTTTCATATCACATTCCACAGAACTTCAAAGTGCAAAGTAAACAGGTAAGAAAACACTATTGTTTTTAGAGCCTTAAAGGCATTAAAGTTTATCAGCAAAACCAGATCACAAGCCCGAAAGAAAAACTCCCTTGGGTCATTAAAGAAATAAGAATTGAGCAGGGGCGCCTGGGTGGCACAGCGGTTAAGCGTCTGCCTTCGGCTCAGGGCGTGATCCCAGCGTTATGGGATCGAGCCCCACATCAGGCTCCTCTGCTATGAGCCTGCTTCTTCCTCTCCCACTCCCCCTGCTTGTGTTCCCTCTCTCGCTGGCTGTCTCTATCTCTGTCAAATAAATAAATAAAATCTTAAAAAAAAATTTTTTTAAAAAAAAGAACTGAGCAACAAAACCAAACAGTCGTTTGACTGCATTACACAAATGTTTGAAGGGACTGAATCATCGTTTCTTAGGTGGTAAAGGGCAAACCATATACTTCCTCCAAAATTCCACTTTGTGCATCAAGTTCATCTCAACGAGCTTAACGGTCCATGTTTTCCCTTCCAGCCACGCCTCAAGAGCCAAAGGCACAGCTCAGGACGACTCCACAAACACTTACCAAGTCTAACTGCTCCACGCTTAGCGCCCGAGGATTCAGGGTAAGCACCTGACCATCGCTAGACACAATCTTGGCCTCAGAAAAGGGACGGACGTGCAGTGTCAGAAGGGTACTCATGGAAAAGCAAAGCTTCTGAGCTCATAAACGCTGACAGCCCTAAACACTGCCAAATGGGTGCGTAAATTCTGTATTTATTTACTTGTGGGCAGGGCAAGACACCGAGTGAAGACTGATGCAGAGTCCGTCACTGAAGACTCGGAGCCGTTCTCCTCTGTGATGCATCAAGAAAGGCACCATGCGAGCTTCAACCAGGAGAGAATGCGGTCATGCTGACATGCAGGAAACCGAGCTCAGTAAGCAGAGGACTAGGCTGAGGGATGCTGAGGTAAGAGCAACGATGGATCTCCTTGCTAAATACATCCACACCCAAAGGCAAGGAGGGAAGATGCAGGGGGGAAAGGTCTATCCAAACCTGACGGCTGAAGTCTCTTACGGTAAGTAGCTAAATGACTGTGCACATCACAGGAGCCACCTTCCAAAGTACCAAAGGAGGTCACTATCCCCTGGACATTAGTGGGAACTCCTTAGACAACAAGCAAGGCCCAGCAGAAATAATCCCGTAGTCTTCACACATAAACGGGAAGTCTTGACTTCCCTGTGCATACTGCTGCTGGGGAAGAAGTCATATGGGCTTCTCCCTTCCTGTCCTTATTTACTATTAGGATTTCTACCTTTGTCACTGAGTTCAGACACCTCCACTTTCCAAATTATATTTATAGAAATCTCTATTTCAACCGTCATGCTACTATTAGAGATAAGAAACACTGAGTATGTCCTGGGGAAATGTAACCTAAATTGCAAAGGCTACTTCTCTGGAGACTTCTAACATGGAATCTTATACAAAAGCACAAACCAAAGACCTATCCCTGGGTCTCTGACGGGCCGTCAACTGATATAAACACCCTTTGGAAAATGTGCCTGGTTTCCTCATTGTAAGCAAAATAAAATTTTTAATGTCTGTTCATTTTATATTTGTATCAGCGTCATGATTTTACCTTTTTTAAAAATTAACTTTTAACAAAGGCTAAAATCTGTAGGTCCCCAAACGCCCCCACCAAAAAAATGTCTGGGAACATGAAACCTGCGAATAATTACCAAGGGTTCAGGACATCCTGGAGGCGCGTCATTGGGGCCCATATTCCCCAGTCCCAAGCGAAGCCCCACAGGCAGAGCTGGGAGAGGCTTTAAGTGGTTTGCTTCCCATGCCTACGCTGTATTTTCTTACAGATGCTGATAATGAAATGAATAAACCCCTCTTTAACATGAATCACAGAAGCAGCTTTAATATGACAAAGTAGGCTATTACACGTAGAGTAAGCACAAGCCCCCGATGTCTCACAAGGTGAGAACCATCATCCATTACTTAAAATTCTCCAGGAAAAGCCTTATGACTATAATAAAAAGGAATGAAATTCTGATCCAAGCTACAATATGGATGAACCTTCAAGACATCACGCTAAGTGAAAAACGCTAATCACAGAAGACCAGGCACTAAAGGATTCCATTTATATGAAGGGTTCTGAATAAGGAAATCTACAGATGAAAAGTAGTTTGGGGGTCGCCTAGGGCTAGGGGGCTGGGAGGACAGAAGGAAATGACCGTTGAGACATGGGGTCTCTTCTGAAAATGTTCTGAAATTGTGGTGCCGGTTGCACAACTCTGTGAACGTAGTAAAAACCAATGAACCGGATGCGTTAAGAAAGAAAGAAAGGAAAGAAAAGGCATTGTGACCCAGCAGTTGCATCTATGTTCACCAAGTGTCCTCTCAACTAAAACCAACCTCCTAAGATTCACAGGCTTTCTTTAAAAAACAAAACGAAAAAAACCCCCCAAAACCCAAAGGCCTTTCTGAAAAAAGTTCCCATATGGGCCAAAAACAGCAGAAACTCTGCAGTTCCAGAAACAGAGAGTAAAGCCTTGGACTCCAAATGAAAGCCATCCGAAGTATCTAAAAATAACTTGGAAATTTGTAGAGCGATGATGTACAAAACTAGACAAAGCAGGTCATTATTGCCTAAACGTATATATTTTTAAGAATCTACAAATGGAATTATTAACTGCTAAAATGATGAAATTTTTAAAAAACACTTTCTCCCTTGGCCGCTCATAACACGTACTCCAGCCACTACCGAGGACATAGGAAAAGGACAGCCATCTCTGGGTGCTGTTCTGAACCGACACTCGTCACCACTCCTGGGGACTCATCAAGCATCCTATTACTAGTGTCCTACCCACAGCTGTGGTGCCCTCGAAAGTCTGGACTGGTAATGGGAGGCTTCTACTCGAATCTTAGCTCTGTGTGACCTCTGGCACGTGACTGAGCCTCCATGCAGGTGGATTCTGCCCATCTGCTAAAACAGATGCCATTGTTATAATTCACAAAAAGTTCACCAGACAAAAAAGATACCCCCATCTAGCTACTCACAGGGTCGTTGTGAATATTCAATGCAGGAAGGTAGCAAGAGATTGTCTGCAGATAATCAACACTTACTGAATATTTGATGAGCCTGAATCTCTGATGGTAAACGTTCTCCTTTCCTTTTCAGTAAGCAGCAGGGAAGAGTAAGCTTTGCCATGCCCCTAGCGAAGTCCAGCAGGCAGAGCAGGGAGAGGCTTTAAGTGGTTTGCTTCCCATGCGTATGTTGGATTTTCTTACAGACGCCAATAATGAAATACATGCTAAGAGTGGGCTGCTCCTCCATTTAACAAGACAGATGTTAAGTCAACTCCCAGCCTTCTACTATCTAATTCAATCAGAATGCCCTCTTACCTACAAAACAGGGTTATATTGGTTACCTACTCATGTTTACAGATCATAAGCCTGATTTCAGGCATCTGGACAGACTGCTGTTGACTGTATTGTTATGACTCTTGGGAAAGCATTTGAAATCACAAGTTTATCAGAAAGGGCTGGGTAGCATACTCCTAGGCCTTTGTCCGCCCTGGCTGCAATGCAGCTAGACAAGGAGCAGGTCCCCCGTGGCATTCTTGTGTTTGGCCTCGAGTCCCTCCTACTGGAGTCTGAAAACAGAATTTTCTATTTGCCTCAATTGTCTCAGCACCAGTAAGACTGGAACTCAAGACGGTTTGAAAAGGGAATACATCAATCCTATCTGCCAAAATGCATTTCAAAGGAATACATTTAAATGCTTTCAGAAAAGCCTCCAGAGAAAACCTGCCCAGTACAGAGCACAAAGCGTAAATATACCACAACAGCTGCTTAGATTGCCAAGAGTTCCAGAGAACTATGATTTTACCTTGGAATTAACTGTTACAAATGCTGTTTTACAAATCTAAAACTCTGCCCTTAACAGAGAACCAAGGTTGCTCTCTTCCCATCAAATGTTTATTAATAGTTACAGACGAGATAAATAAGAACACAGGAGGCTTTTACTCTCCGGGGAAATGACAGAAAAGGAAGGACATTTCACACTTTAGAAGTGCCTACCCTACTTCAGGATGGAGTTCTCAATGTTGTCTCCCATGTCCAGTGTGCAGGTAACAGAAATTTAAGATTTGCTGCCCAAAAGCTAAAAGCACAAGTTACACATTAAGAAAACCCTGTGGGAGTATAAATCGGTACAACCACTTGGGAAACCCGTCTGGCAGCAGGCCTCATGACCTGGCAATGCTGTTTACCCAAAGACACGCTCAAGAACGTAGCAGTGTCATTCAAAACAGCCAACAACTAGAAACGCAAATGTTCATCAACTATAGAATGAATAAATGGCGGCATTTTATACATGTAAAACCACCCAGCCATGATTTTTACAACTATTATTACATAAGAGCACGGCTGAATCTCACAGATTCACCAAAAAGGACACTTGAAATAAAACATACTGTATGTTTCCATTTATATGAGTTTCAAAAATCAGCGAAACGAATCAACAGTGAGAAGGACAACCTCTGGTGGGTCCAAATGGGAGGGAAGGAGGAACCTGCTGGGAGACTGGACAGTCTTTGTATTTGGGCAGTGAGTGCAGTGTATCCACCTGCAAATATTACTGACCTGTATAATTAAGATTCATGCCCTTTACTGTATGCAAGTTCTAACTCAAAAAAGAAAACTACTTTTTTTTTTTTTTTAATTCAATAGTGATTTATCCACTGCCTGGAATAATCGGCCACATAAACAACAGTGTGCCAGAAACACGAACCAGGAGGAAGACAGTTCTGCAGTTTCTGCCTATACGACAGGTAAGTCATTCATTCATGCATCGAACTTTTGCAGTTTGCCCATTTCATGACAAAAAGCTCACATAGCTATATCAAGTCAAAATGTAGTATTAGGTTAAAAGTGCAACTTACTAGGTAAGATGTAACAATTGTAAATCTGTATGCACCTAGTAACAAAATCTCAAAATACATACAACAAAATCTAACAGAACTACAAGGAGAAATAGATAAATAATTGAGAAAGCGAAGACTGGAAGAGGCACCCACAAAACAGGAAATCCAAACAGTCAATATACAATGAAAAGGACACTTAACCTCAGGAGTAATCAGGGAAATGCATATGGGAATCAATTAGATTTCACCCTCCTGGAACAGCAAAAAGTAAACACCCTTGTAAGTCCCAAGTTGGTCAAACTGTGTAGGAACAAGAACTCTCATACACTGTTGCTAGGAGTATAAACTGTATCAACTTCTTCTGCAAAGGTCGGCATTATCAAGTGAAATTACAATGCGGCGATTCTGCTCCCGAGAATAAATCCCAGGAAAACTTACACTTTAGATCACTTGTCATATACAAGAAAGTTCACTAGGGTAATGTTCAAAAAAGCCTCAAACTGGAAACCACCCAAGTGTCCATCAGCATGGATTAGACGAACTGTGGTAGTCATACAGTAAAATATCAGGCAATGATGAAAATGAATGAACTAAAACTCATAAACTACATGTGACAACGTGGATGAATGTCACAAATACTGAGCAACATTGGGAAATCATCCAAAAATACATATAAATCAATTCACAGCAAGTTAAAAAATGAACAGAACTACACCTAGGGACATATACATAGGTGGTAACACTTGTTTTCTTTAAACACAGCAAGAGAAGAATTATGCCAAAAATCAGGATAGTCATCCCTAGAGGGGAGGAAAGAAGCTATAATCAGGGTGAGGCACATGGGATTGGGGGTAAGTATCCTAGTCCTTAACCTGGGGATAGACGTAGGACTGTTTTATTGTTATTCTGTAAAACGTAGGTATGTGCTTTATCTAGCTCTCTATATAATAACATAATATTTCACATGAAAACATTTGTAATTAAAAAGGAAGGTAAGCCCTTTTCCTTGCCTTCGCTCTTCCTACCAAAGAAAACATGAACGTAACAGCTTACGCTCAGGGCAGCTAACCTGGACCAGGAACGGACCTACCACGTATGGTGGAACCTCCCTCAAAGACCTAGGAATGGCCACATCAGCCAACAAGGGTCTACTCTGGCTTTCTCTTACTTTAGAGAAGTTCATTTCTACCTTTTAAAAAATCTCTGTTACTTTAGTTTCTCTTTTATATACAGCCAAACCTAACCCTACCGGATATGTCAGTGATCCGGACACATGGAACACTTTCTACAATTACAGCTGTCCAACAATGGAAAGAACTCCCTGAGAAAGCATTCTGCACCCACCCCTGGCAGGGCACCGTGGAAAGGATTTCCACACAGCAAGGAAAGTTGGACTGCAGGATTTCTCAATGCCTTTCAGGCAATTAAGATTCTAAGGCTACTCCTGGAAAAAAGCAGCTCTGGCCTTGCCAAAGCTGTGGCAACACTTTGCCTCTGAATCTTTCCTTCTGTTATCAGCGAGAACATTCCTTTTCTACAACATTCCATGTTCTATCCGTTCTTCAGGACTCTGCTAACAAGCTATCTTCTCGCTTGTGCCTTTCAGAACTAACTTGACCTCAGTTTTAGCATGCTGGCTATCCTCCCTTGGCTCCTCCAGACCCTCTACCAAACCTCTCTACCTCTCTGGGCCTCTATGAATTAAATCACCCAGGCTCCCTTATTTATCGTCTCATTTCCAGTTGGGTTTGGCCAATGAAAAGCTCCAGCATGAGATCAGCGGGTGGGGGGATAAAGGGTCTGAGGTGTTTATTTCCCTTGATTCCCTTCCTGCTAGGATACCGGTTGGCAGTGACAGCTTTCCTACAGGTTACCCTCTCCTCCAGCTCAACTTTCAAGGTTCCAGAAGCAACTCTCTTTGCCCGTTCAGGCCTAAGAATGATGATGGCTGTGAGCCCTGAGGTGTTTCAGCAACCCCCACAGGTCTTCTTAACTCTGCCCAGCTCTGTAAACAGTCCTTTCATCTCCTCAATCACACTCCTGGAGGGTACCCAGAGATAACTGATATATCCAACCCGCTCTTCAGCCTGCACCATTCCATCTTCCTAGATGCCTCCTATTTCCCCTTACCTCCCCAACATGGTTTTTCTCTCAGTAACTGTGTTCTATATATTTCCGCATACAGACTGATTCACTCTAAATCAAGTCCCTATGGAAAATTCTTAATCCCCAAATGATTCCCAGTTCTGCCACCAATGTGCACAAACTGTATGTTTGGGCAAAGCCTAATTAAGAAAGCAAATGTTACTAAAAATTCCTGACACGTACACTGCAAAGCCAAGCCAAATACTGGGGTTTGAAGTTTATCTATTTATAACCCCTCCTTCCTTTAGACCAATGGCTGGAGAAATTATCAAACTTGTTATTACAGTTTTCCTTTACTAGTAAGACTGGAACAATGCCAAATACAGTGCTCATCTTACAAGGGCCACGCAAACGGTCAACAAACCTTTAAAGGATCTACCGGTCCCAATGAATGTTCCCTTTCTTCTAGACAATCCTACAAATAAGACACCAGATTCAAATACTAGAAATGAGCTCTTAGTGTCGATCTTTTGGCTTATTGCTCAAATCCTACCTGACATCCAGAAAGAAAGCATGCCTGAAAAAGATTCAAGGCTCAAAGATAAAGCTCTAAGATCTGGAAAGATTCCATTCTGAACCCAAAAAACTGAGACAGGCTTACTGTTTCCAAATCAAGAGAGCTGCAGAAATGTTGCAGAGGAAAGCATTTCTTAAGATTTTACTGTGTTACAGAAGATTATGCTGTAGACAGTCCAACAAATATATTCCAAAGCAGCAGGACCTGGTCCATGGACAAAATAACCCCAAGCAGCACTATAACAGACCCACTCCACTCTAAGAAAGACTCATTCTCCCACCCATACGAATGCAAGGGCTACGCAGATGCTATTACCTATGTTAAGGAACCCCAGACCAGGGTTTCTCAAGCCTAGCACTACTAACACTTTAGGCCACATAATTCTCAGTGGTGGAGGGCTGTGTGCATAGTAGGGCCTTTGGTTGCATTCCTGACCTCTAGCACTCAAGTATGGCAACCGAAAATGTCTCCAGATATTACCAAATGTTCCTGGGGAGCAAAATCACAGCGGAGAACCTTAGCCCCAGATAAACTATCACTGAAACTCCACCCAGCACTACCATGGCATGTATGATTCACCAGATGGGAAAAGAGAAAAGCCACCCAAAGGAGTAGACTTCGCTTTATAAAGTATTCTTTTTTTAAAAGCTCTAAGTATTTGACAGCTTGCAAAGTGACACCATTCCCTAGCACTAGCGAGGAGAACATGCGACGGGTGAAAAGAATGGTTGCCAAAGTGGAGAGAAATTGCTAAAAAAATTTCCAGACTTTTCTTCTGAAATCATCACAGGTCTCAGATGAATACTCTCACCCCTTTTAGTGTGAGACACAGGTGGAAAGTACTACAGTTCATGACATAAGAGAGCAAACGGAAAAAGTCAGGCAAACCACCCTTATCAAGCGAGGGCCGAGCGAAAGGCAGGAAGGCACTGAAGAGTGACAGCCCCAGCTCTGTGGTGTGGAGTACAGGCTTATCATGTACGGACTCCGGTTCATCTTCAAGCTTTAGTGCCACGGTATGCTGTCCACACAAGTAGTTTCCAACCCCATCAAACCCAATGCCCTCTTTTTAGAACAAATATTTTGTATGCCCCTTTATTATTCTGAAATGGAATTCAAAGACTACCTCTATGAACATAACTTTTACAATTTCAGTATAAGCCCTAACTGCAAGGTAGGAGAAAAAAAATCAGAACATCTGTATCATAAAACATACATTTTCGGACAGGACCATACTAGAAAACAAAAGCACCCCCACACACGCTTCCAAAGGGCCCCCTCAGAGGGCAGAGCTATCCCCCCCCCCCGTCCGACACAAACCCTCTCCCATCAGTCACAAAGCTCAGCAACCTCTGTCCCTTATGGGCAATGTGGCCCAGAAGCAGCATCACAACGCAGAACAGAAGGAGGGATCTGAAGTCAGACTCACTGTAGTTAAAACGCGGCTCCGCCACCCCATCACTGCAATACCCTCCCCAAGCCTGGTTTTTCACCTACCTAAG
Organism: Ursus maritimus; assembly: GCF_017311325.1. Lineage (NCBI taxonomy): Eukaryota > Metazoa > Chordata > Mammalia > Carnivora > Ursidae > Ursus > Ursus maritimus. Next base: position 54,433,449 of record NW_024426885.1, read on the forward strand.
GAGAGTGCCAGCATATTTTTCAAAGGGTTTTTGTGAAAAGTAAACGAATAGCCAGAGCATCTATTTCTGCACCGAACATGTAACACCTGTTCAATAAATGTGAGCGATCAGACTTCTGTTATTCCTGGATCCACCTTGCATTGTGTCCTAGCTTATGCCCATCTTATTCCCCCAGCAGAAAGGACGGAGGACGGGCTATCCAGTCACCAGAGATGCTCTAACGAGGACTCCCATACAATATAAGTAAGAAGTTGCATCACGCGGCCTCCAAGACTGCTTCTCCTTCTGAGGCTCTACCACACACTGCCCTGCACGGAGGCTATTTTTTATTAACTGGGGTCCTTTCCTCCCTGTTAGAGGGCCCAGAACACATCTTCTGCTTCATACAAAGTAGCTAAAGAATGCAGACAATGACAGTTTATTGCCCCTGCTGAGAACTCGGCCCTGGCCACTGGTTCTTTACCATTAGGCCTCAAAGAGCACAGCACGGGGGGCAAAGAAGGAATGACAACTTTTCCAGAGAAAGCACCTCGAGGAACACGTACAGTAGCCTCAGACAGTGAGGATTCTAGAGAGCCAGTCATTATCCGTGTGAATTAATTCCTTATTCCAACAAGCAAATCGACACCTTCAATACTCGAGATGATCAAATGAAGAAATGAAAACTAATGGTGGAGGCCAGAGAAATACTTCAAAACAAAACGTTAATATCCTGAATAAAAAAGCACTGACTGGTCACACGGTTCAAGAGAGCCCATGGGCCCAAGAAGTCACAAGCTCATCTCTGGGCATGAAGGTGTAGCCTACTTACACACGGAAATCTTAATTTACATAAACATGCTGATCTGTCTGTAAAAGGAAAAACAAATTGCCAATCATTACAAATCATTCTGCATTAATCCTCTATGGCGGTTATTTCTGAGCAGTGTAATTATTGGGGGTTACTTCCTTTCGCTTATGTATGGCTCCTAATTTTTGTAACACATGGCTTCTGTGATAAGAATCTAAAATCACAAAGGCTATTTATTATCTACTGACAATCCATGACATTTGAGGCAAGAAACTACTTTAGGTGAACTCTTTATCAGGATCTGTGAATAAGCCAAGTATTTACCTAGGTCTCTAAAACCATCCTTGCTCTCTGCCTCAAACCAGAACTAATCATCACTTAGTTTCCTTCTTTATCCCTCCCACAGACCTCATAGGTTTTGCCACTACAGAAAGTCAGCCCTGGGTATATTTAAAAAAAAAGAAAGAAAGAAAAAAGACCTCACTACTAGTTTTTGTTTGTTTGTTTGTTTTTGCCAATTTCCCAATGACAGATACCAGCTCTCTGGGATAGTGAGATAAAGAGAGGGAAATGAATTGTTCTGAAATCAACGTTTTCGCACAGACATCAGACTCAGAGAAGTACCTTATTAAAAACAAAATGCTCTTTTTTGAGATAGCTATTGGAAGGCCATGGGCTCCCAGCAATACTCACAATAAAGAGCCTCTATGGAGTCATAAATGCCCCAAGAATAAAACCTCATTTTGGTAAACACTCATTTGGCAATGCTATTCTCTCTGCTGGGGGGGGGGGGGGGGGGGGACGGACAGACAACCAGGGAAAGATCTCGAGAGGAAAAAACAGACTTTACCAAAGCAGGCATATTCCTCAGCCCCACAAAAGAACTTGAATTCAAATCCGTTTAACTGGACAAGCATTTGTTAAGCACTTCCTAGACACAGAGCACACGACAGCTGTTTATTCATCTTTAAACAAACTAGACATGATTATCTGTTTTCTGAGGAATTGTAACTCTAGTCTGGGAGACCCACACTTATAAACGAATACATGGCAGACCCAGGCAAAATACATTAGTTTTAAAACTGTTCTGGTAGTATGGTAAGGGAGAGACTAAAATCAATTACAAGATTCTTCATATTCATTAAATGCAAATATATTCGTATATTTAATTTAGCCGTTTATCCACCCCAACCAGTAACCCAAAATAAAAAGGTAGCAGAAACGCTCAGCTACCAAAAGCAAGCATCAGAAGTGATATCTATACACTCAGATCCTTTAGACTAAAAATAAAACTTAAGGGACAAGCGCCTTCTAACAAGGAGGATGTTTGGGAAAAACTCACCAACATCAGAAGGTCCGTACTCGGCATCTTCCTCCCCCAGCCGTCCTCTTGGTGCCTCCCCTCTGCAAAAGGGAACCAGGTTTGTTTACTTCTAAAGCTTTAAACTGTGGCCTCGGCCCGCCTAGAGTCGCTAGAGCAGTCAAGAAATGGTTCTCTCCCTCCTTTGAGAGCTCCGATTTCACTCCCAGATATGACACTCCACCCCCAGCACCCAAATCAGCGAATCAGAATCCTGCTGGCTCTGTGCTTCCCTCCCACAGCTGACCAAACGAATCAAGACCCAGCCTCCCACCAAGCAAGCCCCCCAGGTAGACACCGGGGGAAACGCCCAGCCCGCCGCCGAACGGGCCCGGAACCCCGGAGCCCCGGAGCCCCGGAGCGCAGCCCACCAACGCAGCAGGGCGGACGATCGGACGCCACGGGCAGCCCAGCCCAGCGTCCAGCCTCCAGATCCCCGCTGGCCTCTCTCCCGACTCCATCGCTCCCACCCCGGAGCCCTTCCTCTCCTCGGAAAGATCAGCAGATCCAGGCTGCCCCAGTCCGCTCCCACCTCCGCGGGAGTGGGGTTTCAGAGCCCGCTCCGTCTCGGCCCTGGCGCCCTCCCGCACCCACTCGCTGGCCCCTCCGCTCCCTCAGACCTCGGGGATCGGGGATCGGCGCGCCCACCCTCTGCCCGCGCCCCTCGGTCCGCTGGGCCCTCCTTCCTCCCCTCACTCCCCTGCCCTGCCCACCCTGGAGCCCTCCGCCCCAGCCCGACGCTCCCTTTTCCGGAGCCTCAGCGGCCCCCTACACTCCCCTGCCCCGAGTCCCCTTCCCCGCTCCTTCCCTCAGCCTCTCTCTCGCCGGCCCGGCTTCTCGTCACCACGCGACCGACTGGCGGGCGGCGGAGCGCGGGCTCCCCCTGCAGCCGCCGCGGCCGAGATTGGAGGTCCGACCTCCGGCGGACCCGCCCCTCCCCGCCCGGAAATGGCTCCCCAGCCCCGGCGTGCGCGGCCCCGGCATCGGGCGCGCGCACGCTCCGGCCCGGGGGGTGCG
>NW_024426885.1:54436625-54478822 GCF_017311325.1 Ursus maritimus
ACACAGAGCACACGACAGCTGTTTATTCATCTTTAAACAAACTAGACATGATTATCTGTTTTCTGAGGAATTGTAACTCTAGTCTGGGAGACCCACACTTATAAACGAATACATGGCAGACCCAGGCAAAATACATTAGTTTTAAAACTGTTCTGGTAGTATGGTAAGGGAGAGACTAAAATCAATTACAAGATTCTTCATATTCATTAAATGCAAATATATTCGTATATTTAATTTAGCCGTTTATCCACCCCAACCAGTAACCCAAAATAAAAAGGTAGCAGAAACGCTCAGCTACCAAAAGCAAGCATCAGAAGTGATATCTATACACTCAGATCCTTTAGACTAAAAATAAAACTTAAGGGACAAGCGCCTTCTAACAAGGAGGATGTTTGGGAAAAACTCACCAACATCAGAAGGTCCGTACTCGGCATCTTCCTCCCCCAGCCGTCCTCTTGGTGCCTCCCCTCTGCAAAAGGGAACCAGGTTTGTTTACTTCTAAAGCTTTAAACTGTGGCCTCGGCCCGCCTAGAGTCGCTAGAGCAGTCAAGAAATGGTTCTCTCCCTCCTTTGAGAGCTCCGATTTCACTCCCAGATATGACACTCCACCCCCAGCACCCAAATCAGCGAATCAGAATCCTGCTGGCTCTGTGCTTCCCTCCCACAGCTGACCAAACGAATCAAGACCCAGCCTCCCACCAAGCAAGCCCCCCAGGTAGACACCGGGGGAAACGCCCAGCCCGCCGCCGAACGGGCCCGGAACCCCGGAGCCCCGGAGCCCCGGAGCGCAGCCCACCAACGCAGCAGGGCGGACGATCGGACGCCACGGGCAGCCCAGCCCAGCGTCCAGCCTCCAGATCCCCGCTGGCCTCTCTCCCGACTCCATCGCTCCCACCCCGGAGCCCTTCCTCTCCTCGGAAAGATCAGCAGATCCAGGCTGCCCCAGTCCGCTCCCACCTCCGCGGGAGTGGGGTTTCAGAGCCCGCTCCGTCTCGGCCCTGGCGCCCTCCCGCACCCACTCGCTGGCCCCTCCGCTCCCTCAGACCTCGGGGATCGGGGATCGGCGCGCCCACCCTCTGCCCGCGCCCCTCGGTCCGCTGGGCCCTCCTTCCTCCCCTCACTCCCCTGCCCTGCCCACCCTGGAGCCCTCCGCCCCAGCCCGACGCTCCCTTTTCCGGAGCCTCAGCGGCCCCCTACACTCCCCTGCCCCGAGTCCCCTTCCCCGCTCCTTCCCTCAGCCTCTCTCTCGCCGGCCCGGCTTCTCGTCACCACGCGACCGACTGGCGGGCGGCGGAGCGCGGGCTCCCCCTGCAGCCGCCGCGGCCGAGATTGGAGGTCCGACCTCCGGCGGACCCGCCCCTCCCCGCCCGGAAATGGCTCCCCAGCCCCGGCGTGCGCGGCCCCGGCATCGGGCGCGCGCACGCTCCGGCCCGGGGGGTGCGGGGACGAGGCCCGCCTCGCCGCCGGGCCCCCACGGCGCGTGCGCGCCGCCTGCTGGCCAGGCAGGGCCCGGCACCCGGGCGGGCCCTTGTCGGAAGGTGGGACCTACCCGCACCAGACGGTCAGCAACTTCTCCTTCGGGCTGCCTTTTATAAAAACCAACTTAATGGTCTCATTTGGTCACTTCGAGCTCTTGAGAGAGTCACCCTGCCGAGCACTGCACGAACTGATCCAAAGCAACCACTCAAGATGAGTCTCTAGAGAGACCTTTGGGATTTTAATAGGTGACTCAGAGATTTGTCCCCTGCTCTTTCCTGGAGGTTTCCTGAAGGTCAATAATGCGTGAAGAAAAGCCGCATGAAAACTCCCTATAATGGAATTACCCTCCCCGTCCTTCCCTCCCCCACAAACGCGGAGAACAGAGACCAGGTATTGGGCAAAAAATGTAACCAATATTACTTATTTTCATGAGCAATGTTGGGAAGCATCTAATACTCAAGTGAAAGCGTCCACCAGGCCCACGAATGTCACCCTTCATTCCCAGATGAAATAGCTAAATCTCAAATATGTTTTTCCTGACTTGCCCAGGACACTAATTCCGCAGGAGCGAAGGTGGCGCAGTTACACGTAACTGACCAGTGATCAACACGCGGTATTTTTTTCAACAGATTTAAAAATGACACCTAGATGGAATCTTGAAATCTTAACAAAACTGACACTGATGAGGGTACCCAATTCCATCCCCTTGAAATGGTGTGAGGACACTAACTTAGAGTGTCATCGCCTCCATGGGTACCCTCAACCAGTGCTCTCAGGACGACATCCCTTGTTAGCGCGGCTGCCCTCCTCTGCACACCCCTCAGCACTTCTGGACCTCCCAGCCAGAATGGTGAAGACCCTGAAAGACTCAAGCAGGTTATCTCTGGGCTTCCTCACCCTCAGCCCCACCCCCTCAGAAGTCCCAGACATCTCTGCCATTCGGAGCTCCTGAAACAGTCCCTGACACCCCCAGACCCTCAGCCCTCTTGCTGCTGTCCCCAAGCAGACATCCTTTCTCAGTGCTGAAGGGTCAGAAAATGTGCTGGGGCCTCCAGCCAATGTATTCATCCAGAGTTACTTTGGGATTCCAGGCATGATCTCCCCACTCCCCACTTCCCACTTCCACCCTTTTGCTTTATTTCTTCTTCAGATCCTAGGATCTGCTCTCCCTGGTCTCCTTCTTAGCTGCTACCTCCCCTCCTTTCATGCACAATCTCTGTGCCCGCGGACTGAAAGACAGGACCCACCGGCGTCCTCCCTACACTTCGGCAGTACCACGTCCCTGCTCTTCACACGCAGCAGGCAGTCTCTTCACTCTCCCCAGATGAACCAACCAATTCAACCGTATTGACTAATCCTTCTTGTTGTGGACGAAATGTTTGTCTCCCCCTCTCCAAAATTCATAGGTTGAAGCCCTACGCCCCCAGTGTGATGGTGAGGGCTCTGGAAAGTCATCAGGTTTTGAGGCATCATGAGGGCAGAGCTCCCCTAATAGGATTAGTGTCCTTACAAGGAAAGGAAGAGACCAGAGCTCGCTCTCGCTCTGTCTCCCTCTCCACTCACGCACAAAGAGGAAGTCACGTGAGCACACAATGACGTGGCCCCAGTTTGCAAGCCAGAAAGAGGATCCTCAGCAAAACCCAAACCTGTCAGCACCTTTATCTCGCATTATGTTATAACAGTCCGAGCTGACTAAGAAACTTACTCTGCCGAGAACTACACTAGGTATCTTTACATCCAAGGCTCTTTAGGACCTAACTTGTCCGGATCAGGTGACTCTCATCACTTCCCAGCTTGTAAATCAGGGCACCAAGGCCCAGAGAAGGTGAATGACCACTCTAAAGACACACAGAAGAATGGGGTAGAGTTTCGATAGAAAGTTAAGTCTTCAGATTTTGTAGGGAGAACCTAAAGTATGCTGGTTGATTTATTAAACTCAAACAATGTTAAGAGGTAGAGGAGCCTTCCACTATTTGCCAGCTCAACCCCATAGTAAATGCATGTAGAAAACAAAGCCCAGAAAGGAACATGACTCTTGGCAGTTCCTGGCAGAGCCCAGAGTGTGTGTGTGTGTGTGCGTGTGTGTGTGCGCGTGCGCACGCACGCACAAAAGCTAGAAAGAGACAGACAGAGAGACAGAGAGACACTTCGGGCCCCCTGCTCCTCTGCCCCACGCTCCCTCTCCCCCTAACCACAGAATAACATCAGGGATTACAGGAGAAGCATCAGAGTAGAAAGTGGCCAGAGATCAAAGATGCATGGGGATTAAGGGAGATCATTTCAGCTTTCACAGGGGAATCACTTTATGCCAAAATGGAGCAAAATCCCCACAGCCTCTTGGTCTTACGTGTCCTAGCTATATTGGTGGGCCCTTGGGAGAAAGCTGGAGAGAGAACAAAGGAGACAGAAATAAAAGAGAGAATTATACTGCAGGGGAAAGACGGGTATAAAAAAGCAAGAAGCATTGGCTAAGGAGGGGACACAGCCAATCTCCTTCCCCTCTCCCCTCATCAGAGCTCCCACAGTACGGGCTTCGGAAGGAGGGGCTGAGCTGGCTGGTGGGAGGCAAAGATGGGGTCGCCTGGGGCTTCTGTACCCAGAGTGTGGTTCCCAGGAGCACCACTGGCATCTCCCGGATGCTTACTAGAAATGCAGGTTCTTGGAGCCCCACTCCAGATGATAAATCGAATCTACATTTCGACAAGATCCCCGGGTGGTATACACGCATGATAAAGTTTGAGAGGTATTTCCCTGGACACCCTGCTTGCAGAGAGAGCGCAGTGTTTGTTTGGGGTGGTTTAGGGAGGTCGATGAATATTTGGGGGTTGAGGAGAACTAATGCTCCCCAATTTGGCCTTTGGTGTTATCATGGTGCCTTCCAGGATAACTAAAAAACCGGGAGGGATTGGAAATACCAATGGGGAACGAGTGAGGGACTGAAATTTGTGCTGATGACAGAGGGCTTGGGGTGGCAGGGGGCACAGTGAGAAGGAATATAGCCTGGGATGTTTTTCCCCCTGCATGGCTTCTTTTAAAACAGCAAATCGGGTTCTGCTTAAAAGGGCAGCTATCCATGGCCAAGTTAGCAACACCCCTTCCCCCATCCAGGAGCACACACGCCCCCACTCTAAAAAGCAGGAACAAACATACTACCCACGCCCCCATTCCTGTCCCTGACACCTCCCCACCCCACTGGGGACCTTCTATGGAGGCTCACCTCAAGACAGGGCAGATGTTCTTGCAGCGTCTGAGCCCCTTCTGGAAAGGAATGGCTCGCAGGGAAGCCCCCTGCAGGACCTCTATTCTTGGAGCCTAAAATGCCCTCCCCACAGAGAGGTGGGAAACCAGCCACCAGCAGCAGGTTGAGACAACAGGCAGGACGGGCCTTGAGAAGGCGAGCTAAGGGCCAGCCAGATGTGGGGGCGTCTGACACGGGGAGCAGGTGCCCAGAGATTGCCCCCTGGGGTAGGCAGCAAGGTGCACCGGGTCATTGTGGTACATGTCCCAGGTGCCAATTCAGCCAAAAGTCAGAGTGGCCAAAACCCCGAGAAACAAGAGTCATTTCCCAAGGAAGCCCGCTTTTCCTGCGGAAGTCACCCATGGCTATCCGGGTTACAGGATCACTGCTAGCAAAGCCTCAAAGCCAGAGTGACTGCTTACCAGAAGCCAAATAAATACACCCGTCCTTGGGCAGAAGGAAACCAGCTGTGGCCCGTGGTGACAGACAGCTTTGGAGGCAGGCACACCGGCCTCTCCTCAGAGATCACTGCGTGGCCTTGGACAAGTCAGTCTCATGCTCTCAGCCTGGGCTTCCTTGTTTGTAAAACAAGGGTCAGTAGCCTCTACCCGAGGGCGGACGTGGTACCTCAGGAGACGGACACATGTACCCAACACAGGGCCAGGCCCACAGGAGCACTCCAGGGCAGTAGTCGAATCCGCTCCACGCGTGTCTGGGAGGAGTTCGGTAGGATTCCAGTCTGCGTTCTGTGACCGACTAAACCAAGACCAGCGCCCTGACATTGTTGCTCTTGGTCTGGCTTCAGTCCCCATCAGAAGCTGATCCTGACGGTTGGTCTGTCCTTCTAACACGACCCTTGCCCCATAGGGCACCCGAGGCCTTTTCAAGGCTTGTCCAAGAGCCTCAGATCTGTGGTCCTCCTACAGGTTTGCTGTTTATAGATCGGTACGTTTCAGACCAACCAGACCCAACACTCCCTGCTTATGCGAGTTACAAAATCTATTTGTTAAACACAGGGGGTATACCTACCTAGACGTATAATTCTCTTACAAAGCAGCACAGTGTCCTACTTTAAAAGTGAAAGCCAGGATAATAAAATCATACAAGAAGTTGGCAGATGTATGAATTTACAATGGGTGGACTACGTTTTTAAGAGAAAACAATAATTATTTGAGTATGTTTGTCACTTTTTCCTTTATAATTGACATTTGAAGAAAAGGCTAAATCTGGATCTTGATATAATTAGGTGCTATCGTTGTGAACTAGAAAGTTACAGCTGCAGACCAGGATGGAGATGTGGTCTCGGTGACTCGATTACTATGTAAGCAGCAGCACCCTGGGTGATGTGATTTTTCCAAAATAGTGGATTAAGAGTTGTAAAGTTTCAAGGTTAGGCAACTTACATGCAACTTTCCACATGGTAGCTGCACTCCAGGAAGCATGTATAATAAAACCATGTTTTAAAGAAATGCTCTTCTTGTGTGAAAGTCAAATTGGAGGGTTGCCTGGTGACACAGTCGGTTAAGCATCTGACTCTTGGTTTCAGCTCAGGTCATGATCTCAGGGTCGGGATCTCAGTGTTGTGAGATCGAGCCCCGAGTAGTGGGCTCCATGCTCAGGGCAGAGTCTCCCTCTCCATCAGTCCCACTCTCTCTCTCTCTCTGCCCTACCCCTTCCTCCCTCTAAAATAAATCTTTTTTTTTATTTTTTTAAGAAAGAAAGTCAAATTTTTGGCTCTTGTGACTATGATCTGGTTTTTTACCTATGTGAATGTTCTGGCAAGCTGTTATTAAAAAGGTGTGCAGAACTCAGGGGCAAATTCTTCACTGTCAGGGGCTGCCCTTGCAACGTCTACAGGACAAGATCGCCGAATGCCGGGGAACTAACCCCGTCGTGTGACAACCAACACTTTTCGAATTTTCAGGATGCGCCCTCGGGAGCCCAGCCGTCCCACTGAGACCTGCGTCCCACTGAGACCTGCTACCGCAGATTGATGAAAGGAATGCCCTTGAGCAGGAGCCCATTTTTGTATCTACAGCTGAGTATCTGTCAAGCAGGAAGGGACTTGAGCACCGACCAGGCCCAGCCTTCCCAGCCAGCATCGCATGTCAGAATCTCCAGGAACCTTTCAAAGTCTGCATGTCAGGGCTTTCCTGCAGACCCAGTGGATGAGGGGTGGGGCCCAGACATCTGTATTTTGAATGCTCCCAGGTAAGAGCTGCTAAGTTCTATCCATTCTCATCCATTTCTCTGCCTTGGTCCCACAGCTAGTGGAGATGAAACCTAGAATTCTTGACATTCCAGCTCCAGAAGCCCAAGCTCAGGAACTGTAGTGAAATCTATGGTTTCTTGTGCTGGCTTTGGGATTCATGCGCTGTGTGACCTTGGGTGAACCATTTACCCTCTCTGGGCCTCAATTTTTTTCCCTCAAAATTGGATAGGGAGGGGAAGTGGCTCTCCAACTCTGTCCGTCTAGAATTCCCTGTGCCTCACTTGGGTTATACTTCCCAGAAGCCTCTGTTTGGAAGCTCCACTTCTCTGTCCCCAGGTTCCCAAAAAAGGCCCTCAATCATGCAGTTATTTGGTTGGGGAGGGAGTTTGTCCCAGTCTTGCACTGAGGGTGAGCAGTGTGGTCAGAATGCCCAGTGTTGACACAGATGGGATGCAATGAAGAGGCCTAGGTAACATAAGTCCTGTGTAAACAGAGGACCAAGGGGTAATTATGAGCCTTGGCCCCATGGTTACTCTTTGCCTGGCCCTGCAGAACCAGTTCCCAGGCTGACTCACTCAGAGGAGCTATGGACATATCCTGAGCTCAGGGGTCAGGGGAGGAGGAGAGAGTATCCATCTCCACAAGCAACTGAAAACCTGGGCCTTTAAAAACGGAGTTAAAGTCATTTTCTCTAGTAGGTTTTATAAAAACTAAGGGCAGTCATTCTCCACGGTCAGGGGAGTTGACCTGGCTGAGGGATCAAGGACAGCTTGAGCTAAGCACAGAGGATGAATAGGAGTTAACCAGACAGAGAGGAGCAGGCAGAGTGTTCTGGCTGAGGGCACTGTATGTGCCAAGGCCCAGTGGCAGGTGCAGAAAGAGGCACAGTTCAGTGGAGATAGTTGTGCAGGGCAGGTGCACAGATGCACATGCCTTCAAGGGCCCAAGCAGCTGATATGACTGCCTCAGTCCCATTCATTATTTCATTCGTTCGTTCGTTCATTTGTTCATTCATTCATTCAATGCTAGGTTGCAGTATCCCGGGCAGGGGATGTATCATTGAACCAAGCAAAGATCCCTTCCCTAGTACAATTTGCACTCTAGTGGAAGGAGTCAGGCAAGTAAACACAATAAGTAAACTATATGGTGGGCTAGAAAGTGCCAAGGACTATGGAAAAAAAGCTGAGTATGGGAAATAGAAAGTGTGGGGCTTGGGGTAGGGTGTCATGGGTACTGTAATTGCAAGTAGAATGGTACAGTAGGCCCAGCATTTCAATTTTTCAAGAAAAGTTATAAATCCAGACTTTTTGGTAAAATCTTGTAATGTTAACATTGTGATGTTCTAGAAGCCTGCTAAAATCAGCGGTTACTCTCTTCTCTTTGCTAGGGCTACTTTAGTGCTTTATGTCAACAATGCAAATAGTTTCAGCACCCCAAGAGACAGAGCCCACTCAAAGGGCTTGTCACTGCCCCAAAGAAGCAACATTCAGAGACTACCAATGAGAGCTTTTCCTTTTTTTCAGATGTCCAAGCTATTCTAAACTCCCTTTTTCTTGGGGCAGACACAGAGGAGCTGCCTACAGCCCGCCTCTTGCCCAAGCTCTGTTGGGCACACAGTCCCTCCAGAGGGTACTGATGTGCTATGCCGACGCGCAAACACACTCCTGATCTCCTCTAGGCGCCGGGAGACAAATGCAACATACAGATCACTCTTTATTCTTAGCAACAGGAAACAGCAAGCCAGCATGAAATCTGGACCAAAAGAGCTCAAAAATGTTGTAGGACTATGTTGTTTTCTTGTCGCAATTTCCATAATTCGTCTTGTGACCATGATGTAACTTACTGAATCGTCCCTGTTTGTTATTTCATCTCCCCCACTCCCCACCGCCCACTTACCCCCAAGAGAAAGAAAAAAAAAATCTGTAGTTGTATGGTGATTGTCAAGAGATTGAAAAGGTCATAAAGGGGAATGTGACCAAGGAACTCCCAGAACTTTGGGCGACTTATTCAATTGTCTTGAAGTTTTGCCTCTTAATTGAAATACACCCTATGTACAGAAAAGTCCACGAATCAAAGACTAAGGTTTGATGAATCTTCAGGGAGTGAGCGTCAGTGTTCAGAGCCCATATCAAAACACGGAACATTTCTGGGTGTGTGGCCAGCTCAGTTGGTGGAGTATGATCTCAGGGTTGCGAGTTGGATCCCCAAGATGGGTGTACAGATTACTTAAAAATAAAATCTTAGAAAAAAAGAAGGAAAGAAAGAGAGAAGGAAAGAAAAAAAAGAAAGGGAGAGAGAAAGAGAGAGAGAGGGAGAAAGAAAGAAAGAAAGAAAGAAAGAAAGAAAGAAAGAAAGAAGAAAGAAAGAAAGAAAGAAAGAAAGAAAGAAAGAAAGAAAGAAAGAAAGAAAGAAATTGCCAATACAATTTTTTTAAAAATTAAAGCAATGGGGGCGCCTGGGTGGCACAGCGGTTAAGCGTCTGCCTTCGGCTCAGGGCGTGATCCCGGCGTTCTGGGATCGAGCCCCACATCAGGCTCCTCTGCTGTGAGCCTGCTTCTTCCTCTCCCACTCCCCCTGCTTGTGTTCCCTCTCTCACTGGCTGTCTCTATCTCTGTCAAAATAAATAAATAAAAATCTTTAAAAAAATAAAAATAAAAAAAATAAATAAAAGCAGCGGAGGCTGGCTGCAAACGTTCAGCTTCCTGCCGGAGACCACAGGGCCCTGTAGGGTATAATATTTTGATCTTTATCCAAGTATCAGCAAGAAGCCGTTGAAGTCATTTTCATCAGGGGGCTGATTATGTCACTTTTGGGCCTTCGGACAATTCCCCTGCTACGAAGGAGAATGGCTAGACGCAGGTCCAGAAGGGCAGACTCGTCACAGGCTTTCGCACTCATCGAGATGAAGAGTGGAGATGGCTGGAGATGGCTGGTTCTAGAGAGGAACAAAGGCATCAGCTGAGAAGACGGGGGTCTGGACAGCTGAGGTCATAGCCCCTAAACTAATATAACCGGGGTCCTTCAAAGAGGGGAGATTTGCACACAGACACGCACACGGGGAGAATGCCCTGAGAAGATAAAGACGGAGGTTGGGATGATGCCTTTCCAAGCCAAAGAACACCAAAGAACACCCTCTAGGGGAGAGGCATGGGACAGATTCTTCCTCACGACACTCAGAAGGAATCAGTCCTATGGACAGCTTGATCTCAGGTTTCTAGTCTCCAGAACCGTGAGACAATGCATTTCTGTCGTCCAAGCCACCCAGGTTACCGTCTTTTGTTACAACAGCCCCGGCAAATTCATACATTGAGATCGCCAAACCCACTCCAACCTTCAGTGGGTTGACACAGGAGGAATGAGAGGGGCAGGGTGAACTGTCCATTCCTAGTAGCCTTGTGTCGCCTCTGAGCCAGGGGTCAGAGCAATGACTGGAGTGGGGGAGAGCCCCCAGAAGCCCCGGGGTCCAGGGCTAATCCTGAAGCTAATCCTTGAGGTGACCATTACATTTAGTTTTGGACCTGCCACCTAGGAATGTTGCAGGAACCACTGCAAAGGAAACCATTCGCCCAGACATAGTCCAAATGCCCACCCCTACTATCCATTTTTCATGTATTTCAAGAATTGCAAATATATAAACTCTTTCCATTGGCTGCCCGTTCAAACATCTAACTCAAGGCTCCCTGGTTATTGCATCATTGTCGACCCAATTAAACTCATTTCATTTGAAGATTCTTACAAGTTTCTCCAATACACAAATCGTACCCCTCCTTTAAAGCAAGTTGTTTATAGTTAGTAAGCCTACTCCCCACCCGAGCTATCCCCCTCCAGGGAAGCCTTACAAAGTTCCTAGTTGGGAACAGAAGGCCCTGAGGGGATTGCCCAATGTTGTCTCAGGACACAACCTTACAGCCATAAAAACAAATCAACACTGAGGCCTATTGGCAGTTACAGGATATGCACGAACAAGGGTCAGCAGAGGCTCCCTGGGCCATACCCCAGGCTCTGTGGAAAGCACTTAGCTGGTAAGTCTTCCACAAATGGCAACCCACAGCAATAATCATCTTTCAACAGATGTACCAATCTATCTGGGAATTAGATTTCATCTGGAGAAGATAACGTCTGAGGGAAGACGCCATACAAGATTCAGTTAACAGAATGCTTTTCTTAAACTTGGCCCACAAGACCCCTTAGGCTCAGCTTCTGCCTCTCTCTGCCTGCCTCTTCCCCATTTCTACCTCACACTGAGACCTTATTTCCCAGGCATAGAATGACTATAGTCGACTATAGTTTATCATTCAATATGAGATGCTTTGAGATGGACAACATACTCTGTTTTCTGGGACAACAGGTGTCAACTGGACCATTTTACCCAATCTGGGACTTCTGGTCTCCTTAGCCATGTGGGACTACTTAGAGTTCCTGTAACATGCCATGGGCTCTTGAATCCCCGGACTTCTGCACACGCTCTGGGAATTTATCAGATTTTCTCCGGGTTGTCCACTTTGCTGGCGTGCAGCTGCTCCCAGGAGTTGTGTGTCAACCATTGTATTTGTGTGATGTCCTCAGTGGCCATGTACCCTCTTTCAGCCATAATTTTAGTTTTTTGGATCCATTCTCTTTTTTTCTAGTCTAGCTAGGAATTTGTCGATTTTGTTGACATTTTCAAAGAACCACGCTCTCCTCTTCTGGTCTACTTGGAGCACATTCTGTAACCCTCTCTCCTGTGGAGACTTCCCCCAGACTCCTAGGTGGGCTTGGGCTCTCATTCCCCTGTGTCTTCGCTGTCCCCAGCATGTACCACGTTCTGTCTTCATTTCCCACAAGACCTGTAACCTCTTGAGGACAGGTATTGTACCTTTTCATCTTTGTGTTCTCTAGTTTATTCCATGTTGTAGGTACTCAACATGTGTCTAATCAATGATTTTATAATTAGCTTGGAGAAGTGGTAGGTGTCGCCTAACTTCAATTGTCTGAAGAGTTGTGATCACAAAGGCGACCTAGACTTGACTTATGAGACCATAAGGGAAGAACAACAATACTAACTGGAAGCCTCAAGGAGATAATTTCAGCTCAATATTAAGAACTTTCTAGCCAACAGGACGACACAAAATCAGCAGGCAGCTTTGAACAGTAGAGAGCTCCCTGCCACTAGGGCTGTTTTGTTGACAAATACTAACATATAGTTGGTAGGAATTTTGAGGTAAGGATTCAGGCATGTAGTGGGTGAATGGCCTGGATAACTACCTTATACTCTATGATTCATCCATTCATTCATTTAACGAATATTTACTGGGCACCAGTCATTGCACCAGGAGCTCAAGGAATTAGCACAGAACAAACACACCCACATAACCACCACGCAGCGCGAGAGCCTCTGCTGGCTGACGCACGAGGCAGACTTGGCCTCCGACCTGTTGGAGCTTACAGGTTTGCGGAGAGATACGTGCAATCGTATGGATTACGGGGTGTCCAAAGATAGTGTGAGGGGACAACGTGGGGTGGGAGTCAGAGAGATATTTAACTTGAGCAAGGATGCATGTAGGAAGCTTATGTGGTTCCATGACCTTAGATCTTTCTAGAGAGCTCAGGCTTCTTCTCTCTTCCGTGATGCCTGCTCTTCCAGTTGGGTGACCTTCCTGAATGCTGGCTTAGACCAGTCTCTACCTGTCCGTTCCAGAGCTCTGAGTTCTGCTCAGCTGACAGGTAACCAGGTAACTTTGATCATCCCAGGGGAGCCACGTGTGGTCTTTAGTCATGCCCTTTCTTTCCTTGCCTCTTCTCTAAGAGACCACCCAAAGGCTAGTCACACCAACTTTGGGACAATAGAGGCACCAGCAACACCATGGCAGGTGAACCCCCAGAGCCTGGCAGACACTCCACTTTCAGAGCAGCCATCAAAGCACCCAGTGCACTGGCCACCATCCAGAACTCCGCGTCCAAAGCAGAAAAGACATAGCAGGCGAGCCAAGAGGCATGTGATCACAGGACTTTCTCCTGCCCTGGTGGGGGACAGCGCTAGGATAACACAGCAGCTATTCATGAAATGTTTGCATGATTTGGGTAAACAATAGGAATTATTTTTTTTAAATGCCATGCCTGAAGCCTTTGCTATGGGCCAGGCACTGTGCTGGGTGATTATATATGTGTTATCTTACTTAAGCATCAAATAGCCCCATAGGGGCAGAATTATTATTCTTACTTTACAGAAGGGGAAACTGAGGCCTAGAAATTGTCAAAACTTACCTGAGATCACATAGCTAGGGAATGGTGGGCCCAAGGGTCTCCAGAGCCTGCGCTTCTGGCCTCTGTTGTGTTGACCTTACGTGGGGATAAATGAAAACCCAACGAAGGAGAATGGGTCAAAATGAGCTCTCCCGTGTGGACTCCAAAAGTAGGGAGTAAGCCCTCAGCAAAATAGCAGTTGAGCAGGAGAGGGATCTAAAACTGAGTTCACAGCATACGCAAAGTCAAAGAAAAAGGATGTGTTACAAAGAGATAGCGTCTCTAATATATAAATGCATATATTCATGTAAGAAGGACTAACAAACAAACAAAAAGTGGATAAAAGATATGAACAGAAATAGCAAGAAATATACTCAAGTAGCTCTTACACAGGGGAAAGATGCTCAATCTGACTGACTGAAGAAATGCAAATTAAAGTCAAATTACGGTAGCACTGATCTCCTACAAACTGGAAGAACATGGGGGATGCAGCCATGATGGCCTTAAATGTAGAATATATTTGAAAAGAAGGAAGCGGAAAGTCAAAGACTTAAGAATCCCTATCAAGAAATTATAAAAAGAACTCAAACTAGACCCAAAGAGAGTGGAAGAAATTAAATAAAGAGGACCAAAAACCTAAACATTGGTTCTTTGAGAAAAAAACTGGCCAAAATAATGATGATAATAATAACAACAACAACAACAACAACCACCACCCTTGGCAGGATTGATGGAGAGAGAGAGAGAGAAAGAGAGAGAGAGAGAGAGAGAACGAGAACAAATCCAGTCCAATATCTGGAATAAAAACAATGGGTATCACTATAGTTCCTGAAACAATACAAAGATATGACCTATGCTATCAGCTTGAAAATGTCGACGTTCTAAAGAAATTCCTCAAAAAACACAAAGACGCCAACACCAAAATGATGGTGAGGTTAGAATGATCCGAGGAAGATTTTATAGCAGCCAATGATAAAACAATGTTCCAATGAGCAATTAGAAACACACTTGAAAAATAAGTGAGGGAAAAAATAGAAAGTTTTAGCAAAGAAATAGAAAGCTATAAAGAACAAAATGGAAATTTTAGGGCTTTTAGAAATAATTGCAATACCTGTAACTCAGGATGTCCCTGATCATTAATTTCCCCAACTCTAGGATGAAGTGACATAACGTATCTAAAAGGATTAGCACAATGCCTGGCACATAGCAAGCGCTCCACATTTTATGCTGCTCCTCTTATAACTGAGACATCCAAGCAAGAGGACAGAACTTCGAAGCATTTCCAGGCAGGCAGACCCTCCTACCTTGGACACTCCCTAAAGAAGATGTCAGAAGGGTTTGCTCAGCGATTATGTTATCAACCTTCCAATCCAGTGTTGAAGGCATTCAGCCTGAGGTACTCCCTTCACCCCCAGAGCTGCAATCTGCATGCAGACCCCATGTTGGGTTCTGAAGGCTACAACGGAAAGGAGAAGAGGTACAGTCGGAAGGGGAAGATGGGCTTTAGTTTCAGCTGCATCAGCTCCCATGGTGGGAAACCCCCCAAGTGTGCTGGAAGCAACAGGGAGGGACTGGGCAGGAAGGAAGCTTCCTCTTCTTTCAAACACAGTATTGTTTATCATAATAGTAGCCAGGATTCCCAGAAGCATGGAAGAGGGATCTTGCACTCATTCCTGCAGAGACAGGCCCAGGAAAAGCTACTCTTACATGGAGACCATTCTGACATGTTCGGATGGAGAAGCATTGGGGGCAAGGCCAAGATCAAGCACTACCCCACAATGGGTCATCACCATCGTTTGACCCCCACCCTCAGCTGGGACGGGCAGAACTTTTGAAGGAGCTGGGTTTGCCTCTAACTTTCCTTCTTCCTTTTCTTCCTTCCTAGCAGAAGACGCAGCATCAAGCCCGCTCCCTTCGTTTGCAGAACCAGTTTGCACCCCTCACAGTGCCTGATCTCATCACACCCCGTGCACTAAGGGATATCCTCACTTCATTTCACGGGTGTCCAAGTTGAGCCTCAGAGCAATCAAGTGAATTACCCAAGGGAATTTCCAGACTAAGGACTCATCCCACCTATATACCTATATATAGTATACAATCCTACCTCCATCAGGACACCAATATTCATGAACATTTTTATTACCATGTTTGAGCATCTTGTGCGTGCCACGCGAAAGACTAGGTACCTCCCATCCCTGAGCTCATTTGTCCTTCAGAAGGACGCCAGGCGTACAGGAGGCTGCCCCGTCTTACAGGCTCAGAGGAGGCAACAATGGTAGATCACACTTAGTGCCTGGCACTGTTCTAAACATTTCAACATGCGTTAAGTCACTCCGTCTTCCCAGCAATCCCGTGAGAGTAAGTGTAAGTAGCATGTCCATTTCCGAGATACGATAACTGAAGATCAGAGACATCAGGTAATCTGGGGACACACAGCTCAGACGTAGCAGAACTGGTGTTCAAACTGAGCCTTCTTACCACTCTTCCGTGTCTCTGGCAGCACAGGCGACTTCCCAAGATGGCACAGCTAGGAAGTATCCGAATCAGATTGAAACCCCTGCCCAACTGAAAACCAGGGTCTGCTCAGAGTAGGGCCGGAGGGAGGCTCTGGGTCACTTGGGCAGCCTCCTTCTCTCCAGCTAAGAAAGAGCTGTCTGCAAATCCATCCCCAGAAACAGGATGTGTAGAGACAGAGTCCTCTATGGGGGCATCAGACCCAGTCGGGCTGACAAAGCTGGGACCCAGCTCCCTCAACCTTCTCTGCCAGTTTTTCTCTCTCTGCCTGCCACTTGCTGGCCAAAACCGGCCCCAGACTCTCATTGTCTCCTTTGGCTCCTGCTGAAAATGCCAAGTGCCAGTGGAGAGGGAATTTGCAGGGAACCTGGAGGGGTCAGAGAGCTGGGGGTTGGCGAGGAGAGGGGTGCTGGGGAGTGGTTCTGGAGTTGTGGGGAAGGGGTAGCCTAGCAACCACTGCCTCACGTGGTCACAAAGCCGACAGGCTTGCCCACAGAGCCAGCCAGCCTTCCTGTTGCTGTGTCCTCTTGCTTCTTTCTGCCCAGGTAGCAGGGGCTTGTCATACACAGACTGTAACAGGCACTTGCCTCGGTGAGTCCATGCACCTCTCCCGGGATGGAAAAGGACACTGGAGCCAGACGGGGCCAGGGGAGGGCCTCTGAAGGCCGAGATGGGGAAAGGGAAGTTCTGTCTCAGGATTGGTGTGAGCGTTCAGACCCCTTGTGTCCATCTGGTTGGGGGCCAGGCAGAGAGGGAAGTGAGGACGGAGTCAGACACAGTGGGTCCCAGCCTGTCCCGCTCTGGAAAAGACAGGTCTGGCTCAGTTCCCGTTGACCCCTACCACAGCTGTGGGTTGTGACCCATTTGTGGCTTATGAAATCAATTTAACGGGTCACATCTAACATTTACAAAGTGAAAACAAAAAGTAGGATGAAAATAGCGCCGTGCATCCTATGTGGCAAGGGTACGGATTGCTTTAGGATGTTCTCGCTTCAGTTTCACACACACAGAAGTGTGTGCACACACGTGCGTGAATCATGATCTAGGAAGGAGTGTCTTAGTATGATCACAGTCAAAAGCATTTGAAAGTCTTTGTTCTAACAAGTACTTTTTCCTGTAGGCAGATGGGTTTGGGCTTCCAAATGGCCTGTCCTCAAGCCTGCGGCATGTGAGTGCTCTAGACCCGGCCCCCGGCATCAAGGATGTCCAGAGCTTCCTTCAAAGGAAGTTCTGCCAACTGTTTTTCTCTTTAGAGAAGAGATCAGGAGACTTCAAGTCAGGATGTCTGAGTCCTGGCTTCATGACCTCAAGGCTCCCCTTCCCCGATCTCAAGCGGTGCTTGAGTGGCTGGCCCTGTGGATTTCTGGGGTCCTTTGCAGATTTTGTGACTGAGAGTTCATTTTCAGAATGCACTGACTTCCTGTCCCAACCCCACCCTTGGGACCTGCAGCTCCTGCACTTTGGAGAGATATAGACAGATCCATAGATCTATATATGTACGTGTATGTGTACTTGTATGTGTACATGTATGTGTATATGTATGTGTGTAGGTATATGTGTACGTGTGTGTATGTGTATATACGTGAATGTGTATATGTGCATGTGTGTATATGTACATGTGTGTACATGTATGTGTGTACATGTATGTACATATGTATGTGTATATGTACACGTATGTGGGTGTATATGTATGTATGTGTGCATATGTACGTGTGTGTATATGTACACATGTGTGGGGGTGTGTGCGTATATGTACATGTGTGTATATGTACATGTGTGTGCATATGTACATGTATCTGTATGTGTGTGTACACATGTGTAGGTGTGTGTGTGTGTGTGTATGTATATCTATATATCTACAGCTATATTCAGGTCTGTAGATTTAGACCAATCACAATTCTTGACTTTGACACCTGTCGTCTTTCATTCACTCCGCTGAATTAGTTTATTTCTTTTTGTAATGAGCACCAGCAAATGCACCTCTCAAACCAAGAACTAGAATACCACCACTAACCCATCTCACCTGCTCCCCTCCCATCGGATCCCCCCTCCCTGATTTCCCTCAGAAGTAACTGCTGAATTTTGTGTTTAGCATTTTCTTGCTTTCCCCCCCTTATTTGATCACATCTATGATAATTTGGCTTGCCTTTGAACTTTACTTTTAAAAAGGAATCTCAGGCTACATGGTCTTCTGGGACTTGCTTTCCTTGACCTCACACTGTGTCTGTGAGATTCGTCCTTGTTGGTCTGCGTAGCCGTGGTTCATTTCCATCACAATATGGCACTCAGTTGGCCACATGTAGCACAGCTCATTTACCCATTCTTCCCGCCGTTGGACACTGGGGATGTCGCCAGGTGTGGGCTAATTTGAACAATGTTAGTCTGAATATTCTTACCAACAGCCTCAGGGGTACAACTGCAAGAGCTGCTCTTGGGTGTCTGTCGGGGAGAGGAACCGCTGAGCGCGATCGCATGCAAATGTTCCATTTTACAAGACAGTGCCAATTTTTCTCCCCCAAGTGTCTGCTGTAGCTTACACTCCCACCGCCAGTGTATGAGATTTCCTGCGATCCATCTTCAACGCTAGTGTTAGGTGCACTGGCCTTCATTCTGTTAGGAAGTCTAAATGGCTACGGAGGTGAAGAGCCAGTTGGCTGAACCCCCACTCATGAGGTAAGACCCCTCGTGTGCCCCCCGCTGCTGGCCGGGGGGGGCAGAGCAGGGTGGGAGACAAAGGTGGGCCTGGGGGAACCCAACAGCCCTCAGCCAGGCCCCCCAGTGGGTTCTCGGGACTGAGAGCCCAGATCACAAACTGGGTCCCTCCCTGGAGGAAGAGGACATGGTGGCAAGGGGCAGAAGCCCCTAGGGCTAGCATTCCTGGGCTTTTTAAGGGGTGACTTCCTCTGGCAGTTGGGGTAGGGGAGGCCAGGTAACTGCAACTTTCAGAGAAGGTTTGCTTTATTTCTTTAAGTCCCAGATCCCTTAGAGGCCAATGGAGGACGGCACAGAAAACTCGGGGGCCTGGTCAGCGCAATCCTCAGAGGGCCCCGGGGCAGAGCACCTTGCTTAGCATATCCAGAGTGCACCTCTTCTCCAGGGGGCCTCCCTTCAGCCAGGGCCAGCAGGAGAAGGGAGTGCAGACAGCGCGCAGGCAGGTGGTCCCCCCAGGCCCCAGGCGGAGATCACCCCACCTTTCGATCCTTGCCGGACTGACCTCGAGCTCCTCCTCCAGAGGCAGGGCCCGGCATCCTCAGGAGAGGGCAGGGGTGCAGGGCGGAGCACAGAACACCCAAGAAGCTTGTCTCCAGCGCAGCCGAGCAAGGGCTTGACGCGTCCCTGCAGCGTTGCAACTCTGAATGCTGCCCCATCAGCTCGGCATCTCCCGGGAGGGGCCCCCACGGGAAAAGGACATGCTGGTGCTGTCTGGCCTCCGTGCTCCAGCTTTGGCCTCTGGACGCTGAGTCTGGGCCAAGACTGCCTGGGGGGCACGGGGGCCAGGGGGACCGCCTACAGCTGGCTTCTCCTGGGCTGCCAACAGTCGGCTTGGGGAGAGGCCCTTGCTGTGTCTGTCTGTGTACATAAGGTACCCTTGCTGCAACCCAGGTATTTGGATGAGTCGGTGGGTCTATGGCTTCCTTTTTCTGGCTCAAGAGAGGGTTTCTAGGAGAAAACGGAGGTCTTGGGAGATTCTGTCGGAGTTCTCTCAAATAGATCCTAGCTCTCTGCTAAGGCATCTTAGGAAGGCAGAAGGCTCCCTGGGACTGGATTGTACCAGTTGGGAGAGGACCCCAGGGGAGGCCCAGCTTTGGGTGCCATGGGGGGTGGGAGTGAAATCCTGGAAACCGATTTCAGAGTCTCGGGAATAGACTCCAGATAAAGCAGCGAGCTCGGAGCCTGGTGGGCAGTGCTGCCAGGAGGCTCCATTAGCTTCTCCTTGACCTTCTCCTTCAGTCCAAGGGCTGAGCTGAAGCCTGAAAAGAAGTCAGGGCACAGGCCAAGGAGCCACGGGGACGGCGGGCCACAGAAAGAACTGATGATCCCAGGGATCGTGGATTTCCAGCTGATCCAAACAGCACTGAGGACCCCCAAGCCCCAAACCCCTGGGACCTACCGCTTTGGCCGCCTCAGCCACCACTCCTTCTTCTCCCGACACCACCCTCACCCACAACGTGTGACCCACATCCGAGGTAGGTCCGGGGTAGGTAGGGGCCCTGCTGGAGGTGGTGGGGCCACCTTGAAAACTGGAAAGGAAGGACCCAGCCCCTGTTTCCAGGCTGAGACCCAGAGAGGAGGGGGTTTGGTCAGGGTCAGAGAGCTGCTTGGCCACTTGCAAGCACTTGGTCAAGCGAAGACTTGACCTGGGGGATCAGGCTCCGAGGCAGACTGTGTAGCCCTAGACGATGTCCCCCATTGCCGATCCTCCCATTTTACAAATCAGAGAAAGGGATGAATGTTCTGCCCCAGAACTATACTCTGTTCTCGAATTCGGGCCAATTCATCCACTTCGCCATCCATCCATTAAATATCTATTGAGTGTGAACTACGGGTCAGGCACGTTTTTAGGCACTAGAGATATGACAGTGAGTAAGACAGACCCTGGCCTCATGGGGCTGACTCTGGTGGGAAAGGATAGGAAATAGATAAGGTGTCAGAGTGTGGGAAGTGCCAAGGTTCTAGAGGGGAGGAGACCTCATCAACAGCATGGGATTTGCGCAAAGAACTAAAGGAGAGAAGGCATGAACCATGTGGATATTGGGGGAAAGAATGTCTCAGGCAGAGGAAACAGCAAGTACAAAGGCCCTGAGGCATAAAAGCCTAAAGCGAGGCCCAGAGCAGGATGGAAGGGGGTTGGGAATTTGGTGGGGACCTGGGAGATGTGAGACTCCACATACCTTTCAGGCTTTGAGGGTAGAAGTGCAGGTAGGCAGCTGGGCCTGGAGTCCAGGCAAGAGATGCCGATGTGGCCACCGTTCGAGAAGGGACGGCACTGGAAGTGGCATGCCTCGACGGGCAAGCCAGGAGCCCGTGTAGATGCAGGAGAGAAGAGCCTGGGTCCTGAGCCCAGGGACCAAGGCTGAGAGGGGAGGAGGCGAGAAGGAAGGAGCAGAGGACGTGAGGAGCATCCTGCGAGTTGGAAGGACCAGGAGAATGAGGGGGCCGAGTGTTTCCAGAAGGACAGAGTGAGCCTCCACGCTAGGTCCTAACCAGGCTGGTCCTTGAAGCTTCACGATGGACAATAAGACACAGTCACACGGACCGTAAGCCACAAGGGTTTTCATGTGCAAGCTGTTTGCCACCTCCTCCAGGCTGCCCTGCAAAGGATGACAGATGGCGAAGAGTTTTATCCAGGGGGTCTGGCTAAATCTTACTCCCTGTGATTTGAGCCCTGGCCCCTCGGGCACAGACTGGCTTAATGCCCTGTCCCCATGTCCTTCTCTTTAATCTGCCTGCCTCTCTGTGTTCACACCTGCAGTTCCTTGTCCTGTCCTAGAATATCAGAAGGACCCCAGGGCTAGGGTCCCAGGAAGGCTGGGTTCCTCTCTCACCTCCACCTAACTCACTGGGTGACCCTGAGCACAGCCTGTCACTGTCCATTCCAATGTCCCCGTGGGTAAGGCCTCCATGGCCACAGGGCCTCCTGGCTCCAGTGATCTATGAGCTTGTGGTTACTGGAAGAAGTGGGCTCAGTGCGCTCCCCGCCCACCAGCCTCCTCCCAGCCTCCCGGGGTTACTGGGGTCCACCCGGGCCCTCCTTGCCATGGCCTCTCACCCTTCGCAGATCTCACCGGGAAGCCCGTCTGTGTCGTCAGAGACGAGTTCTCTCTGGCCCCCTTGCCTCAAGCCACACTTTTATCTCGCTGTCTGATGGGGATGCCCACCATCTCTGTCCCCATCGGAGACCCGCAGTCCAATCGGGAGCCCCGGCTTTCTTCTGGTGGGTACTTGGGCAGCAGCCCCTCTCCAGGTGCCTGGGAAGGAAAGAGCTCTTAGGTCGGTGGGGTCCCGTGGGGTCCCCTAAATTTTTCCTCATTTCCTCAGACAGCAGCATCTGCATTCTTCCCACAGCCTTCCCCCAGGTCCTCAGAAATGTGGCCCCACTCAGATCTGAGGTGTTGGAGGAGTAATAGCAATCAGAGAGGACAGGCCTCCCCCTTTCCCTGTAAGATACCAGGCAGAAGGCTGGGGAGGAGAGCAGGCTCTCCCCCCCCCACCACAGCCCTTCCAATGCCGGGTACCACAGGGAGGGCAGGGAGGAGGACCCCAGGCATCAGCTGGCAATGTCTTCCCAGAGGCCTGGAAGAGGGAGTTGAAGGACCTGGCTTCCCGGGTGGCCAACTTCACCAAGGAGAACGAGCTGAGGAGCAAGGAGGTGGGTGCAGAGCAAAGGAGCTGTCTGGGAAGAGATCCGAAGGGTCCATCCCTTTGTAACGAAATCCCTCCCGAGCGGGTTCCCGCTCCTGGGTAGGAGAGCCCGCGTCCATAGACGTGCGGCTCTTGGCACAGGAACGAGGGGCTACGCCACACCGACCTGAAGGGGGAGGCTCGAAGCAAGGGCACAAAGGAGGAGAGAGGTGGCCAGGTGCAGAAATCCAAGAAGGGTTCGGAACAGAGGTGGGATGTTTAGAAGTGGACGGGGAGGTGTTCCTAGTGGAGGCGGGCAGCGCGTAAGCTCAGAAGCTGGGAAATGCAGGACATCCTTAGAGACGGCGGCTGAAGGACAGGGATAAGTGGGCAGCCGTGCGGCACGTGGGGTGGGGGTGGGAGGGTGAGAAGGGGCCCACTTTGAATGTGGGTGAAAAGAAGAGCTTGTTCTTAATTTCCGAACTTACTGTAATGTCGAACGAGTCTCGTAAGGAGTGGAAAACCGCTGAAGGATTTCCGACAGGATGGGGTGAACTTATCTGCTGGTAATCCAGTAAAGACAAGTGGGAGGCAGCTTGGGGGTAGTTGGAATCGCCCTGAGGACAGGTCTGGCTCTTGGGACAGAGTCTGGTTCTGCCCTTGTCCTGGGCAACAGAGTTCTCATTCCTGCTTTGGGGCTAACTCAAGGCAATGCTCAAGGCAACTCAGCTCAGCTCTCTGGGTCTCAGTTTTCTTATCTTTAAAATGGGGAGAAGTATAGGGGCGCCTGGGTGGCTCAGTCAGTTGAGCGTCCGACTCTTGATCCCAGGATTCTGGGATCGAGCCCCATGTCAGGCTCTGCGCTCATTGTGGAGTTTGCTTCTCTCCCTCTCCCTCTGCCACTCTTTGCTCATGCACATGAACTCTCTCACTCTCTCTAAAATAAAAAAATATAGATAGATAAATAAATAAATAGGGAAGAAATATACTACCAGTCTCAACTGGGGTTGTAGCAGTAGGAGGTCCCAAGCCTCATACCCGCAGGCCTGGCTCAGGAGGGTTTCCCAGGGCAAAGAAAGGATGCCAAGCTCTGGGGGACAAACTTGGGGGCAGCTGAGCTGGGAGTTGAGGTAGGCGATGGGGGCCTTGGCCCAGGATACTGCTTTCAAATCTCTGATGGGCACGGGGGTGGGGAGGGCGGGAGGGTCTCCCTAGGAGGAAGTATGAAGACTTCAGAGGACCACCAGGGGCTCAGCAGTCAAGAAGTTCCAGGAGGAAGAACTTTGGCTATAGAGGGGCCCCTGGCTTGGGGAGAGGAGTCTTGAACAGGGTGGAGCTGGCCTCCTTATCCTCCCAGTTCCCTGCAATGTTGTGATGCTGGGATCCCGGGAGGGGAGGGGATGCCCTGGAGGTGTGACTGGGCCTCCTTCTCTTTCCCTCTGCCTTCTTCTTTGAGCCTCTCTCTCTCTCTCAATCTCTCTCTCACTGCCTGGAGTCTCTGGCCACTTTGCTCCCAGCAGGAGGAGGAGCCCCAGCGGGAGCACGGGGCAAAGTACTCGGCCGAGACCGGGAGGCTCATCCCCACTTCCACCCGAGCTACTGGTAGCCGCCACTCCCGCCAGGGCCTGCGGATTTATCCTTCTGGCAAGGACGGAGGAGTCCAGACCGTCGTCCTGCAGGATCAGGAGCTGCTGGTGAGGCCCTGGGAACGCTGGGAGCTCTGGCCCAACAGAGGCCTGGTCTAAGGCCTGAGAACACGGCGGTTGCTGCTCCCAGGCTCACAGCAGTCCCAACCAGGGTGCTTACAAACCGCTTTAAAGTGTGGCCTCTCGAGGCACCTGGGGGACTCCGTCGGTTAAGCGTCCGATTCTTGATTTCAGTTCAGGTCATGATCTCAGGGTCCTGAGATGGAGCCCCACTTCAGGCTCCACGCTGGGGAGGAGCCTACTTGGGATTCTCTCTCTCTTCCTCTCCCTCTGCCCCTCCCCCTGCCTCTCTCTCTTACTAAAAAAAAAAAAAGGAAAGAAAGGCAGTGTGGCCTCTCCCAGGGGATACTTGTACCTGAGACCGGGAGCCTCAAAAAGTCCTGGTCTGGGAGTCAAGCACCTGGTCCAATGCCCTGTTGCCTCCAGTTTCTGTGAGAGGGTTTCCCTCTCTTTGAAGGCCTTCCCCACTCGGGGCTTTAGTTCCATGACCCACCCAAGCTGAGAGCAAGAACGTGTTGTCGCGAAGGGCTCTTTCAGCTGTGACGAGTTCAGGAAGGGAGCTGGATTGGCGGAGTGACAGGAGAGGAAGGTCCTGCCTAGTGGGTCCCCGAACCACTCCCTGCAATGCTGCAGTCTGCCGCCAGCCAGGCCAGTCCCAGCCCGGTGTCCCCACACTCGGAGGGGTTTGGTGTCTGTCACAGTGACACACAGGCCCACCTCCTCCCTGTGCAAGTTGCCCCATCAAGGCCTGAGATGAGTCCGTGACCGATGCCGGTGGACTAAGGCTATCTCATGGTCCCTTTTAAAGTGCATACATGTTCTCCAGGAGAGGTTAGACACCCTCCCTGTGACCAGCACTTTCAAGGCTGCAGTCCCTGTGGAGACTGACAACAGTCCAGTGAAGGGGATAAAGCAGACAGGGCATGGCATCCCCATTCCACAGATAGGGAGGCTAAAGCCCTGCCAGGTGACATTCTGTGGCCCAGGTCCCCAGAGAGGGAGCAGCATAGCCAGGACTAGAATAGTACTTTCTCCACCATAGGGCGGCCTCACCTTGCCTGGAATTAGGTTCTCGGGTCCTGTAGGGAGGGGGCCCAGGGCAGGTAAGTTGGACACGGAGAACGGAGACGGGCCCAGGGGCAGACCCAGGATGGGGGTCATTGCAACAGGGGGTTATCTGGGGCTGAGGGGGCACCTTAGCAGGCAGAGGCCTGGGAGGAGTCTCAGCCCGGTTCCCACTCTGCTAAAGGGACTGACAGGTCCCTTCAGGTCCTGGGAAGACCGACTGCCAAGCACTGAGCAGACCCCACTTTCCTAGGACTCCAGGGGCTCCGCCTCCTACTGCAGGCCCCAACTCCGGCCAACTGTAGCCACAGCCGCCATCAGCAGCCCCGCCTAGGGAGCCCACATAGCCCATCCGACACAGAGCTGGATCTCCCCCCGATGACACTTGCCCGGAGAACACAGGGGGAAGAGGGCGCGAACGTGGCCGAGATGCCCGGGGCTGAGGATGCGGCTGAGAGCCAAGTGTACCCACTGCTCGGCGAGACGGAGCCCCAGGCTGGGCAGTCTGCGGGATCAGCCAGCCCTGACCCTCAGCCCACCCACTGGGGTCACCCCACCTCTCTGCTAGCGTCTCCCGACCCTGGGAGCTCCAGGGTGGGGAGGCGTGTGTGGTTCCTGAAATCCCCACGCCAAGGACCCAGGGATCCGGGACTCGGTGCGTCTCTGAGCGGCTGACCGGCCGGCTCCCACTCTGCCTTCCCAGTGAGGGACTTTGGGGTACCATCAGCCCATGCAGGGTTCAGGGGGGGAGGGGTCCACAGATGTGACTCAGAAGCTTCATTCTGCTGCACTCTCCCTACTGGGGGTCTTCTTCCTCTTTCAAGGCCTCTGATCCCTCCTTGGTCCAGTGAGACCAGTAAGACTCTTCCTCCAGGACTGGTGGGAGAGAAAGTGCTCTGTAAAGTGTGAAGTCATGGGGCAGGGGCCATGGCGGGGACCAGTTTAGCCAAGCGTGTGGCTCTGGGAGCCCACGTTGTGGGAGAGGGGCCTGTGCTGCTGGCTGGGACATGCCATCTGGACACGCTGACCCAGGGCCTGTTGTCCTGCCAGCAGATCCTGGAGCTGCTTTGTCAGATCCTGCAGACAGACTCCTTGAGCGCCATCCAGTTCTGGCTCCTGCATGCTCCCCCAAAGGGTGAGGACGTCATGCCCAGCGCTTTCTCGGACTGGAAGCTGTGGAGGGCCTTGTTCTCTGGACGTCACTCAGCTCCCACCAGGGCCTTCCCCCTGGGCTGCTGCTCCTTTCTGGAGTCCCAAACTAACCTTTCCCGCAGGACTGTGCCCTTGCTCCCTCCTCCCTCTCTCTCAGCAAAGATTTCCACGACGCTGCTCTTTGGAGGGGACTTCGGCCTGACCACCGCCCTTGGCACCGGGGAGGGAGAAGTCCAGAGACGGCTACAGCAGACACGCCCCCTCACCCCCCACTATGGGAAACAGGCACACACAGACACAGCATGTGCACAGGGACACAGGAATGGACGCACACGCACACACTGGGATGGTGGACAGAAGGTGTAGCTAAGTGGGGGGGTGAGGAGTGCTGACTGACGTGTGCTGGAGAGAGTGGGGGAGGGGAGGCAGGGGGAGGGCAGGAGGCAGGTCCCGAGGGGGCTTTCCAGAGAGAGCTCTGAGGCATAGCTGCTGGGTGGGCCTGAGGGGGCCAAGAACAAGGTACCTGCATGTGATCATGTGCTGAGAGAAAGGTGGGGAAAGGCTGGGCGCTCTGCACACACACGGGCCGGGACAAAAGAGCACCCACCCCCCCCCACCCCCCCGCCAAAAGGGGACCTGGAGGCAGAATGTGAGATGGTTAGAGAGAGTTGCCCTGGGCCAGGGTTGGGCAGAAGAGCTGGAGGTCCTGCTTCCAGCCTGTCCCTTGTGGGGACAGGACAGGGTGGGTCTTGCCCCTGAGGACCACGCCCCTGGCTGTGCTTACAGAGAAAGACCTGGCACTGGGGCTTCTGCAGACAGCAGTGGCTCAGCTCCTTCCGCAGCCCCTAGACTCTATACCGATGGAAAAACTTCTCGATCAGCTCCAGGAAGTCCAAGACCCATCTCAAGAGAGGCAACAGCCGCCCTACAGGTAAGCTTCACACCCTTCACCTGCCCCTCTGTTCCCAGGGCTGTTCCCTCACCTTCAGCCACCTGTCCTCCCAGGGGAGGCCGGGGTGGTCTGGAAAAGGGATCCGGGCACTGGCCACAGCCTGGGCTCACTGAGCCTGTGCTGGAGGAGGCGGCAGCACAGCCCCTCCCCGGGGACCCTCCAGGTCAGCCCATGCTGCGTGAAGGTTCCCCTGCCAGCCCAGACTTTGGCCGCTGGCTCTGGGGGATGTCCAAGGGGTGACCTGTGTCAGCTGTAGCAAGACAGGGCTGGAGAAGCCACATCGAGCCCTCCAGCTCTCGGTCTTTAGGAAGACAAGTAGAGAAGGAAAGCTAACAGGCGAGCAGAAGTACCTTAATGGCAGTGCTAAGTGCCTCGCATGGCCACAGGACACGGGGAAAGGGAAGATTAGGGAAGTCCTCGCAAGGCAGGGGAGTAGGGCCAGGGGTTAGCCATGGACCTGGCAATAGTGCACGCCCACGGTGCTGCCTGACACCAGCAGACGGCGCACATATCTGCAGTCCACACAACCTCCCTCGGAAGGAGCGGTACCCCCATTTAACAGATTGGAAAACTCGGGCTCAGCAACAGTTGAATGGTGGCCCAAAGTCACCTGGCTGGTCAGCAGCAGAGCTGGGAATCAGCCTTGGGCTAGTCTAACTTCCCAGCCCAGCAGTACGCAGATTTGCGAGAGACCTTGTGAAAAATGCAGATTCCTGGAGATTCTAACGCAGCAGGTTGGAGATGAACCAGGGGATGCGTCATTTTGACAATGTCCCGAGATTTTCCAGCAGAGCTTGGGGAACACTGCTGGGATAGGTAGGATTTGAAGGAGCCAATGAGAGGGTGGGGACAGTCAGGAAGAGAAGGCAGGAATGTGTTTCCTCTAGGGAATGTTAAATTTGGGGTTGGTTGCAGCTTGGTGAGAAGGGAGCAGGTGCTTGGGCTCATTTAGGTTTGTCGAGGGCCTAGGTTCTCGCTCTGGCCCTGAACTGGGTTCTCTTTTCCGTTCTGCGAGGCCAGGGAAGGCACAGGAAGAAGGTAGGCTTGACTGTGACCTCGGCAAGCCACTACCCATCTGGGGGCCTCAGTTGTGCCTCTCCAAGCCCCTCTCCCAGAGTCGTAGGGAGGACAAGTACATTGAGTGTGTAAACAGGCTTGCTTCGATGCAAAGCTCAAGTCCTCCATTAGGGTAGCAGGGGCTCCGGTTTCTCCCCTCACAAGGGAAGGCTTCCTCTCTGCCAGGAAGTGGGAGCCAAGCGCGGGCAGGGATGGGCTGCATGGGCTGGAGCGGGGGCCTCCCTTACCACTCCTGGGGCCGGAGGGCCTTGCTTCCTTGTGGCCACAGCAGGCAATGGAGTCACAGTGGTCTCTCGGGCTCCTGCTAGGGTGGTTCCTGGCAGGGGAACAGACGCTTTGGGGCTCTCCAGGAGGGGTGGCTCCTGTGTCTCCCCGGAGCACTTCCCTCCCCGCCCCACCCCCCCTGCCGCTCTGCCTTAGCGGCTCGGGCCTCACCTTCCCAGCCTTGTCTTTGTGTCCATTACAGCCAATCCCCGAAGAAGACGAAGACACCGCCCCTACCCAAAGGCGACAAACCAGGTAGGATTCCAGACAGCAGATCATCCTGGGGGCTCCCCGAGGCCCACCCTGGCTGTATGCCTCGGGGGACTCAAGGACGCTGCAGATGAGTCCCTGTCCGAGGAAGCTGCCCGTTCCACTCATTCATTTATTCACTCGCTCAGTCGACAGAGACTTCCTTAGCAGCTGTGAGCTAGGTTCTGGGGAAGAGTCCAGACACGTTCCGGCTGCTCTGGAGACTTCATCCCCGGGAGGAGGAGGGCAGACAACCACTAAAAACATCTGAGGGGGTTAGGTTCCATAAGGAAAAGAGAGCAGGTTAAAGTGAGGGACAGTAAGAAGGACTGGCAGGGTGGGGAGAGGGCTCCTTGAGCTGAACGAGAGGCAAGATCCAGCCCGATGTGGGTCTAGGGAGCACCCAGAGGGAGGGCTCTCGCCAGCCCGGTGTGTGAGTGAAAGCACACACAGGCCAGGGGGGCCGGGGCCTCGTGGGTCAGGACAGAGGTAAGAAATGAGATGGGATAGGTGGGCAGGACTGGCCTGTGGTCCCATGCAGAGGGTGTGGGGGTGCACTAGAACCTTATGAGCAGGGCCTGGTGGGACCCCTCTGGCTGCAGAATAGAGAATGGACTGTCGGGGGCCAGAGGGGATGGCGGGGGGGACCAGGGAGGAAGCTGCTGCTGCATCCTGGTGTCTTTGGCCAGGGCAGGGGCAGCAAAGACAACAGCTCCCCGCCGTGAATAGCAAGGGGGTGAGTGTCTGGCATGGAGTAGGCACTCCCTAGGTATTTGTTGTCTGGATGTAGAAAGAAGAGGTGGAGGTGAAGCTCAGAGAAGGGGGTCAGCTCCTCCCGGTCACCAGCAGAGCCCAGAGCAGAAGCTGGGCTTAACCCACATGTGCCTGGGGCCTTGCGGGGAGAAGAGGTCCACCTAGGTCTCCCGAGGAGCTCCCAGCTAGGGGCCTGGCCCTCCCCGCCCTCTCCTGACTGAGGTCTTCCCTTCTCCCAGAGTATATCGGGAGAGCACAAGTTCTTCGGATGCACTCAAGCCAGAACGCAGAAGAGAGAACCTCAAAGCCAAAGGCGGAATGCTGAGTCCGGGTCCCTCCGCCCGCCTCGCTCAGGAGCCGCCCGCATCTTTGAGGCTGTTCTCAGCCCCACCAGCTCAACAGCAACACCAACTTTCCTACCACACGGAGCCCATTAAAAGGCTGCCTTCCCTTTAGGAGGACAATTCCACTCTACTCTCTGTAGGTCTGTGCTTGGGGGTCGTTTACTCCAGGAGCGGGGATGGGCGGCACGGAACGGTCCCACTCCCCTGGAGAAAGCCCAAGGGGGAGCACCCACGCAGGGCTTCCCCGGTGGTTCTGCGTTCCTAAGAGCTGACGGGCAGCCCGAGAAAGAGGTTCTGTCCCTCCCGAGCCAAGACACACAGGGCGCTGGGTAGGCTAGAGCAGAGGTCAGGAACCCACTGGCCTCCGTAAAGTAACCATGGATACCAACTGTCGAGTTCCCAGCAGCACCATCTTCGATTCTCCCAAGAGCTCTGTGAGGTAGACTGTGACTATCACCACTCCCATTTTACAGATGAGTAAATTGAGGCTCAAACGGTGAAATCACTTGTCCAAAGCCACACAGTAAGCAGCAGAGCCAGGCCCCAAATCCAGCATGTCTGGCTGGGGAACCCCTGCTCTTCTCCGCTGTGCGCTCCTACCTTCCAAGCAGCAACCCTCACCAAAAGTGGCAACTGTAATCTGAAATGCGTAAGCTTTAGCCAAAGGCTGGTTAGCAAGACCAAGGAGGAAAGAGACCTTCCATAAATGGGACCCAGCTGGGGTTTCGCTGTCCTTCACCATCTGGAGAAGATGGCCTTTGATGCTCTGGGAAGTCCAGGGGTTCCTTGAGATTTCGGCAGATGCCCTGGAAAGCCGGGGCGGGGAGAAGTGGGAAGCATTGAGGACCCACAGTGTCCTGGTCACCTGGGCTCTGAGCTCCTGCTTCCACTGAGTCAGGGCCCTGGACCGCGGCTCCTTCCCGTGCTGGCAACATGGGTCCACCTCATAGCAGCTCAGACGGATTCGGTCCCTCTGGGTTTTCTCAAACACCCCATCCACACGAAACCCGTGTGTGCAGCCAGGGGGAGGGGCAGGGTGGGGATTTGCTGTGAATCGAGCCAACAGCTTCACGGCGATGTTAAATCACGTCGTGTTTTTAAATCCCCCCTCCCCCCGCCTGCAACAGCCATGCCCCTTGTTGCCTCGCTGACTCTGACCTCCCCTGCGCTCACCCCTGCCCCTGGTTTGCCCCAGAAAGCCCACATTCCTTGTCTTCTCCTTCTTTCCCATTTTTTTTAGTGTGGTAAAATCCACATAACATAAAATGTACCATTTTAACCATGTTTCAAGCGTACAGCTGGGTGGGAAGTAAGTACACTCACACGTTGTGCCAACATCGCCACCGTCTGTCCACAGAACTCTCTTCATCTTGCAAAACTGACACTCCGTGCCCATTAAGCACGAACGGCATTCCCCCTCCTCCACCACCTAGATATCTGCTTCCAGAATAAATCATACCACCCCCCCGCAACCACCTTTCTACTCTCCGTCCCTATGAACGGGACTGACTGCTCCAGGCGCCCCACATCAGTGGGGCCACAAGGTCGTCTTTCTGTGACTGGTTTAGTTCACTGAGTAGGATGTCCTCAAGGCTCATCCATTTTGTAGCACGTGTAGGAATTTTCTCTCACATTTAATATTTTTTTTCCGACCCACAGTTCGGCTTCCCCCACAAACCCCCGTTCCCAGACTCTCCAGCCCCACGTCGGTCTGTCCAGCCCCATCGAGGGGCTGACCTAGAGGTCTGTTCATAGAATAGGGTCCTTGTGCCTGGCCATTGTAGGTACGACCGTCTCTCCCTCCTCCATGAGGAACGATTTTTTAACAATCTACACAGTAAAAAATCCTAGATATCTGCTTCCAGAATAAATCATACTTGTCGCAAAAACAAAAACTTGGCTCTTTCGGTCACCCTCCTACCTCCCCTTGAATTGGTCAGGAAGTATGGCTGAGCAGTTAATGTTAGCGACTGCCGATTCTCATCATTTTCTTATTCCAAAGTGCTGCTTAGCCCATCCTGCAAGCTGATTGATTGATTTTGCTTTTGCAATTCCCCACAAAATGCTTGTGTCACCGCCTGGCCTTTGCACCCATTGTCAGTGCGCTTAAAGACAGGGTGTTCTGGGGCGCCTGGGTGGCGCAGTGGTTAAGCATCTGCCTTCGGCTCAGGGCGTGATCCCAGCATTCTAGGATCGAGCCCCACATCAGGCTCCTCCACTGAGAGCCTGCTTCTTCTTCTCCCACTACCCCTGCTTGTGTTCCCTCTCTCGCTGGCTGTCTCCCTCTCTGTCAAATAAATAAATAAAAATCTTAAAAAAAAAAAAAGGACAGGGTGTTCTGGGCCTGGCTTCTTACTCATGTATTTTGAGGGTAGATGGCACGCAGATCTTTCTCCACAGCCCTGCGGTCTATTGGGAGGAAGAAGGACAAAGGGACTGAGCTGAATAAGCACAGTGTGGAAAAGAGCAGTGTGATACACACCTGGGGGACTGCCATCGTGCAGACATGTAGACGATCGAGCTGTGCTTGTACAGATGAGTGGACTTCATTCAACACTCAGGACAACCCGTAAGGCAGGCGTCATTATCCACACCTTACAGGTACGAAATCCGAGGCTTAGAGCAGAAGTAACTTGTCAGAGTTCACACAGCCAATAATTAGTGGATCAAACCCAGGGCTGCGGGGCTTCTCAGTCGTTGCTCTTCCCTTTCTGCTCCATTGCCACCTTGCAGGCCACCCTCCTACCCCTCTCCCAGCCTGTTCGTCTCTCATTTCCAGCCACTCACCACCCCCTGCCTCCTGGTTCCACTTCCCCCATCTCTCAGATAGGGAGCATGTCAGGGTTTGCTCTCACTCATGCCTGACTCTCTTCAATGTCCCTCATAGGGCCTCCATCCTCTCTCTAGGTTTTAAGGAAATTATTGCTAAACCCCAGGG
Source organism: Ursus maritimus (assembly GCF_017311325.1). Lineage (NCBI taxonomy): Eukaryota > Metazoa > Chordata > Mammalia > Carnivora > Ursidae > Ursus > Ursus maritimus. The sequence continues at coordinate 54,469,133 of NW_024426885.1, forward strand.
GGCCAGCCAGCTGCGGGAACTTAAATGTTCCAGACCTATCACAAAGCACAGGTCAGAGTTGTCGCTGGCCTTCTTGGAAATGCGAGTGGCATCCAGCCCACCTTCCTTGTCACCTGCACCTGGGCGTTCAGATCACACGTGGGTTGGAGGCCAGACTGATTCCTGGGCTGTGCCTCCTAAGGGCTGTGCAGTCTTTATGCTTTGCCTCGCAGCGCCCCCTGTCTGCAGTGGCTGGGAGCCCATTTGGGCATCATGGTGTCAGGATGCTGTAGCCACTTCTAGGTCACTCCTAAGTTTCCCCTGGCTCCAGACCCTGAAATTCTCCCTACCCTCTGCCTCTCTGCCTGACGTATGAAGACAGATTTTTCCTTTACAATCTTCTCCCTGATGGCTCTCGGTCCTTCTTGGGATCCGGTGTCCTTAGCCACTGTGGTAGCCATTGTTTGGGGCTGCCGAGGTTGTCCTCCACCCTCCTCCCAGGGTGGGCCAGAAACTAGCTCCGTCCAAACCGCAACACCCCATCCCTGGGCACAGTGACTGGTTCCCGGGTAGGATAAGCCTGCGACCCAAGCTGGGCCAATCACAGACTTGGACTTGGTCAATCCTTGAACTTGAGGCGGGGGAGGGGAACATTGGCTTTTGTGAGGATGCCATCATTGGTCATCATTCCAAGTGGACAAAGAATCAGTCACACCTGCAGTCCCTGTCTGTCCCCCATCTTTCCCTGTTATATGAGTCCATAAAATTTCTTCTTATAGTTGATTTTTATGCATTTTTAACATAAAACTTACCATCTTACCCATTGTCAAGAGTACAGTTCGGTGATAACACATGCACATTGTGCGACCATCACCACATCCACCCCCAGAACTCTCCTCATCTTGCAAAACTGAAACACTACACCCATCAAACACGAACTCCCTGTCCCCTCCCCTCAGCCCCTGGCAACCGTCGTCCTAGCTTCTGTCTCTACAGATTTGACTATTCCAGGTCCCTCACGTAAGTGGAGTCACACGGCATTTGGCCTTTTTGTGACTGGTTTATTTCACTGGGCATAGTGTCCTCAAGGTTCGTCCATGTCGTAGCAGGTGTCAGAATTCCCTTCCCTTTTTAAGCTGACTTCCGTTGAATGTCCATATCATATTTCGTTTATCCGCTCATCCATCGATGGACATTCAGGCTGTGAATGGTACTGCTAAGAACACGAGAGTACAAAAGTCATTGATTTTGATGTCACGTGACGAAAGGGAGCCCGGATAATCGAAAGTCATACGACTTGTAGGCAGCGTCTCCAGAATTAGAATCCAAGTTTGTCGGACTCCAGAATCATTGACAAGAGCCCTTGGTTCGCAAGCTTGAACCATTCTCAGCCGCCATCATGAATTTGTTACAGCCATTCACTACCTGTGCTATTCCTAATGTTTTCTTAAATGTACCTTTTTCATGTTTTTACTTGAATATAGTTTATATCTAAGCAATAATATCCATGGCATCGTGTTTTTGATATGTTATTTATAAAAGTTCCTCATACACATGAAGATAACTATAAGTGTATCAACATGGTTCCTCCAGGTGCCACCTACATTCATCTGTTGTACCATCAGCGTATGTTTGCCACACCTTGAAAAACGTGGCCTAGAACATATTATAGTTTGAAGATGAGAGAGGCACCCCTGGGACTCTTGGTTTAAGGACATATGTGGGGATCAGCTTCTCCTTGCCCGGTTTTCTGGCTCAACAACCACCCCTCCCCCACCCCTCTCCCCTTAAATAGATGAGAATAGGCTGGAGATCCATTTGCAACAAAGGCAGGGAAAAGTGGTATCCTCGCCAGCAACACCTTAGAATCCCACTGGTGGACAACCTTCAGAAGTTCCGTAACGACCTTCCCAGCCCACGGGAAACCTTCCCTGGAGCACCCACAACATGGTATCCAACTTCACCTTGGACAACTATGGTAACTGAGATCTCACTACATTTCCTGGCTTCTCAAGCCTGAGTTCTGTCCCCAGGGCCACCAAGAGCAAGTCTTTCCTCCTTCCCCTGGCTACCTAATTTTGCACTTGTCAAAACTCTTTTATAAGTCTCAATCAGACCACACCTCCCTTCCAATATTTATACCTTTTTTTCTTGTCCAATTGCATTAGCTAATACTTCCAGAGAATAATGTTAAGTAATAATGATGGCAGGGGCACCTGGGTGGTTCAGTCGCTTAAGCATCCAACTCTTGATTTCAGCTCCAGTCATGATCTCAGGGTTGTGAGATCAAGACTGGTGTCAGGTTCCGCACTCAGTGGGGAGTCTGCTTGAGATTCTGTCTCTCCCTCTCCCTCTGCCCCTCCCCCTAACGCAGCCGTGCGCGCACACACTCTCTCTCTAAAATAAGTAAATAAATCTTTAAATAATAATAATAATAATGACAGTGGACATTTTAATAGTATTTAATGGGAATGTTCTCATTTTTCATCTTTAAGCATGTTTACCTATGAAGTAGCTATCAACGGAAATAATCACATTCATAAAGTTATGTCAAGAAACATCCTTCAGTTCTTCAGTGTTTACTCCACACTGGAAACTTATGAGATAGATACTATGACTGTTACGACAAGTTTACAGATAAGGGGCTAAAAAAAAAAGTAACTTGGTCAAAGTTATACAAGTAATAAGAATCAGATTCAGCATTTAAACTTGGCTGCTTGCATGGGCAGAGCCCATCCTCCTGACCCTATACACCCCATCATTTTACATAGTAGATATTGTTATTAGCACAATTTCACGGATGAGAAAGTAGAAGAGAGGTTAAGTGATTCGTCCAAGGTCAAACCGCTTGCTAGTATATCCCCCTCATGCATAGATAGGGCAGTCTTAGAGTTCACCTCTACTGCACACTGGGTTAATTTCTTCCGCATGCGTTGTGATTTCTCTCTCATCCGTCTTCCATTTCACTATCATGTCAACTACACCTTGATACAACTCTACTACAATCATGAACTCCGCAGTGTTATTTTTGTCCTTGGTTCCCTTCCTTAGTCCCCACAACCTCCTCTTCAACTCATTCTATTGCTTTGTCTCAACTTCAATCTCTTCTTTCAAAGAGTTCAAGTCATCGTTAATTTCTTGAGAATGCAAAACATTTCTTACCTAATATTTTCTTCAGTTCCTGGGGCGGTCTTCTTCCAGAATGTATACTTTGTCTTTCTTTTGCATGTTATCCTCCCTCTCTCTCGTTCCTTTCTTCTTTGGTTTCTTCCTTTCTTCTTTTTGTCCTGTAGAATTCTTGCATAGGTGCCATATTCGTTGCTTTGCTTTTGCTTACATTGGATCTGGAACATTTATAGCCAAGCCTCCCATTTGCAAAAAGGGTGCAATTCTCCTTTTTGTTTACCTGGGCCTTGTATGCATCCTCCCCTCAGAGCATTAGCTTGAGGGCTGAATGTCACTGGTGTCTATTTTCCCTAATTCCTCTTCAAGCCGCCTGGGACAGAGGGGTTGGAAAAGACTGGGTCCTGGGAAGCCAGTAAATCAGTTGGGTCTTTGTTCTCTTCATCTGTAAGTTTTTCAAAATAAACTTAGTTTTAGAACTGTGTTAGGTTTACGGAAAATTTGTGAAAATAGTACAGAGAGTTCCCACACCCAGTTTCCCCTGCTCTTATTTTTATATGATCGCCTTATTGAGATTTAATTCACAAGCTACAAAATCCACCCATATTGAGTATATAATTCAACAATTTTTAGTACTCATTCACAGAATTGTGCAACACAGACAATTCTAGAACACTTTCATCACTCCAAACAGAAACTCCAGTACTCTCCATCCTCAGCACTCCCTCTGCCCTGTGCAACCGCGGAACTATTTTCCATATCTATGAATTTGCCTACTCTGGACTTCTTCATATAAATGGAATCTTAGAATATGCGCTTTTGTGTCTGACTTCTTTCACTTAGCATAATCTTATCAAGGTTCATCCATGTTGTGATGTGTGTCAGTATTGCATTCTTTTTGTGGCCGAGTAATATTCTGTTCCGTGGACATACCACTATGTTTACCCACTCGTCAGCTGAGGGACATTTGGATCGTTTCTACCTTTCGGCTTTTGTGAATAACACTGCTAGGAACGTTCGTGCACAGATTTTTGTGTGCACAGATGTTTCAAGTCTTTGGGGTACTACCTGGGAGTGGAATGTCCCGGTCATAGCATAACTCGACATTTAACACTTTCAGGAACAGCCAGACTGTTTTCCAGACCAACTGTGCCATTTTACATTCTCACCAGCCGTGTATGAGGGTTTGAATTTCTCCGCACCCTGTCAACACTTGATATCTGTCTTTTAAAAAATTGTAGCCATCTTAGTGAGTGTGAAGTGGTATCTTACTGTGTTTTTTTTTTTTTTCGAGAGAGAGAGCATGCATGAGTGGTGGTGAGGGTGGGGAGGAGCAGAGGGAGAGGAACAGGGAGAGAATCCCAAGCAGGCTCCACAGCCAGCGTGGAGCCCAATGCGGGGCTTGGTCCCCGACCCAGAGACCATGACCTGAGGAGAAAACTGAGCCACCAGATGCCCCTCTTACTGTGGTTTTAATGAGCATTTCCCTGATGGCTCAGGATGTGGGCATCTTTTCATGTGTGTATTTCCTTTATGTGTCTGCTTTGAATTAAAGGTCTGTTCAGTTGTCATTCTGTTTTTAAAACAATGAAGCTCCTCTTTTGCATATAAGGATACCCCATCCTGTCTGGAACTTTCCTAGTTCTACAGGGGTTGCCCTGCTAAAACCCACCAGTCACTTAGGTCTGAGGGTCTCCAGTTTTCGTTTGCTTCCACTCTGCTCGGCCTTTGTTTGCCGTCAGAGATTATGAACACAGAGTACTTATCACATGCGTATTTTCTCCCTGACGCCCGGGAGGGGAAAGCACATGTCAGCAGTTCTTCCGTCCCCATCTCAGACGCTCTTTATCCTTAATGGGAGACAAATACCAGGTGTTTTGGTGCCATCTGGACACCCGCAAATCCACATTCCTTTTTCCACCAAACTGGGGGGGAACCTGAGTTTTTTAGACTTCTGTTCGCCCAGCTTCTATCATGGAACCACTTTCACAAAACAAGGCACATATCTATTCCTGGAATCTTCACCCAGTTTGGTCCAAATCATTGCATCTCAGGGGTCATCTTCATGAAGGTGGTTTTGGTTGAGACCCTGGCTGCGTGTCTGGTGACCGGTTCCTTACTCTCTGTACTTCCTTTGGGCAGTCTCAATATGCAAAAGGAACTAAAAAGAGCAATGGAGATGCTGTGATGCTGATTGTGCTTTAAGTTTTGGAGACTTGGGTGTGGAGTAAAAACCCAACCAGGATTCAAAGTGTGAAAATCAACTCAGACTGAAAACAACAAAAGATGTCCTGCCGTGCTTCAGGCTGGGGGATGGACAGAGACCGGCCAGCTGCCCCCTTCACCGGAAATCCTGGTTTGCCCAAGGTCACACAGCAGTTGTGAGTAATCGCCCTCTCTTTGAGCGACGATCGCTTTCTCACTTATGAGCCCCCCAGAGCTGTGCTGCAGTCTGGATTTATTCCTGGGGCTAGCCAGTTGCTAAGCCACCCTCCCCTCATGAGAGCCCATTGCCCCCTGGTTAATCCCTGTTTCTCCTCATCCTGCCTCAGAAACAGCCACCGATCCAGAACAGACCCCTACTTCCCTTGGAGCTTTCCAGAACCCTTCAGAGGGAACCCTTTGAAAAGGCACTTCCCCTGCCTCTTGTCCAGTGGCATCCCATACTTCCTCGCTGCCCTAATAAATTTTATTTTATCAAACCACAGCCTTGTCCTCTGCAGTCTGTGGCTTAGACTGTAAAAGTTGGCATTAAATTCGGGTAGCACAGTTCTGTTTTTTTCCATTCGGCTCTGGTTTGCATCAGAGATCATTAACCCGGAGTCAGGATTGCTTAGGCTCTTTCCTCCCGCTAGTAGAAAGGGGGGCAGTCTATTAGCTGCTCTCCCAGATCTGTTCACTTCTGCTAAGATACGGGTGGGCCTCCCAACCTGGCTGCCCGTGCAGGAAGGTGGGCAATCATCTAGCCCCAACCATGGACAGCGCTTGGGTGAAAGGCTGGTGATCAGTGTGCACATCCCAGGGCCTCTCCCCACACCCTGCCAGGGAACAGCCATGGTGGCCCTTGGCCTTGCCCCCAACTGGCCGGCTATCCCAGGGGAAGTGCCTCCTTGCTTTGGGCCTCCATTCACCCCTCAGCTCATGAAGGCCCCTTCTTCCCACTTGGACGGTCTACAATCCTAAGTTCAAACCATAGAATTAAGTGGGGTTCCCAGCAATAAAAATCACTGATGTTTGGTAAAGGCTCTCCATGTCCCTGGCACTATGCTTAGCATTTTTTACTCACTAACCCATTTGTCCTTATAACTATGAGATTAAATATTATTATCCGGTTTCTAGGTGAGAGAACTGAAGCAGAGAAGGGTTAAGTGAGTTAGCCTAGCCAGTAGGGGACGGCCTGCACATTTAATCAGCAGAGCACGCTGTTTCCCGAGAATCATGGACAGATCAAAGACGACAGGGGTGCCTGGGTGGCTCAGTCAGTTGAGCATCTGACTCTTGATTTCGGCTCAGGTCGTGACCTCAGGGTCAGGGACGGAGCCCCACACTGGCTCCACACCCACTGGGGAGTCTGCTTGAGATCTCTCCCTCTTCCTTGCCCCTCCCCCCACCCACTCTCTCTCTAAAATAAATAATCTTTAAAAAAAAACCCAAAAAACAATGGAAGCACAGAGAGAGATGTGCTCCCCTCAGTCACACAGCCAGAACTCAGGCCCCCTGGCTCCCAGGCCCCTCTTTCTAGAGCTGCTAGCAGCAGCCCGTGCAAACTGGTGTAGCCAAGGCAAAGGGAGGGCTCTCCTCGCAGGGCCCTAGCCCTTTACAGAAACCTGACCTAGAGCCGCATGTGCTGCTCTCAGGTGGTGGAGGAGGACACGAGGGGCTTCAGGAAAAGGTGCTGGTGGCTCTGGAAGGGTCCAGGGCAGCCCATCTTGGCCAGCTCAGCAGACCAGAGATGGCAGGTGGCCAGAGGACCGAACCCTGACCATCGGTAGGTGCTTTTGACCTTTGGAGTATACTTCTTGGTACAATTTAAAAATCAGGGTTTGGGGTGTCTCTTGAAACATCAGAAGCTATGAGAACACCGGAGCCATGTTCTGCCCGCCATAGTCCCAACTCGCCATAGTCCCTCCCTTCATTCACAAGATTTATCCTGAGTTCGAGAGCCCTGCTCCGGCCACGTGCTGTCCATCACAGGCGGTTCTGCTTCTTCCGTCGGCTCCGCTCGTCGGCGCCTCCGCACCCCATCCCCTTCTGCTCTGCCTCCACAGCCAGGCCTCAAGGCCCTGAGACGGTCTGCATGCTCCTGGCTCCATGGCCCGGTGAGCTTTTAGTTCAATGCCAAGCCCTAGAGAGGGGAAGGTTTGACCCACGGTCACGGATCAGGGAAGATCTGCGTGAAGTGTATGTCCTTGCATTCTGAATTACAGAAAATGAGCACCAGGGGATCCAACTCCATTCACTGCCAAAGGTGTTGATTGACCGCCTAGTTTTATCTAGGGGCTGGGACTCTCGTGCCCGGACCACGATCCAGGTCTGCAGTTACGCGGTGGCGTGGAAGGACAGTGTCGGTGGCTTTTGAGCCGGGCTCAGCCCCTCATCGTATGACCTTCCGCAGTTATCGCATCACTTTCTTGGCTTCTGCTTCCACAGAGCTGCTCCCGGCGCGAGCACCAGATTGAGCAGTAAGTGGGTTATCTAGACTCAAGCCCTTTTGGCCAACGCTGTCACTTACTGGGATAACCGAGGCGGTCCTGCATACGGGATTCCAGGTACGTGTTTTGTCAACCACGTGGCCTCTTCAGCTGCCTATATGGAGACTACCTCTACCATTCGCTGGCTGTGTGACTTTAGGCAAGTGAGTCAACCTCTCTGAGTCTCAGTTCTTGATCTATGAAACGGGCATGATAAGAGCACCAACTTCATAGGGTTGTTGTAAGGATTTAGTGAGCTATTAGGGGAAGGGCACAGCACCGTGCCTGGCGCATAGTACGTGCTAACAATGTGAGCAATCTCTTCCCTACACTCAAGCACTCATTTCCAGAGATTAGTCTAGAATGAAAGCAAGTTTCTGATGGCGTGCATGGAGATGCCCAGGTGTGTATGTGTGTGTGTGTGTGTGTGTGTGTGTGTGTGTGTGTGTACCCATGCACAGACCTGCATATGTCTAGAAGGATAACCAAATGCTTAACAGTGGTCACTGCTAAGTAGAAAAATGGATACTTTTTTCTCATTAGGTTTTTGGATTTGTTTTCAATAACAAGCATGTCATTTCTTATGTAATTTTTTTAAAGAAAAAGACTTGAGGTGTAGGTCCTGGGATTTCCTAGACAATAGGAGCTGGGTCCCTGGGCACTGCCCCAGCCATCATCCCCAGCTTCTCTTCCCTCTACCCTCATGGCCAGCCACATCTCTGCCCTCCCCCACGCCCTCAGGCACCTGGAGCGAGGCAGGGAGCAGGAACTTCTCAGAACAGCCCTTGGGATTCTCCGATCAGATGGTGCAGAATACCCATCGCCTGCGTCTCTCTGGTCCGGGGGCTTAGCCGCGTCCTTTCACTCCTTGGCCTGCGAGGGACAGGGCCCAGAGACTCTGGGGCTGGACCCTCACCTGGGTTCCCATTCCAGCTCTGAATGCTTTCCTTGGGCAGGTCCCTTTACTTATCAGTCCATCAGTGTGCACACGTATAAAGTGGGTGAATAAAACTGAAATTATTTGGTGAAAGCACCTTGCAAACTACCAGCGTCAGACCCAAGGGCAGTATTACCACTCGTGGTGGAAAACAGCATCCCAGGCTCCTGGTCCGGAGCTCCTACCCAGCATTCAGTCCCATGTGGCTCTGTGACCCTCTGTCCCCCTGCCATGGCATTCCAGAACACACATCATTGAACCCTCTCAATTCCCATAGTTTACAAATTTCTGGGGCTCCTGCAGACAGAATCTCAGGCCCCTCTGCCTCTGCCCCCCGCTCAGCCCCTCACGCTAACCCAGATGCAGAATTTGGCTCCTACACAAATTGCAATGACGAATCCACAGGCTGGAGCCTTGACACCCCCCAGAGGGCGGCCCACTCAGAATCCTTGCAGGGCTGAGAGCCTCTCTTACTGGCCTGTGCCCTCCTTCCACCTTCTCCGTCCCCACAATGTGATCTCGTCCCAGGCTTCACCTGCTCCCCCTCCCCAGCCCCTTCTGGGTGGGCACGGCTGCCTCCACTCAGCCAGAAGCCTCCCTGGTCATCTGTGGAGTTCCTGGACATCCACAGCCAGGAGCTGGCACCCTGCTGAAGTCACTCCTGTCTGCAGCTGCCCCGGACCCCGGGGAGGAAAGCCAGGCCATGTCCCTGCTGCAGGCGGGTGCAACAAAGTGGCAGAGGCTGTGCCTGCTGGCCCCGAGGGACACCCACCTCCCCGGAGCTATGCCCCTCCTGCCGCACTGCACTGAACTCAGCCAGGGCCAGAGCTGCGGGATAGCTGAGACCACAGCCGGCCTGGAGTAGTTCCACACCTGCCATGTCACCGACCTTGTAGGGCCTAGTCTCACCCAGGCTCCCAGCATCTGCTGCTTTTCCCTTCTGGCTCCTTCCTCTTTCCC
>NW_024426885.1:54478827-54547783 GCF_017311325.1 Ursus maritimus
TCCCCCATCTACCCAGCCCCTCTTCTTTCTTGGTGGCTTTTCTCCACTCAGCACATGACTCCTTCTAACCATTCATCAGTGTGTCACGGTTGGAAAGGCCCAGAGAGGGCCTGTGATTTGCCCAAGGTCACACAGTGGGCTCAATATCAGTTTTCTGGATAATTGACATGTGACTCCCCCCCACCCCGAATTTCTTGGCCAGTTTGTTACCTTTCTAGGGCTGCCATCACCAAGTCTCACATGCGGGGTGACTTCAACCACAGAAATTTATTGTCTCCCCATTCTGGAGACCAGAGTCTGAGAGCAAGGTGTCGGTGGGGTAGGTTTCTGCTGAGGGCTGTGTGAGAGTCTGTTCCAGGCGCTCCCCTAGCTTTTGGCGGTTTGATGGCAATCGCTGGCATTCCTTGGCTTATCTGATCTCCTTCACGTTCACATGGCCTCTCCCCCTACGTGTGTCTCTGTATCCAAATTTCCTCTTTTTATAAGGACCCCAGTCACAAGGATTAGGGGTCCACCCTACTCTGGTATGACCTCACGTTACCTAATTACATCTACAACAATGCTATTTCCACATAAGGGCACCTTCTGGGCTGCTGGGGTTAGGTATGCAACCTGTGATCGGGGAGGTGGGCACAATTCAACCCATAACGCCTGTGTGTTGTCTTCCAGGCCCAGCGGGCCCTTGCTGTTGATTCATGGCCAGCAGCGTCCCGCGCTGGGCAAACACACACTGCTTAGTGCCTGAATTTTAACTGTCAGAGCGCCGCTGGGCTCCTGCCTGGGCCATCTGCTCCCACCCTGACGGCTCTCTCTCTGGTGGCCTTCCTTCCAGCCTCCTTCCAGCCTCCTAATAAGACACCCTAGTAAGCTGAGAACCCCCGCACCTGCCTGCCCAGCCCTGTCCTAGCCCTGAGCTCCTGCCTCCTGCTGTCTCTGCTCCAGGGCTGCCAGCGGCTCACACCTCGTGTGTCTGCCTGCTCTTCCAGCACATCGCCTCACTCATCTAAAGGCTCAGAACCTGGGGGTTACGCTTGACCCCACAGCCAGTCCACCTCCAACTTCTGACTCTCGCTTCCCTCCAGCTCCGCTACAGGTGACCTGATCCGGGCCACCACCATCTCTGGGCTGATGGCAGCGTCCTTGCTCCTGTCTTCCTCCCCGTTCCCTGCAAAACAGACTTTAAAAGGTAAACCATATCCCATCATTCTTTTTTGCCCAACACTCTGCCCCAGCCACGAGCCTAACTGTTGCCATCAACCCATTTCTTTGTGACGGCCTCCCCTGGTTCTCTCCCCAGGGACACATGCATCTCCGTGCAGGTCGGGGAGCCACAGAGCACCTGTTCATGCTGTTCCCATGCTCGCGGTGATGCTCTTCCAACACTTGCCTGCTGCTCCTTCTTATCCTCAGCTCTCAGCACGGTCACTGCTCCCTCCAAGAGACCCCCTCTCCCATCGTACCCAACGACAGCTGACCCCTTTCTTCTCTACCGTGTAGCCCTGGGTACTTCCTCCTAGCACTTCCACAATCTGTAAGGACCTTCCGGACTTCATTCCTGCTCGTCATCTGCCTTCCCCATCAAACTACAAGCTCCATGTGGGGAAGGACCACATCTGTCTTGCCCACCTCTGTGCGGCCCCGGTGCACACAGTAGGTACTCAGTAAATATTCGCTGATTGAATGACCGAGTAATGAAGACCAGGTCCCTGCCCTCGGGGAGCCCCAGCTCAGGAGAGGGGATACTCAGGCGAAACTCACAAGACAGTGAGGGAAGTGAACGCGGGGCCCCTAAAGCAGCTCTGCATGCACATGGGAGGGGGGCGCCACGCACTCACCTGCGCTTCCCAGGGGAGGCGACACCTGGGCCCAGTCCCGGAAGAAGAGTAAGGAAAAGGCGGAGGAACTGCATGAGTCGAGGCCTGCAAGGGGGACCACCCGAGCCCCCCGCTGCGGTGGGGCTGCAGGGCAGCGATGAACATACCTCCACCTTGGCCCCGAAGTGTCTGCTCAGGTGGCCGTGAGCCACAGAAACAAAAACAAAACCCAGGCCACGGAAGGAGGGATTCCAAGCCCAGTGCCCGAGCTCAGGCCTGTCCCCACTTGGGGGGTGAGGTTTCTGGATTTCTATCAGCCTCCTCTCAGCAAGTGTTTGGCCAAGGCGGGGTATGCGGCCCTGATGATCCGGATAACGGTTCCCACGTGAGTGAGCAGGAGCCCGAAAATGAGCGAGGCCCCCCTTCAGGGCTGCCTCAGAAATGGATTTCCAGTTCTCCGTGGAGGCCCTACACAGGAGCGCTGAGCTGACAGTCCAGCTGGGTGTGGAGGCCACCCACTGTCTTGGCCGTGGCCGTGGCCGTGGCAGTGTCGGCCGGCGCCGTGCACCAGGGTCTGCAGCTGCAGGAGGGGGAGACGCCCTTCAGGGAAGAGGGGGAACCCCAGGGCCCTTTGGTCCCTACCAGGGTCTGATGGAAACTCTCCCAGAATCGTCCACTCTGTGCTCCACGTGTCTGCCCACAATTCCATAAGCGTTTGCTGTGCGCTTGCTGAGCACCCGGCTCTGAGCGGTCAGCCCCTGCTCTCAGGGCTTGTCGCGTTAGCGCTGGAGACCGATACGTCACACCCGGGACCGAGGCCCTGGGCTCGGCGGGAGCACAAAAAGGGACGGCTGACACAGCTGTGATGGGGGCAGACTGATGGGGGCTTGGCTAGTTAGCAACGAGACCAGGCTTCAGGCAAGGGTACCCTTTCTGCCATCACTTTGGCCCACAGTACCTTCTACCTTCGTTCGCAAGGAGCTCTGGGATGGAAACACATTGAACAGAACTTGTTGCCCTGTGGAGCTGGTGCTGGGCTCGGAAAGAAAAGCACAGGTCCCAGCCTGTAGCTGCCCGGGCTCCAGTGGTGGGGAGAGAGGGAAAGGCACGCAGGCCAGGCTGGCCTCCTGGGCGCTCAGGAAGGGCCTCAAAGGCTTCATGGAGAAAGAAGCCTGGGAAATGCTAACTGTTCCCAGTCCTGCAAAGCCTGAGGTCATTCAGAGCCCCTCTCAGCTCTATGGCGAGGGTGAGGGGGGGAACTGAGGCTCAGAGAAGGGGCTCCAGCAAATACGTTGTGGGCTGGGATTTGGTCCCCTCGGCGGCTCCTAAGACCACGCTCTCCCCGCCAACAGCACGGCCCCTCTGAAGGGATGGCACTGTGCAGGTTGGGGCTGGGGCGGGCAGAGCCTGGCTGGCTCTCCTGGGCTCCTCCTGGAAACAGCCAGAGGACAGACCAGGAGCCAAAGGAAAGGTGGGCCAAACCAGAATCATTTCTGATGAGACAATCAGGTGTGGGGGGTAGGGAGCGTGCTGGAGGCCGACACTGACTAGGAAATCAGGTAGGCGTTGTGAGGGACTGGTAGACCAAGACAGGGAGGGAGGCAGAGGTCTTGGGGAAGTGGGGCCTCTCTTGGCGAGCATGGGGCGGGGTGGGGGGAACTTTCTGCAGCTCAGCTTCTCTCTACCCACCGGGGCAGGATGCCGGCCCTCCCGCCGGCTCAGCCACCTTCTCCCTCGCTCTCCTTCACAGGGAGGTCTCCACTGGTCCCCGACATCGCCCTGGCAGTGCTCCCCCATGCGTCCAGGGCACAGGGCCTGTCTTCAAGGCCGCCAGCTCTTCCCCCAGCACCAGGCCAACCTGGATGCGTGCCACCCCATGCAGACTGAGGTCCTGCCTCCCACGGGACTTCTGACAGGTTGGACCCTCACCACCGAGTTCCCAGAGTCATGGAAAGATCTATGAACCGGGAGACGGAACCCTGGATCCTGGCCTGCACCTTGCCACCACCAGATTTGGCTTGGGAATTATCATTTGTTCTCTCTGGGCCTCAGTTTCCCTACTTGCACAAGGAGATCAGACGTGTCTACACATTCTCCTGCTGCTAATCTTGTATGAACTGAAGGCGTCAAGTGGCCTCTTACTGATACAGCCAGTGACAGGCTCCTGCAAGGAAGACACTACCCTCCCGGACTGAAACCAGCTCCAAGACCCAGTGGGCATCCCGCCTCCCAGGCTTCCAGCTGCCTCTGCCTTTCCAGGGCCCGGCCCCCAGGGAGAACCTCGTGAGGGGACGTGAGCCCTGTGGGGCCTTGAAGGAGGCAGAGGACCCATCATCTCTGTGCATTGCTGTTCGTCTATCCTGCAAATACCGCATTTATTGAGAGTAAGAGCACCAGAAGGGGCGCGCGGTCTGGGGGGCAGACAGGCCTCCTTCAGCGACCAGAAAGTCCCAAGTGCGCCAAGTGCTCTGATGGAGGCTGGAGGAAGGCGGCCGAAGGAAGCCAGCAGGGCCTCGGCAGCCACAGGAAGCACTTGGTCTTCTCCCCAAAGATGCTGGAAGCCACCGAATCACTTTGGGCCAGGCCCGCATGAGGCAGAACCGAATGAGCCCCAAGCCAGACTCCCCAACCCCCGCAAGGTCTCTTCGGCGTTACGCCTCATCGTCCTATTTTCAGGAACAATAATAGTCCCTCAGCCGCTAAGCACATTCATAGACGCGGTTTCCTTTGCTCCAAATCAACCTTGTGAGCAGCTCCATGCCCCCGTCTTACAAATGAGGGAGCTGCGGCGGGCGGGCGGTGAGCGGCCGGGCAGGCTGCGCCTGGGCCCAGAGCTGGGCCGAGCGGGACCTCCCGTCTCTTCGCACACGTCTCCGGCCGAGCCTCATGAGAAGGTGCCTTCCTGCCTCGGCCTCTCTGGGGAGGATGAGGCAGGGCCAGCCCTGGGCAGTCACGCACCCCCCCCCCCACCCAGGGAGGCCTGGCAGCAGGAACAGGCCCTTCTCCTAGGCCAGGAAGGTTAGTCTGCGCACCTCCGGCTGCACTTACAGGTCCCGTCTTGCGTCATGGCAGCCAGGGCCGGGGAAGCAGGGCGTCCCGGGGACCCTGCTGCCGCCTTTGCGGGGGCAAGGGGCAGCGAGAGAAAACTAGAAATACAAAAAGAACTTCTGGCAGTGGACAGCCTTGGTAGGCAGTCAAGTATGTTAAAAATTATAAGGCATAATTATTACTTATAAAGCACTCCTGTGCCAGACACTACACTCGGCACCTTACAAATGATCAGCCATCCGATAGGTAAGAATCATGCCCATTTTACAGATGAGAGCGTCTAAGTCTCAGAGACGTAAATTGACTTTCCCACATCCATCCAGGTAGTAAGTGGTGATGCAGGGAGTCAAAGGAGTCCCTGTCCAACTGGGGGAGGGGAGATGTTTTCCACCAGGGACGCAGTGCACTGTGTTCTCAGAGATCCGGGGTGGACAGAGTGTCCCCCACTGCCTTGGTTATGTGATTCAAACATTTTTTAAAGAATTTATTTATTTTGAGAGACAGAAAAAGAGAGAGAGAGAGGCATGCAAGCAGGGGGAGGAGCAGAGGAGGAGGGAGAGGAAGGGGGAAAGAATCTCAAGCAGACTCTACGACCTAAGCCAAAACCAAGAGTCAGATGCTTAACCAACCGAGTCACCCAGGTGCCTCAATTTAATTTTTTTTAACGGAGATAATGTTTTGCACACAAGAAAATTCATTTAAAAATGAATGACAAATGTCTGCAACCCCCAACAAGAGAGAGCATCTCCATCATTCCACAAAGTTCCCTTGTGCCCACTCCCAGCCAACCCTCTCTCCCAGCCCCGGCCCTGGCCACTAGGGATCTACTTTCTGTCCTGACAGTCGTATGTTCCAGAATATCATAGGAGTGGAATTGCTGCGTGCATAGTCTTTGGGGCCTGGCTTTTTTCCCGAAGCACAGTGCTTTCTAGATCCAGCCGAGTGGACGCATGCATGTGCATATGAATGGCTTTTGCTGTAGGGGAGAATTCTGTTGTACGGATATGGCACAGTTTATCTATCTGGTCACTGTTTGGTATACATGATACATCTGGGTTGTTTCCAGTGGGAGGTGATTTCAAATAAAGTTGCTGTGGACATTTGCACACGCGTCATTTTGGAGGCAGATGTTTTCATTTCCCTCGTGTGGATACATGGGGGACGCATTCTAGGTTGAGGGTGAGTGTGTGTTTGACACTATAAAAATCTGTCAAACTGTTTTCCGAAGTGGCTGTACCACTTTGCATTCCCGCCCACAAGTACGAGTTCCGGTGGCCCAATGACGTCCCCACACTGGATGTGATCCCTCTTTGTAACGGTCGCAGTAGGTGTGAGGTGGTATCTCTCTGCGGTTTGAACTTGAATTTCACTAATGACTCATGACGTGGGGCACCCTCTTCATGTGCTTACCCGTCATCGTACGTCTCCTCTTGCAACGTGTCCGAGTCCTTTGTCTCTTTTTTATTGGGTTGTCAGAGAGTTCCTCACGTATTTTGGATGCAGGTTCAACTTCAGATATACGTGCGGAAAGACTTTTCTCGTGTTTTGTCTTTCTTGCTACTGCCTTTTGAGGAATGCAGGCTCTTCATTCTGACCTAGTCCAATGTCCATCCTTTCTTTTGTGGCGAGTGCCTTCCTTGTTATCTTTGTGACCCAAGTCACAACGGTATTTTTTTGTGTTTCCTTCTAGAAGTGTTATAGTTTCAGTTCCTACCTTTAAGTGGATTGTCCGTTTGGACTGAGCCCATCTCTGGAGAGGATATGAGAGCTGAGGTTTATTTTGCTTATCTGTATCTTCTGATTTTCCCGGATCATTTCTCGAAAAGACTCTCCTATCCTAATTGAATTATCTCGGCACCACGGTTGCGTGGGTGTATTTCTGGAAGCCCTGTTCTGTTCCTCTGTTCTGTATGTCGATTCTTACACCAAACCATACCGACCTGATGGCTGCCGCTTCACCGGAAGCCTGAAATCAGTAGTGTAAGTTCGACCGCTTGGCGTTTTTCCAGAATTGTGTTGGCTATTCTAGACCCTCTGTGTTTCCATAAAAGCTTCATAATGCCCTTGTCAAATTCTAAAACAAACAAGCAAAAAACAGTCGGCTGGAATTTTGATTGAAATACCATTAAATCTGTAGATCACCATGGGGAGGAAGGAAATCTCCCCAACACTGAGTCTTGGGTTTCATGAACAGTCTACTGTTAGATATTCTCACGGTTTTCTGTGGAGAGCTATTTTTAAAAAAATTTTTTTAATAATAATTTTTTATTATGTTATGTTAATCACCATACAGTACATCCCTGGTTTCTGATGTAAAGTTCCATGATTCATTACTTGCGTATAACACCCAGTGCTCCATGCAATACGTGCCCTCCTTACTACCCATCACCAGCCTATCCCATTCCCCCACCCCCCTCCCCTCTGAAGCCCTCAGTTTGTTTCTCAGAGTCCATAGTCTCTCATGCTTCATTCCCCCTTCTGATTACCCCCCTTTCTTTATTCCTTTCTTCCCCTACCGATCATCCTAGTTCTTATGTTCCATAGATGAGAGAAATCATATGATAATTGTCTTTCTCTGCTTGACTTATTTCACTTAGCATTATCTCCTCCAGTGCCGTCCATGTTGCAGCAAATGTTGAGAACTCGTTCTTTCTGATAGCTGAGTAATATTCCATTGTATATATGGACCACAACTTCTTAATCCAGTCATCTGTTGAAGGGCATCTCGGCTCCTTCCACGATTTAGCTATTGTGGACAATGCTGCTATGAACATTGGGGTGCATATGGCCCTTCTCTTCACTACGTCTGTATCTTTGGGGTAAACACCCAGTAATGCAATGGCTGGATCATAGGGTAGCTCAATTTTTAACTTTTTAGGGGACCTCCACACTGTTTTCCAAAGTGCCTGTACCAACTTGCATTCCCACCAACTATGTAGGAGGAATCCCCTTTCTCCACATCCTCTCCAGCAATTGTTGTTTCTTGCCTTGTCAATTTTTGCCATTCTAACTGGTGTAAGGTGGTATCTCAAGGTGGTTTTGATTTGAATTTCCCTGATGGCTAATGATTTTGAACATTTTTTCATGTGTCTGTTAGCCATTTGTATGTCTTCATTGGAAAAGTGTCTGTTCATATCTTCTGCCCATTTTTTGATTTGATTATTTGTTTCCTGTGTATTGAGTTTGAGAACTTCTTTGTAGATCTTGGAAACTAATCTTTTATCTGTAGTGTCATTTGCAAATATCTTCTCCCATTCCATGGGCTGTTTCCTTGGCTGTGCAGTAGCTTTTTATATTGATGAAGTCCCACAAATTCATTTTTTCTTTTGCTCCTCTTGCCTTTGGAGATGGGTCATGAAAAGCTATTTTAATGTGTATTGCCTCCTTCATTTGCGTTCTCCAACTTGGCTGGAGCCCTAGATCTTTCTCCTCTGCAGTCAGCAGAAGCCTGCGGACAAGAGCTGATAAGGAGGTATAGACACCCCCTTGTGCACTGAACTTTACAAATTTGTTAAAATTTCACTTGTTGTTTTCTTACCTGCCCCTCTGTTGACCACTTCCTTCCATGCTCTGCCTCAGTAGAACAGAACACACACCCTCTCTGCTGACAGGGGCTTGTCATTCTGTGGGATTTGCTTCACCTGCCTGCCTTGCAACCTCACCCCTCTGATAAGCTAAAAAAGTACCACTTCATAGGGGCTCCTGGGTGGCTCAGTCGGTTAAACATCTTACTCTTTGTTTCGGCTCAAGTCATAATCTCAGCGTCATCTCAGGTCATAATCTCAGGGTCATGAGATCTAACCCCCTGTTGAGCCAGGCACTCAGCATGGAATCTGTTAGAGTTTCTCTGTCCCTCTCCCTATGCTCCTCCCCCCTCTAAAATAAATAAAATCTTTTTTAAAAATGTGTGGTTTGAAGTGTGTGGCTTGGGCTGCCCAGGCCCCAGCCAACAGCCCCTACATGGGTGGAAGGGCCATAGGGAGACTGGAGAAGGGGCAGGACTCCTCAGGTGGCAGTCTGGGGGCTTTTTCAGGAGCCCGGACTCTGACTCTGGCCCACTCCTGTGGCACAGCCAACAGCTCTTGGGTCCCCCATGCAGAGTGGGTCCCCTAAGCTCCATTGCAGGGATTCGCCAGGGATGATGCCACCGCTGGGAGACACCCTCCCCATCGTCCCTTGCATTTCCTGGTCAGATTGCTTCTGGTGTCTTCGCAGGGAGGCAGTGCTAATGCTTTCACTGCCGTTTTCCAGAGGAGCAAAGGGGTCATGTCCCCCAGACTCTTAGGATCCGAAGGCTTTCACCCCACACTAGACTCTGCGGGGCCCTAAAGGTCAATGGAGGTTCCTCAGGGCTGGTTTCCGGGTCCCTCTTCCCGGACTTGAGCACCGCAGGCCTGCTTGGAGATGGTACTTCTGCCTGAGATGGCTGAATACGGGTTCCCAATGGTGTTCAAATCACCGATTCAGCCCCATGGCGCCACTCCTTGTCCTGGTGATGGCGACTAGAGGAAGGATTCCCACCGCAGTCCAGGCTCTGTGCGGCCACCGGCGCGCAATGCCCACCATGGCACACGATGGGGGCGCCTCGGCATGCATGCCCAGGTGTGATCCCTGCCCACTGTCAGAGCCGGGGTGCTGGGGCTCTCAGAGGGCCCCACTCTGCCCCCCAGGCCAAGGGCACATGCCCACCCAGGCTCCAGGATCCCGCTCTTTGCAGGCCACGCTCTGGGTGCCTCGGCCCAGAGAATTCCCTGCCTGAACAGTCATGAGAGCACCTGTCGGGCCTGTGCTGTCCTCTCCCGAGGCTGGCCCCCCTAAGGAGTGACAGGTCACTGTGTGTGAACCCCTAGGCTCTGGCGGTAGTTTAGAACAGGCGGTTCCCTGGGGGAGGCTGTTTGCAGACGGATGGAAATGGAGTTTGGACTTGCGGGCTAGACTGTCCACACACAGGCATGTGAGGGCCTGGAGGGGGTCTCTGTGCCTGTCCTGAACCCCACAACTGGCAGGGAAGCACCTGGGGTATATTCATTAAAAGACCATGGTGGTGCGGGCGCCTGGGTGGCTTAGTCGGTTAAGTGTCCGACTCTTGATTTTGGCTCAGGTCACAATCTCAGGGTCATGAGATCGAGCCCCACTTTGAGTTCCACGCTGCCCGTGGAGCCAGCTTAAGATTCTCTCTCTCCTTCCGCCCCTCCCCCACCTCTCTCGCTCTTAAAAAAAATTGTGGTGGTGGATTAGCGACGTGTGACACAAGGTATGAGGCACGGATGTGTGGTTTCAAGTTCTACGTGCTCTGTGTCAGCCTTCCCCGCTCACCCAGAAGTGTCACGTTCCAACCCCGTCCTGTCTGGCACTCTCGTTCTGCCTGGACTTTTCTGGGGAAAGAGCGCTCACCCCCCGCTACAGAAGCCACCCTTTGCATGTTTGAACAGTTCTGCTAATTAGAACATTCTTCCCCAAGCACACCCCAAAACCACCTCCCAGGCACGTCTACCCTTTGGATCAGATTCCGATGGCGACCCGCCCAAGGTCACAGAGCTCCTCGATGGTGGAATCCCCAGGCCCGTGGCACTGTTCTTGCCTCTCCACCCTGAGCTGGTGCTCAGAGGAACCCCAGAATGAGTGAGGCCAAGACAGGGAGCCCGAGGGTCTATGGCCCTGCCCCCACCCCCCATCCATCCCCTACCCCTAATCATCTTGCCCAGCAGAGCACATAAGAAAGTTGCTTCACTGGCCTTTTTCTCTAAAACAGAGAGAACAAGAAAAACACAACACAACATTTTTGGGTCCAAAACACAACACCAAGGACAATGTTAATAAATACATAAAAATGTAAAGATCTGGATCTCAGAGGCACAAGAACGTATATCCCTGACACAGGCAGGCTGGGTCTCACAGGAATGAGTCAGTGTGTGCCCCAGCGTCCCAGGGAGGGGGCGGCAGCGGGTGGAGAGGACATGTGGGGAGCCCCTGCAGGGCCTCTATTCTCCAGGGGTTGCAGACAGGGACCCACTCACTGTTCCTAGTCCTCTAGCCTGGCTCAGAACAGCCCCCCACCCCCCGGCCGCCCCAGGGAAGGAGGACTGGTAAGCCCCTCTGGCACCTGCTGCGGAGTCCGGGGGACCCTCTGCACCACTGGGAGTAAGGCCCCTGGGGAGAATTGCTGGGGACCCGGCAGCTTCCTGAGAGCCAGAGGGTCTAGAGAAGTTACCTGCCTTTGGAGGTAACACAGAAGTTACCTGCCTTTGGAGGTAACACAGAAGTTACCTGCTTTTGGAGGTAACACAGAGGCCAGGTGAGGCCCCACAGCCCTGTGGGTCCTGTCTCCTCCCTACCCCAGCAGGGGCAGAGGCCTGTATCCTGCCCTGGGGCACTGGGCGGGGCGGGGGCGGGGGAGGGGAGGGGACTCTGGAGCTCAGCCTGGGGACCTGAGCACACCCCCTCGCCGGAGCACCACAAATCTCTGGCCCAGCCCGAGCCAGGCTGGAAAAGACCCCTGACCCCAGCAGGAGACCAAGGATTGATGGGGCACAACCTGAGAACTGTTTCTGTGTCCCACAGAGTCACCCTCCAGGTCAGCCTCCCTTCATGCCCCAGCGCGAGGACCAAAGTTGACATTCCCGGTTCAGCCAGCGGTCTAGCACCAGTTGCGAACCCCCTGCATGAGGAGGACTCCCATTCCAGAGTGTCCGAAGCCCACTTCTCTGGGGTGGGCTGGGTGAGGCTGGGAAGCACCAGAAGTAACAGGAAATGCCATGAGCAAGGGCAGAGGCGGCCACCGACACTGCCTTCCAGCCGGCAAAGGCGAGCTGGACTCTGCCTCTCGGCCTTGGCTGGAGTGTGCGGGCTCCTGCTGGGAAGACTGGGCCTGAGCCGAGCGTGCCTCCCCACCTACCCCTCCGAGCCCTGCAGCCAGAGCTTGTGACCGCATGCCCCCCCATGCCCCCTTCAGCCCCTGAGAGTCCTCCCCGCCTTCCCTGTCCCACTTCGCATCTCTGGGCAGACGGGCCAGACACGCAGGGCCTCCACAGTGGTCCCCACACGTCTGGCAAAGGCGGGCGGCTGGAAGGATCCGGTGTGGGGCCCCAGGGCGTGGCCGTGAGGAGGAGGGGCTGGCCGGCCCTCAGTCCCACCAGGAGGCAGACAGGAGCCCCCCCGAGAGCTTCGAGAGCTTCAAGGGCGTCACCCCGGCTCCCGGCTGAGGTATCTCCGGTGCGGGGCGTCCCTGATCTCCTTCCTCAGGCACCCGCTTGCAGGGGTGAAGTGTCACAGCCCCAAACCAGAACAACAAGAAGGCAAATAATTTAAAAGGAAGTCTGTGTTCGCCCTGCCCCGCTGTGCGTCCTCCGAGCCGGGGGTCTCTGAGGCGGCACACAGTGTAAACTTGACCGGCGGGAGAGGCCAGCCGGGGCTCAGGTGACCAGGGAGGTGGTGGGGAGGCCGGTGCCTGGGGGCTTCGGGTCTTCCCTGAGCTGCCCTTTATCCTGGGAGATGGGCACAGGTGCCCCGGTCCAGCCCCAAGGCAGTCCCCGGGGGGTGCTGGGGGAAGTGCCCCAGGATGCTCGAGGGCTCAGATTCTGGGGAGGGGAGTGGTGCTGGGTCACCGGGGAGCTGGTGCCCAGAGGTCTCGGGAGCTGTGTGGGCTGGCCATGCCGACTGTCCTCTGATCCTGTTGGCCCCACAGTGGCCTCCACGGCATCCAAAGGGGCCTCAGATCCCGGCAGAGGGCTCCCGGGAGTGGAGAAGGGTGGTGGTGAGGCCAGGCCCGCGTCCGGGCCGGTGTCGGGGCCCAGGGTCTTCTTGGTACAGGACTCACAGCACAGCTGGTGATAGCCGGGGATGGAGCAGTAGCGATTGAGCGCTTCCATCTGGCAGAAGATGGACCGGTCCCCCACGCAGGGCTCCGCTGCACACACAGCACAAGGACCGATGCAGGAGGGTGCCCCCCTCCTACTCACCCCAGCTCCTGCCCTAGCTGGACTCGCCCTAAAGCTCTTTCCAGAGGGCGCCACGGGGCTGCCTGAGGGAGACTGGCCAGCGTGAGAACCTTATTTTATGGGAGAGGAACTAACCCTTCCCTAGAGCAGTGGTTCTCAAAGTGGGGTACCCACTCACGAAGCATCCACATCACCTGGAAGCTTGTCGGAAATGCCGATTCTCAGGCCCCATCCAGACCTACCGAATCAGAAATTCTGGGGGTGGGGCCCAGCTCCGGGTTTTAACAAAACCTTCACGGTGATTCCACGGCATGGAGAAAGTTGAGAAGCACAGCCCTACGTCACCTGTCGTCAGACTTGGCTGCAGAGTGGAATCACAAAGAGCCGCTGCCCTGCTCCCACGCCCGGGGAGACCGGACGGTCAGGGGGGCCTGGGCACCAGGTGCTTCTGACCCGCAGCAAAGCTTGGAGACCCTGCTCTCGAGGAAGCGGGAACCGTCACCCCCTCCCAATCAACCCAAAGGATCTCATTCCCTCGGGCCAGGGCCAGGCAGACGCCCGGGGAACCCACACGTGTGACGAGCACACAACACATCCTGCTACCCGTCGACACACGTTTGGAACACCTGCGCCAGTAAATCTGGAAGCAAGCAGATCTGGGCTCCGACTGAGACGCTACGACTTAAAACGTGTGAGCCCTTGGGCCAGGCATTTAAACTCTCCAACCCTCAGTTTTTTCCCCTATAAAATGGGGATAATGCTAGACATCTGCCACTGAATAATAACTTTATGATGATAAATACCATTTATAAAGTTCCTGGCACACAGGGATGTCCTCTATATTAGTTCCATTTGCTTTGGTTCAAATATCATCTAAAAATGTTTTTGTGTTTCTGTGATAATTCCAGGTAGGTCTCTCCAGACAACGTGAAGGAAAGAGCTTTGCTTTCTACTAATTTTTGCGGGGGGGGGGGAGGCTGCGGGGGTGGGATAGGGGCGGGGCTTGGGGGCTGTTTGGGGGGAACAGAAAAGAGATAGGGGGAAAAAATGGAAAGGCAGTGGCCCCTAGATGGCGCCAGAATTCCAGGACCAGGATCCCAAGGCCGCCCTTTGCTTAGGGCGGCACTTGTGCAGCCTGGCATGGGGGTGGAGCAGAGGCAAGGCCGGAGCCAGAAGATACTCTGAGGACATCTAGTGAGACCCCGTTTTTACAGATGAAGTCACTGAGCTCAGAGAGGTTTAGGGGTTTGCACAGCGTCACACAGCCAGTTGGTCCACCACTAGAAATTAGGGTCTATGATTTTTCTACTTGTCTTGTCAGACCCCGGTCCTTGAGAAGGTCAAGAACAAAAAGAGAGAAAAAATCTTGGAAGGAAGCACAGAACACAGGGCCTGGTTCATAGCAGGTGCTGTGTCAGTATTAACAGATGAGTCGATGGGTAGAGGGATGGTGGGTGGATGGGTAGATGGGCAGGTGGGTGGACGGATGGACAGGTAGATGGATGGGCGGGTGGATGGATGGAAAGATGGGCGGATGGACTAATGAGCTCCCGATCTTGAGGCAGACAGAAGGCACTACTACTATTTTTGTTGTTAGCTGACAACTAGACAGGAATGCACGCATTATCTCCTTTCATTCTTTCAACAGTCCTATGAAGGCAGTTCGGATCTCTAATCGCTTATCCCCAAACCTTGAAACCAGATATGATTCATAATTCAGAACCTCTGAAGTTAGAGAGGTAACATTCAGATTATAGAACATCCCGAGTAGGGAATGGGATGTCCCCTTGTAACTATGGCAATGTTTCCATAGCAAAAGAATACTGATCTCTTGGGTCAGGCCAGGTTCTGCTGCCATATGAGTTTGCACCAAATTTAGGGAAACACTGGCAGCTTTCAACATTTGGAAGTGCAGATAAGGGCCTGTGGACCAGTATGGGCAGCACCCCCAGCTCACAGCTAAGGAATCGAAGGCTTCAGGAGGCTAAGGTCACATGGACTGGAAGCGGGGCTGCCCCACCGCACGGCGCATGCTTGTGACATCGCGACCACAGGAAGGTCTGGGGCGGGGGTGGAGTCCCAAGATACACTTACTTGATGATATCTTGTTAATGGGATGGAGGGGCCCAGACTGTGGCACCCATTGTCCTTCTGGGGTCACAAGTTCCCGAATGTCAGCGCTCACCGTAGAGTTCTGGAGATTTCCTGTGAGCGGGAACAAGCAGCTCTAGGGTTTGGGATCTCTAGGGAGGGCAAGGATGCAAGCCGGGCTGGGTTTCAGACCTCGGCCAGAGGAGCCGGGCCTGCCCCCCACCCTACCCAGCTCACCTGCACAGGCGGGCAGCCTGCAGATCTGAACAGTGTCTGGCTTGTCCCCCTCACACTGCCCGAGACTGTTGGCGTTGGTCCGGCACACCACCTGTCGCTGCTGGATGCCCTCTCCGCAGGTGGCAGAGCACTGTGGTGGGAAGGCCAGGCCAGGTCCCAGCAGCCGGGGGAGGGGTGCAGGGGGGATGAGTGGAGAGACAAGAGGAAGGGGGTGGTGAGCTCCAGAGTCTCGCCAATGCCCAGGCCAGAAAGGTGCAGAGGAGGGCGCTGAGTTTCTACTTGACCCGAGGGACATGCCGAGACGGCTCTGAATAGCCTCGCCAGGACAGAACGCCAACGTCACTGCTGCTCACTGGCTGCTGAACAGCACCGCTTCGGCTCAGAACCCCCTGATGCATTTGTCACCTAATAGTCCACCCTGGCTCAGGAGGGGACCGCGGAGACCCCATTCCAGCCCTTCCGCCTGGACCCACCACGCCTGGTCTGTGCCCCGGGGCCTGAAATATTTTGGGTATTGTTCTGGCAAACCCCCTTGTTGCAATGCACCAGCCGGAGGGACCCGGGGCAGGCCCACTCACTCGATGCTATCTTAGTAATGGGATGGAGGGACCCGGATTGTGACACCCGCTAAGCTGAGCGAGCTGGGTGACAGGGTCTCCATGGACCCCTCTAGCTCGGACATTCAAAGGCTCTGTGACTCCATGTACTGAAACTCAGCTGGCAGAGGCAGGCTCCTAAGTGTCTTCTTCCCCAAGAGGGCAAGGCATGGGACACAGGGTGCGAGGGCCGCTGCACACCTCAGCCCCGGGCCTCACCTCCTCTGAGAGACGCGGGCTGGTGGCGGGGGCTCCCAAAAAGCAAGGCTGCCCAGTGTGACCGGGTCACAGGGCTTGATCGGCATTGTCTCCAGCCTCTCCTAGTGGGACCGGGAAGAACCCACAGACGGGCGCTTGTCTGCCAGGGCCCGAGGGAGACACGAGCACAAAGGGCCACACAGACATGGGACGAGATGGCTCATCCCCCCAGGATGAAGAATGACAATGACCCTTGAGTGCTCCCTCAGTCTCATGGCAGCAACTACCTTCCACCCTCCGTCCCCCTGCTGTCAGTTTTCTCAAAGCGGTCCTCTGCGGACCAGCCGTCTTTCTGTTTTATGTGAAAACAAATAAATCTCCATATATGTTAGGGAGAAGAAACTAAAGTCTGCGTAAGTTGTGTGGGGATTTGGGGTTATTTAAAAATACCCTTTATTATGTAATATTTCCAGCATACGGAAAAGTATGAGGAAGTTGGTCATGACAGCCTGTTCAAATACCACCACCAGCTTTCATAAATCAGCACTCGGGCACAGCTTCAAATGCTGTGTCGTGCCGTTTTAAACCTTAAGTGACCGTATCCCATTGGAAGTGATTTTTCTTCATACTTGGCGCTTTTTCTCACGCCTGTTTTTCTGAGGGTTCTCTATCTTGGTAAGTATATAGTTCAAGCTTATTTATTTTTCTCCATCTGTGTTATTTTATTTGCATGAACAGACCATGATTTTTGGGGTCCAGTCTCCTGCAGATGGGCATTTAGAGGATTTCCTGAAATTCTGCTTTTACAGTAAGTATGGTGGTGCTTATCTTTGCGACCAAATGAGATTTTAAAAAATTATGGTAAAACATAGATGTCCTAAGACGTACTATTTTAACCATTGGCATTAAGCACATTCTCACTGTGGTACGACCATCTCTACCTCCTCATCCAGAACTTTTTCCTTCCTCCTAGACTGAGACCCTTTCGCATTAAACAAGAACTCCCCCGGCCCCTCCCCCAGCCCCAGGCACCCACCCTCCTACTCTGCGTCTCTATGAATGTGACTGCTGTAGGTAAGGGAATCACACAGCATTCGACGTTTTGCATCTGGCCGGTTTCCCTAGCATAACACTTCAAGGTTTGCATCGAATGAATTTTTAAGAGAAAACTCAAGGCAGAAAATTTCCCTGTGGCCACTCTGAGGGTTTAGCCAGGAGCACTTGGACTGACCATTCCGTCTTACGGTCGGTCTTCCCTCCCCTACCCTGGCCTCCCAACAGCAAACTTTCTACAGAGCTGCTAAGTGATCTTTTACACCTGGAATCAGAGCCCTTTAATAGTTTCTCACTGCTTTTATAATCATATTTTTTTATTATATTATGTTAGTCACCATACAGTACATCCCCGGTTTCTGATGTAAGGCTCGATGATTCATTAATTGCGTATAACACCCAGTGCACCATGCAATACGTGCCCTCCTTACTACCCATCACCGGTCTATCCCATTCCCCCATCCCCTCCTCTCTGAAGCCCTCAGTTTATTTCTCAGAGTCCATAGTCTCTCATGTTTCATTCCCCCTTCTTATTACCCCCCCTTTCTTTATCCCTTTCTTCCCCTACCGATCTTCCTAGTTCTTATGTTCCATAGATGAGAGAAACCATATGATAATTGTCTTTTTCTGCTTGACTTATTTCTCTTAGCATTATCTCCTCCAGTGCCGTCCACGTTGCAGCAAATGTTGAGAACTCGTTCTAGTGAAGAGAAGGGCCATATGCACCCCAATGTTCATAGCAGCATTGTTCACAATAGCTAAATCGTGGAAGGAGCCGAGATGCCCTTCAACAGATGACTGGATTAAGAAGATGTGGTCCATATATACAATGGAATATTACTCAGCTATCAAAAAGAACGATTTCTCACTACTTTTAGAATACATTCTAATTCCTCACATAGCCCTATAGCATTGACCCCCGCCTGCCTCTCTGTCATCCTGTAGCCCCTGTCCCTTCCATTCAGCTCCGGTCTCACTGTCCTTTTGGTTTCTGGAACATGGCAAGGTTGTTCCTGCCTTTCTGTGGCTCATCCATTGGGTCTCAGCTCAAATGTCACCTCCTCAGGGAGGCCCTCCCAGATACATAACCCCCATTTACTCCTGCACAGCTCCAACTGCAAGCTGTAAATACACTTTTGTCATTGGCTTACTTTTCTCTTCTGTCTCTCTTACTGGACTGGAAGCTACACAAGGCCAAGAAACATGTCTAGTCGATGACGGCTTCCAGGCATTCCTAGTACAGTGTGCCTGGCACGTAGCTGGCACTCAGTAAATATTTCCTGACCGCAAGAAACCGCTTCAGTTCGCTCACCTGTGTCACGACGATTTGAGCCCATGCCTCCTAGCTCTGACCCAGTTCTAGGTCAAAGCAGATAGTGAATGAATAGGAAGGCCGAGCCCAGAAACATGGCCCCGCAGATGTAGGAGCTGTTGGACTTAGTTTTGAGAAAAGCAGATGGGATCAGATAAGATAGGGGGAGAGAAATTTAGTCAGAGACTCTCTGCCTGCAGGGAGCACGCAGTTCCTCACCCAGACCCACCTTTTCCCAGATTCCCCAGAGAAGGTGCCCCCTGGCCCAGCCCCTCCCGCCCTCTGAAAACAACTCACCTGGGACCAGGCTCCCATGCGCCACTGGGCTGGACAGGGCACGCGGAAGCAGGGCCGCCGGGCCTCGGGCCGGTCCCCAGGGCAGGCCTTGGCCGGCATGGCCTTGTGGGTACCATTGGAGAGGGGCAGCAGGCACTGCACCCCCCGGATCTGCACCCCCAGCTTCCCACAACTCCGGCTGCAGGCACCCCACTCCTCCGTCACCCACCTGGAGACAGAGAAGGCAAAAGGTGGAAGGGAGGTGGGACTAGGAGGACACTTCCTCTCGGGGTCCCTCCCACCCCCTGAATCACTGCGGGCAGGAGCTGGGGAGTGGGTTTGAGCTTCAGAGTGCTTGGAAGCCAAGACAACCACCCGCCGGGCTCTGCGGCTGACAGGCTGTGTGGCCTTAGGGAGGTCACTTACTCTCTCCTCTGTTTCCTCATCTGAAAAATGGGTATAATGCATCCTTAAATCTGGCACCCTGCATGTTCACAGGCAAGCTATTAACGCCCCTAAACTCAGTTACCCCATCTTTATATCAGGACCCTTTCAACACCTCATAAATATCGGAGTGTTTCCCGTGGGCAGGTGCTGTCCCAGGTGCTGAGCTACAGGAGTAAGCAAAACAGAGGACAGTCATAGCTTGTAGAGTTGAAGCCCCTCCCCTGGGCCTCCTGGGACAATTACAGGACTTGTACACGTAAAGTACTTGGCAGAGTGCATGCACACAGTAGGCATGTAATAAATGCAGGTACTATTATTACCACCACCAGCACTAAGCTGGTGGTCTCCAATGTCTTCTAGCCACAGAGCAGCTCCCAAGAGCCGAGAAGCAACCGCTGCTGGCTGAGTTAGACAAAGACCTAACGGAAGGGGGAGGGACAGTCTAACCCCAACCCCAATTCCCCTGTTTCCTGAGTCATCTTTTAGTGAATGAGGGCTCTTTCGGCCAACCCCATCCTTTAAAAGATAAAAACAAAAAGGCCCCAACTTCACTGGGCATTTTACAGATGAGAAGCCCAGTGGGGTGACCTGCCCAGGACCCCAGAGAGTTAGCCCGTGCTCTGTGACCACAGACGTTAGCGGGAAAGCGGCCTGCATACAGCATGAAGGGAAGTGCAGAGGGCTGAGGGCCGGAGTACCCCTGCTTGGCCAGGCACAGGGAGGCCATGGTGGGCACCACGCTGGTCACCGCCTCCCGCCCCGGCCCTGAGGCTCCTCCGGCCTGAGGGAGCAGAGCTGCTGTGAGTCGGCAAAGCCAAGTTGGACCGCTCGGACCCCCGAGGATTCCTGAGGAGGTTGGAGAAAGGACTCGGCTCTCTGCTGGGGGCCGAGGAGGTGCTGGGGTCATCTCTGTGACAGGCTCAAGGTCAGACATCAAATCTCAGACAAGTCATAGCTCTTCCTCTCTACAAAGCCCCCTCCAAATAACCCCAAGAATATGACCTTGTGCTCAAATGCGCCTGTCTCCTTAGGCCAGGGAACCCCATCAGGGGCTAGACTATGGCTGGGGGCTGGCGTCAGCATCCTGGCCTGTGGCCCGGAGCCTAGAAGCACTGAAATCCACTTCACCTCATGGTCCCTTCGGATCACTGAGGGGAGAGCTATGTCCCCAAAGTGGGCCTCGGTTTCCCCATCTGTTGAAGAATGCTAGAAGGGGCAGAACAAAGGAAGCATCGTCCTTCTGGGAGTGGAAGTTAACCCAGAAGCCCCACGGGGCACAGATGGGCCAGGAGGGCAGTGCTGGCTACGGGCAGAGTGCTGTGTGGGCTGCTCTGCTCAGGGAGTCCTAGGCGCAGGGGTGTGTGCCTCTAGGCTCTTGGCCAGAGGAAGCAGGCCCAGCAGCTCCTCCTCCCGGCCGAGAGAGGGTCAGCGACACCCCTGGCAATGGAATCAGGCTCTTAGTCCCTCCCCTAGGACACTCACGCGGGCTGGGCACACGGGTGCTGGTTGCAGCGCCGGCGGATGGGCTTGGGCCTCTTCCTGTGGTCACACAGGTGCCGCTGGACCATGTGGTGGTCGCGCTGGCGCCGGCAGCCGTATTTGGTAAACTGGATCCCTGTGGGAAGGGCAGGCTGACTTGGGCCTGGTCCCGCCAGGCCCCCGCTGCTCTGCCGGAGCCTTGGGATGGCGAACTCTGGAGAGCCTGGAGGGCCAATCCTACCTCCCCCTGTGCCTCTGCACCCCTCCTGCCCTGGTCACTTTCTGAAGCAGCCTTGATCTGCCCATCTCATGCATCGCTGGCTTAGTGCAGGTGGGGGAGGAGGGGACCTAGCAGGAGCGCTGCCTCTCTGCTTAGCTGGGGAGCCCTCAGGGGACACAGGACTGGCTGGACTTCTGCTCCAGCACTCCCAGCCCCATCCCCAAGGCCCTGCCCAGACAGGCTGTGACACCCGAGACATCTTTCGGGAGAAAGTGGGGCACAAGCTAGGGACACATCAAGGGGAGACCATGTTGGCCCCCAGCCACTCCTGCTCCTCCCCAAAAAGCCCTGGGCTGCCCCCACGAGGCTGTGAGATGGCTGGATGGGCCAGTACCTCCCCCACAGGCCTTGGTGCAGGGGGCCCAGCTCTTGAGCGCCCACTCGTAGGTGTCTGTCTCCTCCAGGAGCACGTTGTTGCTCCCGATGAGGGGCAGTAGGTCCTCATGGATGATGTACTTGTAGGCCAGGCTGCTGCGGGGGCCACCCTCAGCTGGGGGGAGCACCTGAGGGGAGACGGAGGAGGTGGCACAGGACTGGAGAGCAGAGAGGCAAGGCCAGTATGGGGGAGGGGCCAGGGAGGAGGAATCAAAGGGAAGGATGTGGGGACAGCACTGAGCGTGGCCTGGGAGACCATTCACACCAGCAGCCGTGCAGCAGACTCAGGCTACACACGCTGGGCACCAGCCCAAGCATAGCCTGTGTGCTCGTGGCTAATTTTCCCTCCCACAGACCTAAGTTCTAATGAGAGCAGGAACCATGTCGGTCAGTGTGTCCTCCTCACCAGGGCAGCCACACTCCCTGACTCCAGAAGATGGTCTATAAGGTAGGCTCTCATCAGATATGTGGTGGAAAATAGTTTCTCCCATCCTGTTCGGCTTCTCTTCTCACTGTCATCATCATGTCTTCTGATGTCCAAAAGTTCTCAGTTTCCACAAAGACCAATTTACCTATTTTTCTTTTGTTGCTCATGCTTTTGGTATCACAACTAAGATCCAAGGTCATGAGATCGATCCCTCTATTTTCTCTAAGAGTTCTATGGTTTTAGTTCTTGTACTTGGGTATTTGATCTAGTTAGAACGCATTTATGTATATGGTGTGAGGTAGGGGTTCAACTTCATTCTTTTATATGTGGATAATCCAGTTGTTTTAATTGAAGAGATTATACTTTGCCCATTGAATGGCCTTGGTACCCTTGCTGAAAATCATTGGCTATAGGTGTAGGGGTGGTCAGTAAATATAGGGTGAAGGAAAAAATATAGGTTGAATTATACAATGACACCAATAGTTTCCAGACCTTGCCCTCTAGGACCTCCCTGACTAGTGAGCAGGAGATGGCACCCCCAGGTCACTTGTTGGCAATGCCGTAATTCCAGCAGACACTGGATGATGCCAGGACAACGGGGAAACCAACCCAGGTGTCTCCTGCTCATTCCTAAGCCTTATTTCTGACGCTGCATTAAGGAGACTCCCTCTGACAGTAAAACAACCGTTTATTTCTCCTTCCTCATTTGCCATCCCGTCTGCCTTTAAGCACAGAGGGCACCTTTGCCTTGGCCTTGCCCAAGCCGCTGAAGACACTGCAACAGGAGGACTTCTGCCAGGCCTGTGCTGGCTTAACAGCAAAGACAGTGAGCTGGGGGGGCTGGGCTGGGGCAGCAAGGGAGTGGACAGGGACCACCATGCAGGGTGGGGGCTCACCAGGATGGCAATGGCTTCAGGCAGGGGCCCACTGGTCTTGAGACTTTCCTTGGCATCCTCCACCACGTACTCCCACTCCAGGCCCATTGCAGTAAAGGTCCGGCTCACTGCTTCCTTGCCCTTGGGGTTGAGGATGAAGCTGCCTGTGACCTGGTTCTTCACCGCTGGCCATGGGGAGAGGGTCACACAGATTTCTATTCCCCTTCACAGGAGCACTAGCCAGACCTCCTCTGGGGGCATCAAGACTTTCCTAGTGAACCCCTTGGGGTTCCCTGTGACCTGTCCCTCCTTTCCACCAAAGCCTTCCCCAGTCAGATGGGTCACCACACGGGCTGCACACAGCATCCCCACCTGGACCCTGGTGCACCCCATTCCTCCCACCCTGTCCTCCCTTCTTCCTGCCTGACTTATCTTTACTCATATGTAAGGCTCAGCGCAATCCTCCCCTCCTCCAGGAAGCCGTCTTTGATTGCCCAGTCCTCAGGGATTTGCCCTCCCTAAAACTTCTATAGCAGAGCCCTAAGGCTAAGAGTATAGGCTCAGGAGTCAGACTGACCTGGGGAAATTACTTAGCTTCCTGGGCTGCCTCAGTGTCACCCCCCGTAACATGGGAATCCTAATTACACCTCGCTCGCAGGGCTGCTGCCCCGTGAGGATAAGCACAGTATCCCACCCCCACCCAGCCACCGTAGGGCTCCTGGGACAACTAAGGAGTTCGTACATGTAAAGAACTGGGCAGCATGCGTGGCATGCAGTTGGCATTCAACAAATGGCAGGCACTGCTACTGTCATCAGAACTGTCATCCAGAGGAACTGGACCTTGATGACAGCCACCAGCATGGCTAGCGCCTGAGATTCAGCACTGTTGCCACGACACATGACCCGGCTCCCCCACAGCCTGTCAGGGTGTCTCCTCCATCTTGGTGTCCTTGGGGCCTGGTGCAGAGCGAGAGTTTTAAAAACATCTGTACATTTCTACCCCTTCACATCCCAGTCAGTGAGGAACCCGCACCTCGTTATTGCGGGTGCCTGGCAGGTGGGTGGGAGGTATGCAGGTACAGACACCCTAGCAAAGGCCGCCGTGTCACAGCCTCGGCCACCCTGGAAGGAGCAGGGGGGGAAGGGCTGCAGCCTGGGACACAAGCCCCTTCACCGGGTTGGAGAGCAAAGGCTCCGGAGCCCAGGGGTGTCCCCACCCAATGAGGACGAAAACGGTTCCGCGTAACTATGATCCCATGAGAGCCAATGATCAGAGCACTAACCATGCCCCGGTCACTCTGCTACCTGCCTCAGTGGAACCCTGACACACATCCCGAGGCTGGTGCTACCGTTAGTCCAGAAGGAGAGACAGAGGAGGGGCAAGGGCTTGTCCTGGACACACAGAGGGCTGGTGGTCCAGCTCTGTCTGCCAAGTGGGAGGAGGAGAGATGCCCCCCATCTCTCGTTGCCTCATCTCTCTCAGCCCCCAGAATCACCCGACCTGGAGCCCGAGCCGGGCAGCTCCTCGGGCCAACCCAGCCTCAAATCTCCCCCCACCCTGTCTGCTCCCACACCTCTCGGCAGCCGCCGCCCCCCTCCTGGCTGTACACCCCTCATTCCAGGGGTGGTGGGCTGGGCTCCGCGGGGAACGCTTGTGAGTCCTGGCCTGACCGCTGACCTGCTCTGTGCCCTGAGCGACTACAGGCATCCCTCGTTTGATTTTCACTTCACTGGGCCTTACAGACACTGCATTTTTTACAAACAACATCTGTGGCAACCGTGCGTCAAGCAAGCCTATTGGTGCCCACATTTTTCCAACCATTTGCTCACTTCACATTGGTGTCCCATTTTGGTAACTCTTGCAATATTTCAGACCTGTTCATTATGATACTTGTTCTGGTGATCCGTGGTCAGTGATATCTGATGTTACTACTGGAATTGTTTCCGGGCACCATGAACTGTGCCCACACAGCACAGTGAACTTGATGGATCAATGTCATGTATGTCCTGACTGCTCCACGGACAGGCCAGTCCCCTGTCTCTGTCCTGTCCTCGACTCGGGCCTGCTTATCCCCTGACACACCGCAATATTGAAATCAGGTCAAGAAATAACCCTTCGATGGTCACTAAGTGTTCCAGTGAAGGAAGAGTCATTGTCTCTCACTTTAGTGCAGAAGGCACGTCAAAAGCCGAGATGGCCAAAAGCCAGGCACGTGTCCCGACAGTCAGCCCAGTTGCAAAGGCAAAGTTCTTGAAGGAAACGGAAGGTGCTTCTCCAGTAAACACATGAATGATAAGAAAGCGAAGCAGCCTTATTGCTGATAGGGGGAAAGCGGTCTGAGGGAGAGATCAAACCGGCCACCACATTCCCCTAAGCCAAAGCTGAGAGAGGGGAGGAAGCTGCAGAAGAAAAGTTGGAAGCCAGGAGAGGTTGGTTCTTGAGGTTTAAGAAGCCACCTCCATAACAAAGAAGCACAAGGTAGGGCAGCAGGTGCTGATGCAGAAGCTGCAGCAAATTATCCAGAAGACCCAGCTGAGATCGTTCATGAAGGCGGCTATGCTAGACAACAGATTTCCAAGGCAGGTGAGACCGTCTCCTCCTGCAAGATGCCATCTAGGCCCTTCATGGCTAGAAAGGAGCCTCCACAGATCATCACGAGGCTGACGGGAGGTAATAAATGAAAAGTACCAGCCCGAGGCCCAGCACGGGGGAGACAGTAACAGCAGCATTCCCTTCCCTCCGTTTCTTTTCAAAGAATCCACGTCCCCAGATTCCAGGAGAGTCTAACGAGTTTGGGCAGGGCCTTGGCTTTCACTGCCCACACTGCCACCTGTCCTGGACTTCTCCAGAGAAGACGTACTCTGACAGGCAGGCGCACACACACACTCACATATACACACCTTGCACATTTCCCCTGAGGGCGCGGCTTGGACCTCACACATGCGTAATCACACAATGCGTGTCGACGTCAAGCGCACGTGCAGCCTCCATGGAGCCCTCCTCACCTCCAGCGGATGGAGGAGCTAGACATCTGCAGGCAGAGCATGGGGGCCGGAAAGGGGCAGAAGGGGCAGGCCGAGGAGGCCCAAGGGGCTGCTAGTATGATGGAATCATCTGGAGAGGTGAGGCAGGAGGAGTGTCTGTCCTCTTGGAGTAAATGACCCTTCTCTCCTTGCCCCCTTTCTCTCTCCTGGCCCCTGTTCTGGCAAAATACCCCAGAGCCAGACAGGCAAGTGGGCGGGGAGTTGGCCAAACCAAGCCCTCCAAACTCACCCTCCCTGTGCAGAGTGGTCTGGTGGGCAAGGGCATGGGGCTGGCAGACAGGAGACCCCGGGCCAGGCTGGTTCACTGCGTGGGTGAATCGGGGAACACAGAGGGGCCACGATCCACAGTGGCCCTCAGTTTCCCCTTGTGCCTCTTGCCTGTTTGCACTACACCCTCTCAGGTGCCTTCCAGAGCAGGTTAGGGCTCTGTTACAGCCGCGTCAATGGAGATGCAGTCCCCAGGGGGTATAATTTCTCCAGAACACATGAAAACATTTTCTATTACTTTGATGATAACCTAAAAATATGAATATCAGCATTGTGGTAATATATGGGCTTGCCCAAAGATGTTTTGTGTTTGTGTTTAGGAAGAGCTAATGACAAGGAGTGTGACCCGGTGGGCATAACAGGTAAGAGGGGCCTGTGGGATCTGCTCAGGCCCAGCGACATCATGGCACACGTGCCCTCTGTGAAGGGTCTGAACACAGACAAATGTGGGAGAACCCAGCCACTGCCCAAAGTCAGGGCGGCAGCCTTCTCTGCTTGCTCGTTGGGACCCTGCTCCAAACCATGCTTATGTGGTTTAAATTGACCTGTAATTCACATACCACACACTCGGCCTTTTAAAGTGTGTAATTCGGTGACTATTGGACCACGATCCGGTTCCTGAAGACACTTCACCACCCCCATTTGTAGACACTCCCATCCCCCTCCCACCGACCCCTGAGCACCACGAATCTGCCCTCTTGTCCCTCTGGATTTGCCTGCTCTAGGCACGTTCATTTTTTAATCACCAACTTAGTTTCAGCACAAACAGAACACAGCAAACAAGTGAATACAAAAATCTCTCCCATTACATTGATGTTCTCCACTTGAATTTTGTCGATTTATTTGGGGGCCTCAATTTTTAATCTCTCTTGGCTTTATGGTTGTGTAACTATTATAAGGAGTGACTTAATGATTGTGTTTACGTGTCATTATAATAAGAATAATCTAAGGGTCCATGTAGCAGACTGCAAAAATGGCTACAAATTCCTCCTATTCCAGTGTGCACACCTCCTTGTGCCATGACTCTGCCACACTTCCCAGCAAGAGATCATCTGTTTCTGCCCCTGGGCTTGGCCATGAGACTTGCTTGGGCCAACAGGACATTACAAAGCATGACGTAAGCAGAGACCTGGCAAGTGCTTGCACGCTGGGACTTGCCTGCTCTTGCCCCCACTGAGGACCATGTGACAGACACCATGTAAATAACCTCAGGCTAGCTAGCCGGAGACATGGCCCTGTCACCCCCGTCACCCCGGCTGACCGCCAGTACCAACCAGCATCCTACAGACCCACCAGATGCTACCTTTTGGGTAAATGAGTCCGGGCAGAGAAGTAGAAGCAGCATGAGTAGAGCCCAGCCCAAACTGATGGCCCACAAAACCATGAGCTAATACAAACACTTGTTTGAAACCATAAAGTTTTGGGATGGTATGTTACACAGCAAAAGGTGACTGATACGTTCTATGAAAATGGTTTTCCTTTGAGAGATGTGCATGATTAATCAACAGTGGCTGCCCCCCGCGGACACAACCTGCTCCTGAAGGGCGGAGGTGGGAGGGGAATCTTCACTGGATCCCCTCTCATACCTTCTGATATTTAAACCATGGAACAGGTTGTCCATTCAACATAAAAAAAAAAAAAATTTAAGGGTTCCCTGCCATTATTCGAATTTGTGAAACCCCCCCTGTATTAGAATCCTCCTGTCTGCCCTCCTAGCTTCCCCACGGCCAAGGGCAGGCCCCAGGGCCTGGCGACCCCTCCCCCGGCTCCCCGACACTCACCAATGTGGTGGGGGATCTTCTCCAGCTCCTCAATCTGGATGTGCCTGGCACCCGCGGGGATCTGTACCAGTTTGAGAGCTCCTGCCACAGAGAAGGATCCGTGAGCATCTTGAACAGGTGGCCCCATCTGCCCAGCATACCCCATACTCCGCCCCTCGCACGCACGTACCCAAGAACCTGTTTCCTCATCTGTAAAATAGGAATGGGCCCTTGTCCACAAGGTGCTGAGAGGGTCAAATGAGATACTATTGTTCAAATGCTCTCTCAAGTCTAAGAGCTGCGGGGAGGGGGCAGGTGAGCACGCATGTGCGTTCATTACTATCATTCCTCGCTTCCTGGAGCCTCCTTGTCTCTCCTGATGTCCCCTCTCCCTTTCTTCTCAAACCTTAAGGGATTTAGATGAAGAACCAGCATGGCTTCTCTGGGCCCCATGGCCCTCCCAATCCCAGGCCTGGAAACAAACCTCTCTCAAAGGTGCCGACCTGGCCCCACAAGGAAAGGTGAGGCAGAGCTGTGACACCCCCAAAGGGGAGATGATCTAACTCACCCTAGAGTGTAAAGGACGAATACCTG
This sequence comes from Ursus maritimus, assembly GCF_017311325.1. Classification (NCBI taxonomy): domain Eukaryota; kingdom Metazoa; phylum Chordata; class Mammalia; order Carnivora; family Ursidae; genus Ursus; species Ursus maritimus. The sequence goes on from NW_024426885.1 coordinate 54,506,939, forward strand.
GCCCTTTTCACCAGCCAAGTGTGGCCAGACTGAAGGTGAGGAGGGAAGTCAAGGAACTCAAGGTACCAGGAGTTCAAAGCAGGAGGCACCACAAGTTTACCAAAAAAGGGAGAGAGGGAAGAGAAGAAAACATTCCAGTCCGGTCTGGGCTACCTCTTCAGACGTGTCTGAGCTCTCACTCTCCCCAGCAGTCCCTGGGCCAAAGAGATGGCTGGGCTCCTATCACAGCACACTGACCAGCAGAAAAATGCTTCTGAGCTCCTGGGCCCAAACGCAGGCAGCACACACTGGAAGAGGAGGCTGCCAGCTGTAGCTTCTGATTCAGTAGCCTGGGGCAGCCTGGGAAGGTCTAGAGGCAGGCTCTAGGTGCCTCCCCCTATCGGCACCTACCTTGAACTGCGGCCAGCAGAGGAAGGAGGGCTCGCCTGAGGGTCTCAGGCTCAAGGGACCCTGGCCAGGCCAGAACCCCAGCCACCCCTGGTCATCTCCCCAGCCCCAGCCTGCTCACCTGCCTGCTTGGAGGCCTTGCCCAGCGTCCCCTTCACAGTCCTGCAGTGAGAGTTGTCGCCACCACAGACCCCGCACTTGTCATCTGCCTTCATGGATCCCACCTCCTTGTCACAGCCGACGGGCTGAGGCCAGAGTTGGGGTCAGCAGGAGAAGGCTCCCATGTCCCCCGCTACCATCTCCAGGCTGGCAGCCCCTGACTCCCTCCCCGGTCCCCAGGCCCCACAAGTTGACCATGGACCAAGAGGCATTCCTGGACAGGTCTCTGCCACAAACTGGCCATGTGACACGGACAGGTCTTAAACCTGGCCACTCCTCTTCCCTTGAACGGGGCTGGGTGATAACCCCTTTCTAGCGTCCAGAGATTATGCTGAGGACCAAGGGTGTCATGGGTGGGGCATGGGAGGAGACACCCATCTCCCCGGGGCAGGCAATGCAGCCCTCCAGTCTCCCAGGGAACACAGAAGGTGGGGGGCCCAAAGCAGGGAACCTACCACACACTCGCCGCGGGCACAGATGCTGTACAGGTCCCGGTAGCTGCAGCGTGTCCCATCATGGACCACCTGGTTCATGAAGACCACGTCCCCTGTGTCCTCTGACTGGCAGATCAGCTCACACTTCTGGGCATCTGTGGACAAACAGACCATGCCGAATTCCCAGGGGCGCTCAGAGAAAGTGGGCTGGCCCGGGAGGACAGCAGCACCTGTCCCAAGCAGGAAGCTCCTGGGCCAGCTCTGGGTGCTAAGGAAAGCCTTGGGGGTGGAGCTGGGGCTTAAAATCCCTGCTGTGTCACTTATTAGCCTAGTGACCCTGGGCAAATTATCAGATCTCTCTGAGCCTCAGTTCCTTATCCCTGATCAGTAAAACGCCACATAGGATGTTAAAGAAAATCAAGTAGTAAAATAATAGGAATAACAATAATAAGCCAACACTTACTGAATGTTTACAATGTGCCAGATACTTCCAAAACCTTTACATGCTTTTTTTTTTTTAAGTAGGCTCCACGCCCAACGTGGGGCTTGAACTCACGACCCTGCGATCAAGAGTCACATGCTCTACCGACGGAGCCAGCCAAGCGCCCCTGCACATTCCTGATGTAAAACTTCAAATGTTTTTTGTGAATGAACTTATTTAAAGTTTTCAATACCGCAAGGAAGTAAGTTCTAGCATTACAGAGGAGACCAAGGACCAGAGAGGTTAAGAAATTTGCTCAAGGCCACACAGCCACACACTTAAGTAGAAGAGCAGGATTCTAAACCAGGTAGTCTGGCTTGAGTTCCACGCTGACCTCTCCATACACTTCCCCAGTCACATGCACGATGATGTATCTTAACATGTTTCTAAACATTAGAAGGCTGTGTGAAACTAAGGCAGAACAGTAGTCTGGGTTTGGATTTGCCAAACGAAGCTGCAGAGAGAGGAAAGGAGGTCCTTTCTACTTCTAACAACTAATTGTTCTCTTCCCTATCTGGGCCATTGGTGTCCTAAAAAGAAGGTTCCAGAGAACACATAAACATTTGCTGTGTTCCTTAGAAAAAGGGATGTTGGAGCTTAGCTAACTTTCTGGAATTTGTCTAAAAGTCCTGGGAAAACCCGAAGTCCAGCTGCCCCAGGGGCCTCGAAGCCCCTCCCTACAGGGGCTTGTTTGGATCTGAATGGATCTGCAAGGCTTTCAAAGCAAGCTATGCCCTCAGCCAAATTTGTAAGGAACCATCTGGCTCTCTGCTCCTGGTCCCTGGGCTCCCAGGATACATCTCGCCCCGGTACTCAGGGCTCAAGTCCAGGACCACAGCATCCAATACCACCTTGGATTTCATGCACTGGAGCCAGATTCCAGTGGGAGAGGGATAGGAGACTCTAACCTTCCCAAAGGGTTAGGGACCCTGACCAGTACGCCCCAGGCAGGCAGCTCTCTGGGCAGCCACGGAAGCCAGCCGACAGTGGCAAGGGAGCGGCGAACTCCTAGAGTGAGAGGAATTCAAAGCAGAGGGAAAACACTCTCTGCCATCATGTTCCGGCGAGGGCTGGGCACTGGTGGGCAATGGAGAGGCCTCCGAGGTCCCTTCCAAGCTGAAGACTGTCATTCTAAATGTGAGCTGGACAACCGAGGGTCTTGCAATTAATCCTTTGGAACCAGAGCTACAAAGAGGCAGCCCTACGCTCAGGAGAGAAAAGGCCATTCTAGAGGTGCCATCGGAGGCTGAGGCCTGCGTGGTAGGGGTCGGACGTCTGTTCACCAAACGACCATGGAGAGGCTGGCAGGGGGAGTGGACACAGAGGACCGTTAAGGGCCCTTCCAGCCTGAAGGCTCTAAGACGCCGCGAACCCCAGCCCTGCGCTGGCATCTCTCTGCCACGAGGCGAACCATCAATGGAAAGGCTCCAAAGCAGACAGGTCCTGGCTTTGGCACTTGGTCCCCAAATTCAGTTGCTCTGCATGAGTCCTGAGGCCTGTGTCTGCCCCAGAGCAGCCTAGAGGGGGTCAGTATGAGGACCCAGAGGCTCTCACCTGCCTGCCTTTCAAATCCTCTTCGTTAACTGCTAAAACATTAGCACCATCAGTAAAACCTAAAAATATGGTATGTAATAGGACAGAGCCTCGCAGGACGGTGCTTACGCAAAGCCAGGGCACATGCCCCTGGATAGTGGTACCTTCCCGTGCAGGTACGGACCCGTGTGAGCGGCACCAACCCCAACAGCCGACACTGCGGCAGCCTCAATGGCGCCTCTGGGTGAGGGGCCCCTGGTTTGAGATGTTTTCCCCGCCAGAATACAGTCGGCATAAATATACAAATCAGGGATGGCTTTAATGAGGACAGTTGGCCCCAAGGCACACAAGACAAGGGCCTGTACAGAGGTATGTGGCAAGCCTGCCCACTGCATTGTCCCTTTTGGTGCCCTGACTGTCCCTCCACCTCTACGGACGGCCCCAGGCATGGGAAGCCCACCCAAGAAGACATGGACCCAACGGGCGCCCAAGGACATGGCGGCTGGGAGGGGGAGGGGCCCGCTCACCGTCTTCAGGCTCGTAGGGGAGCCAGCTGTGCTTGGCATTCCGGTGCACGTAGTAAGAGTTGCGCTTGGCACACTGCTGGGCCCGGAAGTCCTCGTAGGGCCCCGGGCACTCCTCGCTGTTGCATATCTGGTACTGGAACTCGGGCCCTGAACACAGGCGGCCTCCGTAGGCCGGGCTGCAGCAGGCACAGAGGGGCCGGGTGACCTTGCTGGAAGGCTGGGAGGGCCAGGCTTCCCACATGGCCACCGGTGGCAGCTCAGCCTTTGAGAGGAACATGAAGAGGCTCTTCTGAACTAGAGAGGGACCCCCACGGAGGGGGACAGGGGCTGCTGTGCTCAGAGCCCTTTCAGATTCCTCTTGTTCCACCCCTGGGGCACACCTGTTCCACTGGGGGGGGTGAGGGGGAGAGCTGAGAAACAGGGACAGGGGTGGGGGTGGCAGGGACAGGGATGACTAACCCTCTCCGATTGGGCTGGAAGAGAAACCAGTCTTACTCGTCTTTGTATATGCTTTCAACCATTGCACAGGCCCTGGCATACAGTAGGCACTAAAACATGCCTCCACAATTCCAATTTGCATCTGCTTCCACTTCACCTCATAATAAACTAAGGAGCTTAGGTAAAGAGAGACACGGATCGGGAACGAGAAGGCTGTGCTGGATGTCAGCCCGAGTCGGCTGAGTCACCTAGCCTCGCCGAGCCTGAATTTCCTCTTTAAAGGTGGCCCCGGGATACCCGTTCTCTTACCTACCTCCTGGTGTGTCTGTGAGCAATAAATAAGAAAAGGTATTTAACACACTCTGTCTGCTCTTCTCCATTACATGAAGAGGATTGGGTAGGACTATCGATGCAAAGTGTCCAAGCATCGTTCCTGGCACCGTGCTTCCAGAGCCGGGAGCCTCACACGGGCATCCCACCTGACACCGAGACAGTGCTTGATATGCTAGAGCAATTACAACAGCAGGTGCCGTCCATTAGCGCTAACCTGGGCTGGGCATAGGGCTGAGGGTACCCATATTATTTCACTCAAGCCTCATACAATACGAAGAGTTATGATTACAGAGGAGCTTGCTAGATGGCAGCTTTGATCAAGGAGATAACCATCCGTCTCGACTGGGAAGTGGTTTACTCAGAGTGGGCCCCACTGGGTCCTTGTCCAACCCGGGCTTTCACACCCCCAACAGGTGGCAGTTACAGGGCAGTTCATTTGGGCACATATCTGTAAAAGGTCAGCACAGCCAGAGGACACGGGAACAGGCTGTGCCAGGAGGTAGTGAGCCTCCCATCCTGGAGGTAAACAGCGGAATACGAAGGACCCCTCCTGAGGATGCGAGGAAGGATGGCCACTCCCGAGCCACGGCATCCAAGGGCACGGCTGTTCTGCGGGGGCTGGCACCCCTGGTTCCTGGAGCCTGCTGACCCACACAGCTGCCCCCGGCTGTCCCCTGTCTAGCCTGAGGCTGTCTGACCAGGTCACCTCGGCCTGGGACAGGGAGGCCATAGCCAGCTGGCACTCGGAAGTTCCAAAACCACGGGAGGAATCCCCACAGAGGGAAGAAAAAGAGACACAGACTGCTCCCTCGGGCTCCTGGAATTTGGGTAGGGCAGCGAAAGGCAGAATTTGATGTCAGAAAGAGGTAAGTTACGAAAAATCTATGGAGGTTTTGCTTCATGTGGCGAGAAAACAAACATGACTACTGAGCGTTCAGATCAGTGTCTTCTCAAAGCTCAGCCAGAGGATCAGAGTCCTGGGCCCACTCAGAATCTTCCGCACGCGAGAGAATCACTGGTTCAGACCGATTCTCCAATGCCACGCCTGATGGGAGATGGCAGGCCCAGGTAGAAGGGATCCAGCCTCACCCCCCCCCCCACAATTTTGGGTCCCCACCAATAGAACACAAACCACCTGCAGGGATCCTTCTCTCTAGGGTCCTGCCCCCACCCTGCCCCACGTGCCTTCCTCTCCCAGCCCCTCGGCCCTGGGGGGGGGGGTCCCCTGCCCTGCCCACCTCAGCCAAGAGCACTCACGGGGGATTGTCACAGCTCCGGCTGCGGGATCGAACCCCGCCCCCACATGACCGTGAACATGACCCGAACTTGGTCCAGGAGCTCCAGCCTCCATCCTGGCCATAAGCCTGCTCCAGCGACTTCCAGATGCAGTGACCTTTGAAACACCACTGGGATGGAGCAGAGGGGATGAGGTTACCCTGGGGCCACTGCTGCCCAGCCTGCTGGGAGAGTGCCCGATGGTGCATGTGGCACAGCTGGGGGGCACCACAGGTGAGCCCAGAGAAAGGGACATTAAGAGCACGAGCCTCAGGGTGGCACAGAATCCCACCCCTACCATGAGCCAAGGGACCTTCAGCAAAGGGGTTCCCCTTTCTGAGCCTATCCCTCCACTGGACAGTGTGGGTTACAGCACCTGCCCACGGGGCTGCTTGGGGGCCTTCGAGGAGGTCATGCCTGGCACACACAGCCCTCCAAAAATGGCAGCATTATCAATGACGAAAATAACTGTGCAGTTAGGCAGTTTACCACTCCTGGAGAAAAAAGAGCTGATCGGCGATAGTAGACACAATCTTTCCATGCTATCTAGAGTCGATCTCGATTCTGTACCTCAAAATCTCTCGTGCCTATCTGCAGTCACTCCCTGTCCTGGGGGGTGGGGACTTGGAAAGCTCCCCAGATGGTTCCAAAATGCAGCCAAAACTGAGAGCCATGGACTGTCACGTGAAATTGTGACGGAAGGACCTGGAACTCTGGAAATACCTGGAGTCTCCGGGGATAAGAGCCCGACAGGCGGGGAGCCCACTGGGCCGGTGCAAGGCCATGGGAAACCCCATCCATCTGTGAAGGGGCAGGTCTCCCCCAACATGTGCTGGGTGGGTGGAGCCTGGCAAGGGCAGAGGGCAGAGGGCGGGCTGGGGGGCAGGTCCTGTGGCTGGGCTCCTAGGGGATGCTGAGTAAGCCTGGAGCCTCTCTCAACGCCCTGCTTCTGCCCTTTGCTCTGACGTGATGTCAGAATCACCTGAGGAGAGGACAGGCCACTTGGTCAGGGGGCAGCAGGACCCAGAGAAGTGCCGTGAATGCCCCACGGGCGCCACAGAGATCAGGCTCAGGGCCAGCAATGGAGCAGAGGTGGGTTTCAGCCGCAGGTCAGGGCTCTCAGGACCACGAGGTCCCCGGGACAAAGGAAGCCCTGACACGCACACACGCTCAAGGGGGCACACACACGCCAGCATGTACGTGAAAGGGTGGGTCTGCGGCAGGGGGGTCAACGCATGTGCGGGAGAAACAGCATGGTGGGCCGGGGAGGGCAGGCAGGACACCTGGAGTCTTCCCTCACCCCCCTTTGACTCCCCAAGTTCCTTCGCCTGCCTGCCTGGGCCTCATTCTTCTCATTTGTAAAATGGGAGTAAGCCTTCCTGCCGGAAGGGCTACGAGAGAATGCCAAGCTCTGCACATGGAGGAAGCAGGCGACTGTGGTGTGGGAGGGAGGGTATGAACCTCAGTTCGTGGGGGGCTCCGCGCACGCTATCTGCACACTCACGCCTGGGGGGACAGGGGCTCCCCGGGACCCGCACAGTCCTGCCGCAGACCCGGGCCCCAGGTACCTGGCCCGGCGCACACTCGGTGCCATCCAGGGGGGGCCCCTTCTTGGTCTTGCAGAAGTACGGGTTGTCGGGGTGGCTGCACCATAGCTGCTTGCAGGGCTCGAAGGTCTGGAACTGCACGGGAAGGGGAGAGCGGTCACCCGCCGCACTGGCACGCGGGCTCCAAGTTGTCCAGGGGGCAAAGGGCAGTGACGGAGAGAGGGGAGGGCTGTGGCGGACGCTGGGGACAAAACACGGTGAGGGAAGCAGGAGGGTCCACGCCCTCAAACTGGACCCCACTCCAGTGACCTCCAGGGACGCCTCCTCTCTCCAGCGGGGCACCGAGAAGGGGCAGGACACAGCCACACTCCCCTTGTTGCCTCCCCAGGCCTCCCTCCCCGCCCTTGTGGAAGCCACTGTGCCACTGGACAGGGACTAGGGTTTGAGGCTCTGGGGACGCTTGGGCCTGCTGAGACCCCTTGAGCCCAGTGCACGTCAGGGCCTTCAAGGGGCTGCTGGTCTAGCCCAGAGCCCAAGGCACTCAGGCGAGGCCAGGACTCCCACCCCTCTCTGGTCTCAGCAGGCTGTGCCAGATGTTGGTGACCTCCTGTTTCATGCTGTCCAGGAGAGCCCAGGTTGTTCTCTCCCATGATCCCCGCCAGCCAGACCAGGGTCCTACAGATATAGTCCTTGGGCACTGAAATCCCACATCCCAGGCTGTTCCTCCCCTCCTAGCTCAGAGACCACGTGTCCCCGTGTAGCCTGGGCAATAGGAAGGTGACCCTACACAGGGACCCCCGGTCTGCAGGATGTGAACCTCTGCCCAGGCCCTGGCCAGCGGCTGATTGCTTCTCTCCTGGGGGGAGGGGGGTTCTAACTGATCCCAGTGCCAGGCTTGCCCCCGCCCTGTCCTGCAGGGTAAGAAGGGCTCTGCTCCCTTGTATCTATCTGCTAGGCATGGGTGGGGAGAGGGGAGCATGCAATTGACCCCCTGGAGAGAGATCATGTGGGGACACAGGACATTCTCACTAGGCTGACAAATGAGCCCAAAACATCCTGTCCAATCCCCGAAGGGCAGATGGAGGTAACTATCCATCAGAGCCCAGCACCTGATCTGACAGAGGGACAGCCCGGCACATAAGCCCCCCAATAACCCATCCAGCCAGGACCCCATCAGCCCCCTGCCCTCTCTGTTCTACTCTGTTCCACCCTTCCCAGGACTAAAACGTCCTCCATCCACTGCACACACCTGCCTCCAAAGGTGGGACTGGGTGGGGCAGGGCCGGGCCCTGGACACCCTGCATCCCCCCACGGTAGGGGACAGCAAGCCCACGGGCCCAGCACCAGGCCGCCTGGCCAGCCGGGAGGAAGGTGCGCTGCGGAGGCCCGGCCTGGGTTACGGAGGACAAGGCCCTGGCCCCCTGGCAGGCAGAGGCTGCTGGGAACTCACCGCGGAGCAGGTGTGGTATCCAGAGCCGAAGTCAAAGCGGCACTGCTCGTCCATGGAGTAGCCAATGCCCGGCAGCTCCGGGGGCCGGGGCCAGGCAGGCGCAAAGGGGTCATCGAGGAGGCAGTCGTAGGAGCTGCAGGTGGAGACAGGAGGTGAGCCAGGCTGCGGCAGGAATTCCCACACCCTCCTTTCCTTCAGGTGGGGGTCAAAGGAGCGAAGACGGCCTGCAGGAACCGGCCCCTGCTGCCCTCGGCCAGGCGCTGGGTCTTCCCGGGAGGAAGGGCTGTTCCTGGACGATCGAGGGCTCACTGCACTGAGGGAAGAAAAGGCAGCCCGCCTCGCAGGACATACTCAGGGCCCTGGCCACCTGCCGCACGAGGTTAGTGACAGTATCCCTGCCCTCACCTGCCCCACCCGAATCCACTCGGCACCCATTCTTGGCCTCGAGCTCCTGGGTCTAAAGCTTGTCCTCGGCCTCAATGTCCCCGGCGGCCCAGGAGCTGAGCAGCGAGGCTGGGATTCGAGCACGTGTCAGGGGCAGGGTGGTCCCGGGAAGGAGATGGCTCGGGGGCGGGGGAGATGAAGTAGCAGGCGGCATGCTCCCCATCCCCAGCCTGGAGGTGGAGGAGACCTACGGCAGATAGCGGCTGAGCTCCACTTTGCTGCAGCGGGACCAGTGGAAGCGGTGGAAGGCAGCCTGCACCAGGGGCGCCATGACGCTGCCCAGGCTGGTCTCGTCGGCACAGCCGTTGCCCTGACCGTCATGCTCCATGCCGAGCCTAAGGGGCAGGGGTGGGGTGCAGAAGGGAGCCCCAAGTCACGCCAGGGAGCCTGTCCCTGTGAGGACAGGCAGGTGAGCCAGCAATAGGACAGGATGCCCTAACCCGGCTTCAGACTGTTCCTCCTGGCCTCAGTTTCCCCACCATGCAGGGGAGAGGACCACCCCTCTGTATGGAAGCTGAGGCCCCACCCTGCTCCCCAATGGGGCTGGACTCATTCTGCCCTCCTGCCCCCTCCTCAAACCCCGCCTACATCCCCGCACGTTCCAAGGCCAGCTCAAGCCCCACTCCTACCCAGGACCCCCTCCCTGGCCACCTCCCCTCCGAGGGCTGACGTCCCACAGCAGGGGCCACCTGTCCCACCATTAACAGCTCACATGCCATAAGCATCCCCCCACCAGGCCCAAGGCCTGCAAGTGCAAGGACCAGGTCTCAGTTGGCTCATTCAACCTCATTTCCTGAGTGTCTGCGTGCCAGCTTTCAAGCTTCCCCAAGAGCCCGCAGAACTGAGCACAGAACTTTGTGCGTGGTACGCACCTACCGTCGCGACAGTTTAAATTGTAGAGTCTGTTTTTTATCATTAGTATCGAATGCCAAAGCCCGAAGGCTCTAAATTCTCTAATACTCCCAGGGGGCTGCGTGTGGCCTTGTGCACCAGACACACGGACTACTTGAGGCTGTCCTGGTATCTCCACAGGGAGAGGCTCTGCTCCATGAGAGTGGACACCCCCCCCCCAACCGCACACACACACACAGAAGGACAAACTCCGGCTCTAAAGTATGTGCGACCATGGGCTTCCGGGGCAGGACGGGACCCCCGAGGTTCCCCTCGTGTCAGCCTCCCTGCCGGAGAGGACGAAGCTGGGGCCCCAGTGAGGGGCCAAGCTGGCTTGGAGTCCACATGGGCTTGCTGTGCTGACGGGGCTGGTGTGGAGAGGGGCAGGGCAGACAGCAGATTGGCAGACCCCCTCCAGGCTGGCCCGCCCCCCTCCGTCCCAGGTCCTTCCACCTGCAGGAAGGAGCCCTCACTCCTCACTCCACATGTGCTGGGGAGGGCCTGGGAGTGCATCCCTCAGTTCCGCCCGGTGGGCAGACGGGGCCGGGAGGCATGACTGTAACATGTGCACGTTACCAAAGGACAACCTGGATGACAGTGGCGAATTTGCTTCTCCCAGAATGCAGCTTCTCTGGCCTATTCTCCACTGCAGTCCATTCCTACCACACGGCCTGGCGCACAGTGGGTGCTCAAGAGATGTTGGTTGAATGAATAAATGGATATGCTCTAAGCAAAATCCAGGACCAAAGATCAAGCAAGCCAGGAGCCAGCCTGGCCCGAGGCCTGAGGCTCTGAGCACCTGTCAGCGATGGGCTCAGGCCAGCGCTGCTGTGTGCATGGAGCAGTGGTGTGGGCTGCAACGGCTCTCGGAAGGGTCTCAAGGTGTGCATGGGATGAGGGACGGAGGCCATCCAGAGAACAGACCCCTGCCTATGATGGGACATGGCGTCGACCTGCCCAAAGGCGGGGCCCCATCTGGTTCTCCATGGCCCTGGGATTTGGGGGCTGGACCCAAGGCAGGCCCAGAATTGCCATCTGGGTCCCGAGGCCCCCTCCCCATCAGGGCGGGCCTCAGGGCATGGGCAGCTCCTCTGGCATCTCCCAGGACGCTGGGACTGGAGCCTGATCTGGGATTGAGCCACCACACCCGCAGAACTCCTCAAGGCTCACAGCGCAGCCCACCCTCCTGGGGCCACTCATGCATACTTACACGTGGCCAGTCTCGTGGGCCACCACAAAGGCTGAGGAGAAGCCATCTTCGTGGTTGAGGGTACAGCTTCTCAGGGGGTGGCACATGCCAGTGACAGGTGCATACCCTGCCGGGGAGAGGGAGAGAGGGCAGAGAGAGGTCACAGGAAGGTGAGGCAGGACTCGACGAGACCTGTGCCCAGCCAGCCACTGTAGGGACACGCTGACGTGGTCACTGCCACAGGGTGCCTGGAGGAAGAAGGATCTTTGCAAAGTTCACCTCCCTCCCAATAGGAGAGCAACCTGAGCCAAATGCTCCCACATCCTGAAGCTCTACAGCCCCTCTGAGAGCCTGCAGTTTCCATGCTCCTGTCAGCACCCCTCCGATCAAGACAGTGAGACTTCCAGAGGCCCCAACCCTGCACACACCCCACTTCCGTGCCGCGTCCGTCCGGTCAGCCAGTCAGTTGGTCAGTCAACAAACACACTGCATTCACAGCCCCTGGCAGGCTCAACCGAGACAGTAGGGACCAGAATGGGGGCCCACTCACTCCCCCTGGTCCCCAAGAAACCATTTCAAGCTTGCCCACCTGTCCGGCCAGGTCCTATCTCCAGAGTCCCAGGACTCTCTCTGTTGACAGGGAACGTGGCCCCTCAAACTGCCTTGGGGTGGCTCCAGAGAGCCCCGCCCGAGCCTGGGCCTCGGCCCTGCAGCTGCACACACCTGGCCACAGCTAATACAGTACCTGGCGTACCTGAGGGCCCGAAGTCCTGCCGGGTGAGGAAGACCACGTGGTCGTGGTGCTCTGCGTGGCTGGGATCCTGGCGCTGCTGGGAGTGTGCCCAGCGACACACCTGCTCCAGGCTGCGAGAGGGGTTCCCACGCTCGATCAGGCTCAGAGACTGCGGGGGCCAAGCGCGTCAACAGAGGGGCGATAGCCAGAGCCCCCAGACCGCAGCGGGCACCCTCACCCCCTCCCACCGGCAGAGGACACCGAGGCCCATGAGACTGCAGGGCAGGTCTGCGGGTCATCAGTAGCCCCAACTCCAGCTGCTGCTGGCGCACAGCCCTCCCACTTCAGGGAGCGTTCACGTGCCAGGCCCTGTGCCGGAACACCTGTCTGCGGAGAACTCAACACGCGTTCTCTCTCATCCCTCAACTGACTTCAAGACAGGTCTTGTGCTGAGCATTTCTTCTATGCTTTGTGTTCACTGTCTCATTTTATCCTCACAAGAGCCCCTGGAGGAAAGTTCTGTGGCCACCCCCGTTTGGGGGAGAATAAGAGACAGGTCTAAGATTGCAGAGCCCAGGGCCCCAGTGTCCAACCAGAGCAGGACTTGTCTCGGTCACTGCCCCCGCTCTGAGCCCATCTCCGCATAGGTTCCTCAGGGAGAGGGCTCTCCAGCTGCCAGGCTGCAGGACTGTCTGCTTACGGGGTTGGAGGGCACCCCTCAGTCCCTGCGGTAACATCCCCACATGCCTCTGCCCCTGAAGCCTCGGTTCTAATGGCCTCAGGGTTCGGATTCTGGAAACAGAATGCTTCCCAGATGCTGACCAAGGCCTCCCCACCCCACAGCCCGCCCTATGCATCGGTCCCACACCCCTTCCCCCTCCAAACGCTGCCTGTTGGCGAAGGGGGGTTACCTGTCGGTAGCCGACCATGATCAAGCGGACCAGCGCAATGTTGATGTGGGCGCCCAGGGACTCATCGTGGTAAATCTCATCCACCTGCCAGGAGAAGCGAGCACGCAGTTGCAGGGGAAGCACGCGTGGGTTAGGAGCCCAGCACGGAGCAGGTCCTGAGCTAGGTACCTGACCCACGTTATCCCAGTTCATCCTCGCCATGGCCTTGGCAGGCAGCATTCTTATCCCTACTGTACCGATGAAGAAACTGAGGCAGAGAGAGGCAAAATGGCCTTCCCAAGGACACGGAGCTAAGGAGCCGCAGAGCTGGGATTCAAATCCTGGCCCGCCTGGTTCCACCTGTGCACTCCCTCCGTGAGGCCAAGTGTGAGGGGGCCCGGCCTCAAACGCAGCTGTCTGACGGAGACGCGTCCTTCCACGGCTGGGAAGAGTCCTTCCACAAACGCCATCCGGCCCAGGTCGCTCCTCCTCACGTCCCTGTGTATACCTCTCCAGCAGCCACTGGAATCGTCTATCTGCTCTGCAGTGCCCAGGGAACTTTTCCAGGGCAAATCCGAGGGAAAGTACACAAGGGTCTTGGAAATGCAGACTCTTGGGCCCACCTCCCAAGTCAGAGCCGGCACTGTGACCACAATCCCCAGGGATTCTTGGCCATGGTCAAGTTTGCGGAGCACGGCACGGGGAAACTCCCTTCCCCCATAGGCCCAGGGACCCGTGGGGCCGTGCCAAGCACAGTCCACCGAAGAGTGCTGTCCTCCCCAGTCCCCTAATCAGGACACCCCGGATGGTGTCCACGACAGATGGGCAAGCCTCAGCCTGTCCCCAGGGACAGGGAGCTCACTCTCCCCTGAGTGTCCATTTCCTGAGGATGCCCCTTGAACAATTCCAGGTTTTTTAACTTTTTTTTTCTTAATAGAAAACATTTCGCCCTATAAACTGTGAAAAGTACAAAAAAGGTAAGAGAAGGAAATCGACCATCAACCAGATAGATGTACGATAACCACAGTTACTATGCTTCCTGCCGTGTGTGTGTGTACAAGTGGGCTCATTTTACAAAATAGTGATCATACTAAATATACTGTTTATATGTTGCTTGTTTCGTGAAACATTATCCCATATATTCAAAAGCATCATCTCCAATGTCTACGCGTGATGGGCCATGACTTACGTAACTGATCACCTAGTTGGATGTCACCCCAGGGAGGAGTGACCAGCTCAGCGGGTCAGTGTCAGCACACAGCACTGCTAAAGCAATGCGGCTGCAGGAGCCAGAGTCCTGGGTTCAAATCCTGCCTCTGCCCTGGATGCTGGGTGGCTGGGGCCCATCAGGCACCTCCTTAGGACCTGTTTCTGTTCTGCAGAATGGGGATCCTGATGGCCGTCAGAGGGCTGGCATGTGGACATCTCATGCCAGCGCCACATCTGGGAGCAATGAGTGGGCCACACAAACAGAGAGGCAGAAGCGGATCCCAGCCTCGGACTCCTGCCCGCACGCCTTCCCGGGAGCTGGATGGCGTTCCAGACATGGCCCTGTTCTCCTCGCTGCCGTCTCTCCATGCCCCTGGGCCCAGGAGCAAAGTAACAGCGTACAGCCCACAAAGCGACTGCCGTCTACCAGAGGGAGAGGAACATACTGCCAAGCCTGTATGTGAGAGTCCCACAGGGAGGGTGAAGCGGGAGGCGAGCGGAGGCCTGCTCCCGGGCCAGCCGAAGACCGAGCAGGCTGTGGCCGCAGAGTTCGGCAGCCGAAGCCGTGTGCGCCACAGAGCCCCCCTGCTGGGGAGCACGTGGACTTCAGAGCAGCCTGTGTCAGGCTTCCTTCCACCAGGGCCTACCTGGCACCCACGTCTGGCCCCAACTGAGACCAAAGACCAGCACTGGCTGTGGAACAGCGCCCCCCGACACCCCAGCACAGGGAACAACGGAAAATCCAATGGGCGGTGGCACTTCCACCCTCATCCATTCCCCAGCACACATCACGGGGGCAGAGTGGCCAAATGCGGAAAGAGAGGACATCCTTCTCAACCTAGGTGCCCCTGACTTCTCCTAGGAGAACTGTGCGGTGGAGGGGGGCAACATGCGGGGGCCAATCGGCCACACATATTTTCTCCCTAACAGAATTCCGACCGAAGAATTCTTTGCTGTTCTGCTGAAATACTCATCAACCTGCCACAGGATATTTTTTACACAACCTTCGTATCTCAGCCCCTCCAACTCAGAACGTGGCCTCCCTTCCACATGGGGTGCGGTCAATGTCTCAAACCCCCCTTACGTGCCCTGTAAGCACGCAGACCAAAGATGGGGTTATAAGCAAGGCGCGCTCTACGCAGCCGCATCTGGGCCCCACACGGACACGTGTAAACCCACTGGTTGCCCCGGGGCAGGAAAAGAGAGCAGTCCCGGGAATGCTTGGCTGGAGACATCTGCAGGGCCTCTGGGCATTTGGAAATTGTCAGGGCCATTGTCTTCCTGCTCTGTGTCTCTCCAAAGTGGGCCAGGCACATTGCTGCCGGAATCTGGCCACATCCTTCATTGCTGTCCCCACACTCAGCAGGTCAAACTCACCCATCAAAGCCTTCGACTCCCACTCCAATGACTGGCCTCTCCAGCCCAGGACACTGGGAGGTCCTCACGGTGGGAATGGGGAAGAGACTGCAGCCTCTCCGAACAGGAGGCAGAATCAGAGCCCGAGGGTCCAACACTGGTGGGGATTGAGTGGGGCCTCTTGATGTCACCTCCCACTCCCAGGTAACTGGCCTAAATGCAATACTGAGCGAGCGGAAAGGGGCAGAGGCCCCCTCTGGATGGAGAGACCTTGCTCAGCACAGCACAGCACTCTGAAATCATCAGGTGACTGGTGGACCTGACCCCAGGAGCTGGGGGAAAAGGAGATGGGGTCCATATGGGCTGGAGGGGTCAGGGAGGGTTTGCTGGAGGACCCAGAACGAGCCTCGCCCAAGAAGGTCACATGCCCTTTGGAGGAGATGGGCTGAGGTTCGGTGCAGGGGAGAGAAAGGCAGGAATCCTGCGGAGTCATCGAGAGAACCCGGAGGCCAGTGGTAATCATGGCAGCTGAGGCCAGCCCCACCCACAATCGGGAATTTCTCCCCATCCCTGCTCGCACGCTTCCAGCAATGCCCGTACCAGCCCATTGGAAAGTTCTGGGTGCCATGAGCCCCATTCGGCCTTCCCGTCTGCCTCCCCCACTGGCCTCAAGTCTCTCTCTGGAAGTCCCGCTGAGCATAGCTGCTCCATTCCTGGGGAGAGATGGTGGCTGTGGTCTCTGCGGGACTTCTCCCCGTGCTCCCGTCAGTCATGGAGAAAACCTTCCAGGCGGCAAGAAGAGAGAGGACGGGCCACTTGCCAAGGAAGGGCCATCTGGTTAGGAGTAGGTTTTCAACAGCGACAAGGGGAGACAATGAAGTAATACCTTCAAAGCACCAAGATAAAGAACCCGTCCGCCTACGACCCTGGGCCCCGCAAACCAGCTTTTAAGAACCATGATGAAAGAAGACATTATCAAGGAAACAGAGCCCGAGACAGTTACACAGACCCCATCAAGGGTCTGAAGCAAAGGCAGATGGAAAGCGATCCCCAAAAGGTGGCCTAAGGAGCAAGAGTGGATGAATAGATAGTCTGGTCTTTTCTTATGCTACATAAGGATGATAAAAATGAAGTAATTCTATTTTACAACTTTATTTCCTCATTAAAAAAAAAAAGGTGGGCTTGGCCCTGCCATTCCACATCCCCTGGCCTGGTCCGTCTCTGGGGCCCTGGCACGCTCATTTGCACACACCCCGATCACCCGCAGCCCTTGAGTAGGATCTTAGGGCTTGGATTCAGCTGAAGCTGACCTGACCACTCGCACAGGCCAAGGAGGTGGCTGGACAGGGCTGCCATGTGCACCGAGAACCGCAGAAGGCCCCTGGCACACGGGTCTGAGCCACAGCCGTGAGCCGGCGCTGGAACCCCAGCCAGGAGGCGCAGCTACCCGAGAGGCCCAGGTCCCCTGGAACACACCCACAGGCGGCTCCCTGACAGGCTCTGGTCTGGCCGTGCACTCCAGAACTGGCTCTGTCAGCCTCTGCCCTCCGTGGCTGCCTCCCGATGCCAGAGGGAAGGCCGGGGCGCCAGCTCTGGGGAGACCAGGAGTCGCTTCCCGTGGTTGTGGGCACCAGCGTGACGGCAGCAAGACACACCCACGGAGCACAAAAGAACACTGTGTCTGGTCTCCTTGCTTCCCCACCTCGGCCAAGTTCAATGACATCTGCCAAGACCCCCAGGTTAGGGTTCCACACCACGTATTGACATGGGATGGCCACCGGGTATGTACTAGAAAAACAAGCAAAGGTCAGGACTCTCCCTGGCGAACGGGAGACAAAAGAGAAGAAGGGAGAAGTTTTCATGGTCACATAGCAGAAGCTAGAAACCACTAGGGTTGGGGGAAGAGCTGCTATTCATTAACACCGACCACGTGCCAGGCACCATGCTGAAGGCTTGCATACAACCTCACATCAACATCATGAAGAGAGGCATTGTTCCCATTTCACGGGTGAGAAAGCCAGGGCTCAGAGAGGTTGAGTAACTCGCCCGTGGCCACCCAGCCAGAAGGCGGGAGGGCTCAAATTTAAACTCAGATCTTTGTGACTCTTAGCCACTACACCCAGCTCCTTTCTAGAACAAGCCCCTGTGGCAGGCTGGCTGGAGTGGGCTTCCTCTGGCCTGGGAGAGAAGATGAGAAAGTGGGTTTCCATATCCAGTAAACAGCAACATGGCCAGGCGGGAGTGGTTGCAAGAACCTCTTCCCTGTTCTCCTGTAACCCTGCATGGGCGGGCCTCCTGGGGGGAGGGGGGCAACAGGGGGAAGCTCTGTGGTCAAGCCCAGGGATCAGGAAGAAGGAAAGGAGGGTCTGCTGGGGTGGGAGCTCTGCATCTGTTTTCCTGTCCAAAGGGAGGGTCAGACTCTGGGTGGCTACAGCAGAAATGCCTGGGCCTCTGTCTAGGACTGGAGGGGAGAGCTGGGCCCCTGGGGAGCCCATGAGAGGGCAGCTGGCAGCCTTCCCTTCTGGACCAGGCCAAGATGGGCTTCTCCTTGTCGGTGCAGGGACAGGATCTAGTGGAGAAGGGTCCCCAGCCAGCAGGAGTTCCCACACTGCTAGGGAACACGGCTCCCGAGGAGCTCAGGGGCAACATGTCCACTTGCCTGGTCAGCCAGGTCCAGGACAGGGAGGGGCCGTGCTGGGAAAGCGCGACCCGAGGTCTCAAGCCCACCCCTGCTCAAACAGGAGAGGACACGAACGGCCACTGGAGGGCTGGCACAGCCACAGCCCCTGCCCACCTCCCAGCACCCTCCCAGCAACCTGCCCGGAAGGAAGTTCTATCCCTTCTCTTCTTTCTAACTGGTATAACTTTTGATTTTAGAATAGCTTTAGATTTCCAGAAAAGCCGCAAGCCGAGTCCAGAGAGTTTCCGAGGGCCCCGCCCCTGCTTCCCCTATGATTAACATTTGCGGTGACAGCGGTACATTTGTCACAACGGCTGAACCCATAGGACACATCGTTACTAACGAAAGCCCGTATTTCTTTCAGATTTCCCCAGTTTTCTCCTAACGTCTTTTGTTTCTGCTCCGAGATCACATCCAGGACCCCAGGTTACACTTCGCCACCGCGTCACCTCGGGCTGCTCCGGACTATTCCTCCTCTCCGACCGTTCCTCCGACTTCCCTGGGTTTTGATGACCCCAGCAGTTTCGAGGAATTCCAGTGGCATTTAGCAGACTGTCCTTCAACGTGGGTACCCCTGATGTTTGTCTCACGGTTAGATGGGGGGCACGGGCCTAGGGGAGGAAGGCCACAGAGCTGAAGTGCCACCGTCTCCACGTGAGTCAGGGCACTGGCACAGGCAGGACCCGTCCCTGGCGAGGCTGACCTCCATCGCCTGCTGGGACCACATCTGCCCCCAGGCCGTGCTGTTCGGGACCAAGCCACGGAGCACAGCCCTCACTGCAGGAGAGGGAGCTCAAATCCAGCTCCCTGAGGACAGAGTCTCTGTATCAGTTACTTGGAATTCTCCGCCCATCTGTTTATTTATTCTGTCCTTTATTGATGCGTATGAACCCGTGGGTGTGGATTCTATACTCTGGGTTATAATTCACTGCTACATTATTTATTGTGTTGCGCAAATTGTCCCACTTTGGCCACCGGGAGCTCTTTCAGGTGGCTCCTGCGTCCCTTGAACACAGCCTCGCTTTTGGTTCTGGGGTGTTTGGGTGGTGTTTGCAGAGCACTTCCTTTCTGGCACCAGGGGATGCTCATCTTGGACATTCTCCGCTCCAGGTCTAAGACTCAGCCATTCCTCGAGGGAGCTCCAACGAGCGTGGCACATTAGCCTCTTCTAACCAGGACAGGGGCAGGTGCACAGCGACGGCGGAGGCTCCCGCAGCACAGCGGCCATGGCCGGAGCTCAGCGCGGCTCTGCTCACGTGCCTTCCCCAGCCACTCGCCGCCTCGGAACCCGAACAGAATGGGGGCAGCCCTGCTGGAAGGAGAGGCCTGGCCACAATCACCTGTCCTGCCCTTTCTCAGCCCCAGACCCCAGGGCCAGCCCTCCGTCCCCCCAGTCCCGACCCTTCCAACAAGACGGGGACGCAGCGGCTCTGCCGACCAGGCGCTCCGACAGCACCGCACTGCATCAGATGCTCTTCTCTCCCTGTTTACAATCGCGGTGGGTCAGGCGGCAGTTAGAGCGTGTTGTCACCGCCCGTGTGAGCAAGAACCTCATGTTACTCCTGGGGGCTTCCCAGGACACCGCAACCCCTTGCCATTGCCGGCAGTGGGCCGTTTAGGGGCTCCCTGAGGAAGGAATGTGAGTCCTAGTTGCCTGAAAACCTCCACGGCCAGCTTCCGGTAAAATCGAGAAGGCACCCACGTTTCAGAGCTTGCAGAACAGGTTCCGGCTTGGAGGAAATCCCAAAGATAAGGCGCGCCTGCAGCATCGCCCATGCTCCAGATGGCACAGGGGACAGCGCTATGCGGGTGAGCACACGCTTGGATGGCTCTCTGCGGAAAGGGACTTGGACAAGGAACGCTCCGAACAGAAGTTAAGGGAATACCTTACTTTCCCACACTGTCGTGTCTATGTCTGCACACGAGTAATCTATGATAAGTATCTAAGTCTCAATCAAGTTAAAAGAGCTCTTCCAGTAAGTACAAATATTAATTCTAAGTGCTAAGAAAACATCATTATCAGAGTTTAACGGGTAGTACTTTGTTACTTTTTTTTAAGATTTATTTATTTATTTGAAAGGGAGAGAGCATGTGAGCAGGGGGAGGGGCAGAGAGAGAGAATCCTGAAGCAGACTCCCCGCTGAGCATGGAGCCCAGCATGGGGTTCGATCCCAGGACCCTGAGATCATGATCTGAGCCGAAACCAAGAGTCAGCCGCTGAACCAACCAAGCCACCCAGGTGCCCCACTTTTTCTGTTTCTTAAGTACGTATAATAACAGAGCATCTGACAATCGATGGGTTTGATTTTGATGAAATATGGCAAGTTTGTGTCCACACAAGATGTGTGGACTCCTCTGCATGTGCGTACCTGATCTGGTACACGTATCTACACACACACACACACACATCTGTGTTAAACACACAGGTGACTAGATGTGTGCGCATGCACACGCACGTGCGTGGAAACAAGCGCTCTCTGCGCTATGTGCACTGTGGGGTGTGTATCAGTAATCCTCTGCGGCCTGCAGCCCACGATCCCTGCCGCCCCCCACCCCCAGCATAGGCCTGACCCCAGGGAGTAGCCAGAGCCCGGGGCTGGGACGCTGAGCCCTGGCCGGGGCGCCGCACTCACTCCCACGGCACGTGGGCAGGCCCCGCCTCTGAGGTCACCAGCGAGATCTTGGGGGCTGAGGCCGCTCTCTGAGTGGTGGGAGGAGTGCATCAAATTTTCTGATTCTTTTCTCCCTCGCTGCTGCCAGCTCAGCAGCTCCATCTTCTCCCTAAAAGTTCACAACCACGGCCCTGTGTTTCCAAGGGCTGGTGCGGGCTCCAAGTGGCTGCCTCGGATCAGCACGGCCCTTCAAGGCTCCCGGAGCCTGCAGGCTGGCCTGAGCGGTTCTCCCACCCCTCCGCCACTCGGCCCACCTCACAGGCTGGCTGCTCGTGCAGGAGGGCTCCAGGGTACACAGGGATGGCCCCCCCCCCCGCCCCACAGAGCCCCTTTCACCGGTCCTCAATGCTCAGGACGTACCCCCCATGACCTGTCTCCAAAACGCAGCAGCCTTTCTGTCCCGGGTCGTCCTGTCGGAGAGTGAAGAGAGGCAACCTAGAGACCTAGAAAGACCCGAACGGCCCATGACCTCACCCGCTGAGCCCTACTCTCCCATCTGAGTGTAGACAGACCAACCTTGTAGAGAAGCCTGAGGACAGAGGTGAGGCAAATGGCAAGCATCTGGTACAAGGCCTGGAACGTGGAGGGGCTCGGTCCGTGGTACCTCTCGGTTGCTTCAGAACTTTGGCTTCCCACTTTGGGAGCTGAGGGCAGGTCCCTGAGGCCAGCCCAGGAATAGGATTTCAGGAGTGTGTCCCCCCATATGGCCACGGAGATGCCAGGCGCTCTGTCCACCAGAAAGCTCTCACCGCCATGACAGATGCTCATTATTATTATGGCTCTCCTGCCAGGAGCCCCAGCATTCGAGCTTTTGTGGGAAGCACCGTTCTCTGCCCAGGGGCCCTGCTCTGAAAAAGCAAACGCCAGCACGTGGGAGGCAGAGCTGATCCTCAGGGCCGGGCCCTTGGCCCCAAGGGCCACTCAGGCTAGGGGTGTCCTGTACACTGTAGGACGGTGAGCGGCAACCCCAGCTCCTCGGGGGTGTCCGAAGTCCCCCATGCCCTCCAGCTGGGATAACCAAAAAATATCTCCAAACCTTCCCAAGCATCCCCTGGGAGGCGAAACTGCCCCCATTAAGAACCACTACCTTGAAGTAAGATTTTTGCTTTAGTTCTGAGGGACTCTGAGTGCCCTAAAAAGCAGTGGAAAGCTTTTTGGAGAGAGACAAGAGAAGAGGAAGGATTCACAGGAGACGGAGGGGGAGGATTTGTGTCCTTCCAATGAGCGGGGACGATGAGCTTCCCCGGAGGCTCACATATCCCCGAACGGAAAAGAGCTGGCCAAGCAACACTCTGTCAGCACGAAAGCAGTTTTTTTGTGGTGTTCCAAACCGGCCTTTATGATGAATATTTAACACAGTTATGTGCCAAGAGAATGCCACCCTCCCAGGCTGAGGCCACCAAGGCCCTGGTCTGACAGCCATCTGGACCGCACTTTCCCCGCAGGGCATCCGAGAGGCCTCAGGAAGGGGCCCTGGAGCAGGTCAGAGCGGGGAGGACCCTCTCAGAGACACCAGGCAATGTCTCTCCAGCACCCACATTCAGTGCCTTTGTGGTGTCAGCCTGGCCGGGTGGAGTGGAGAGCAAGGTGGGCAGCGAGCCTACCACCCCAAGAGTGGGCTGCCAAGAAGGGTCTGGCTATAGACCGGCTCGGTGAGGACCAACAAAGGGGCCTCTCTGTCTCCTCACCCTCCCTCTGCTCTGGCTCTGGGCCCTCAGAGGATCCCCCTGTGCAAGGGAGTCCTCGCCCCAGAGATTCGGTGAGTCACCCCAGGCAAGGAGAGGGCCCCTGATGGTGCCTGATTCTCTCCATGGCCCTGGCTAGCAAGCCCGGCCACAGCCAGGAGCCAAGAGCAGGAAGCCAGCCCAGGGGTGAAGCCTCAGAATCCTGACTCGGATATGGAGGCCGTTTTGGGGAGAGGTTCCTTCTGTAAAGCAGCAGCACCCTCCCTACCTCCCAGGCCGGGGGCCTGTGACCCTCCTTCTCCTTCCTCCTCAGAGCTGCCCGCCCCAGGTTGTACCACAGCAGCAGTGGGGGGAAAGCACAGACTTTGGACTCAGACAGATCTGGGTTTGAATCCTAACTCGGCCACTTACTATTCTGAGCCAAGTCATTTGGCTTCTAGAGCCAGGGCGGTCAAAGGAATGCCACTGGCATAAGGCCACGGTGAGGATTCACGGAGCCTGTCTGTGAGGTTCTCAGCCCCGTGCCTGACATGTGGTAGGTACTGGAATGATACTGTGATATTCGAGAAAGCTCACAGTCCCTGTCTCTGGAGTCTTCCCGCTGGCCCATCACAGCCTCGGCTGGCTCTGGGGTCCATCTTCTCCTCCCCCAAATGCACCCGGGTGCCCCTGTCAGGCGCTGTTCGGCACTCCTCTCCATGCCAGAGCCCAGCTATTGCCCGAGGGACCTTCCCGCCACAGCTCCTGAACGGGCTCGGCCGGCCTGGCTGCCCCCTCATTCCTGCCCCCATAACCCTGCCCTGCGTGATGGCGTGATCACCACGCCTGCACGCTCCACCTCACCAAACCCTCCCCCCCACCCAGGCTGGCTCAGCTCCAGACCACTCCAGAAAGCCTCTCCCCCAGTCCACAGGGATGGCTGCCTCCTCGAAGCTCCTTCAGCACTGCCCCCAAATTATTCCACACACTGAGGCTGGTTTTTGCAGCCAGACCAAAGCTTCTAGAATAAGAGTCTGTCATACTAGGCTTACACCAGGCACTCACTACACGCTGAACACAACTGCTCCTTATGTTTCAAAGCTCGCAAAATGGTTCACCTGTCCTGAGATTTGGAGAAGCTGTAAGGTAAGTGGCCTGGCACGGATGGGTCAACGGAGGCACAGGCAAATAAAGTCCATGAAGGGCCCACCAGCATGTCGGGAGGAGAGAAGAGGGGGTCGGGCCACCATCTGCAGCTGCGCGAATATGTACAGCACATCTCCAGGGTTATGCAAAGGCGAAGTGAGAGGCCGGAGGCCCTGAGAGCTGCCCGTGAGCAGGGCCTGATCAGATGGTTTGGAGTGTTTCCCTAATGGCTTCGCCCCCTCCTCCGGGGTTAGCACAATGGGACCATACATCCCGGGAACCGAATCTCTCACTGATAAGACCAGGCCAGCCCTGGCCCCACAAATCAGGATCAGAAATGGTCGCAGGCAGGCAGGCACACCAAGGGGACAGCACAGGGACACGCTTTTTTACTGGCTTCATGAAATCCCTCAGGAAATTAGTGTTTCAAGCATTCCAGCCAAAGAAAGTTCCCACACAATGGACACGCTGAGCTGCTTGTCCTCTGGGAGGAGAGGTGGTCAGCCACCCATCCGCTCACCTCCAAGGGCCAGAACTCTGGTTCTCTGCCCTCTGCACCTGGGAAGTCAGGAGCCCACCACTCACGTACCCCCGGCGATGGCTATGGGTCTGCACACACCAGCTCCTCAGCACGGTGAGCCTTCTTCCCCCGGAGGAACAGGCCCTGGGCGCGTGGAGAAGCTCTGCCTCAACTTCCCGTTCTATTCCCACATCCATAGTGCAAGCCGGCAGCGAGCAGAAGCAGCAGCCTCAAGCAGCCCTCAGGAACCTCTGGAAGACATTTACTCTCCCCACCTACTTTCTGGTAGGTTGTAAGGAGAAGGAAAGTGGAACCGAGCCTATGGAAACAGCAGTCTCCAAGGCAGGCCCTCAGGGCACAGCCCTCGGTGAGGACCACGGGGAGGAGCTCCCTGGCCAAGGCTGAGACGTGGGTCCGGGGTCAAGAGAGCCTGAATGGGGGTGCCTGGGTAGAGCAGTCGTTAAGCGTCTGCCTTCAGCTCAGGGCGTGATCCCGGTGTTCCGGGATCGAGTCCCACATTGGGCTCCTCCGCTGGGAGCCTGCTTCTTCCTCTCCCACTCCCCTGCTGTGTTCCCTCTCTCGCTGGCTGTCTCTGTCACATAAATAAATAAAATCTTTAAAAAAAAAAAAAAAAAGAGAGAGCCTGAATGGGACACAGGCTTACTTTTCTCCAATAAAGGTCCTCAGTAAAGTTCAGGGGACATGGCAAGGGACGCCAGGGAAGAAGGCATACTAGGCGACTAGCCTCCGCATCGGGACCCTCAAGAACTTGGTGGCACTTCTCATGCACTCGTCACCACCCTCCACACAGCTCCAGATCAGAGGGATTTAACGAGACCCTTCTGATCGAATCACATCTCCATCTGGACAAGCGTTTGGAAAACGGTTCCAAAAGTATCCTTTGCTCTACAGAAAACAATATCTCCTTACGCGAGTCATCAAAAAGCCTCTACCACTTACTTAGAACAGTCACACAGCCAGCACCCAGGGGTGTCTCCTGAGCGAGGCTGCCACCCTCCCAGCTCCAGGAACAGGGACGCAGCCCATAAGTCAGATGGGCCACCAGACTCCCTGCTGTCCCCGGGAGGGGCTCTGCACCTGGGAGCCCGGCGAGGCGGCAAACTCGGAGAATAACGATAATGTGTGCTTCGATGGAAACTGCCTTGTCCATAGCACTTTCAGCCTTATCTGACTCTGATTCCATGGAAGCTCCTTCACAGCTGAGAGCTCAACACAGGATAGCAACGCACGATCCTTGTCCGTAGATGCACAAATTCTGCCTCGCCCTCCACCCCGTGAGACAGCCAGTTCTGTTCTCTGTCTGCACCTTCATTTCAAAATTCCTGATATAAATGTTTCCAGTCTTGGGGTTCTCTTTTGAGAGGGTTATCACATTTGCCTGATTCTCTCATTGATTAGTGAGTGAAGCAAAACCTTTAACACTTGCCTGTTTTTATTTCTGTACCAGAGTCATGATTTTACCTTTTCCTGAAAATTATCCTTTAGCAAACTGAAGGACTCCGGGACTAAATAGGGCCTGGCTCACGGGCTCACACTCACAGGGTCTGCAGCCCCCACTCTGGACCCAGGACCCAGGCTCCTAGCACCTGAGGGCTTTCTAAGGCCTCCCCTGCCCTCTGCCCCGCCCCGCCACTGCCATTCTCCACCTGGTTCCAGGGGCTAACCCCCCCCACCCCCCCACCCCCGCTCTCCCACTAATGGGATTAGTGCTTGGCTGTGTGGCCTTAGGTTAGGCTTGCAGTCTCTAAGAGTCTGGGTGGTGCTCAGGTGCTCGGGGGACCTGGCGTGTCCCTATTCATAGCCATCCTCCCTCCCTCCCAAACAGCCCCAAGTGGTAGCCCTTGCTCCTCAAGTCCCAAACAGCAGGTTCCTTAAGGGACAGAAGAATTAATATCCAAACAAAGAGGTGGTGAGGGGGCCGACTTTCAGGCGCCCTCCCCTCCCTGAGGCTCCTTGTAATTGGATCTGATGTCTAGCCCCCACCCCCCGCCTTTTCTATACACAGACATTTTGGTCGCAAATCTGCTGCCCTCCCACTCCCTCTCCGCGGATGCTGGCTCCCTGCCTCTCCCAGAGACACGGCTCACTTCCATATTATCGCCTCTCCCATAGACGCTGCTCGCTTCCATATCTGACCTATCAGGGGTTGGGCACTGTGCTGTGTGCACCCGGGACTCAAAAAAGTATAAGACAAAGCTCCCACCTCAGGACCTCCCTTTCAGGGGCTTAGACAAAGACACACACAATGAAGGGGGTCAGGTTTTGTCACCCCAAGAGATGCCTCTTCGGCATACTGATTATTTTAAGCTGGTTATTTGTAAGAAACTACAGACATATGAGCAGCTCTGAAAAGCTCAGCGGAAGCGACCCTTTTGTAGGAGACATTGGCAGGTGTAAGGGAACGGTAGGGTGCCTCCCTGGCTGTACCAGAAGACGGGGATGACAGAAGCTCTGGAAACTCTCATCAATGGAGGCGAAGACCTAAATCCGCATAACAGCATTTCTGTTCTCAGTGAACACCAAAGCCCACCTTCAGGGCCTGGGATCCCCGCCATCCCTGGCAGATGGACAACTAGCTGGCCAGTCTTCCCGCCTGGGATCGGGCATTTTCTGTAGATGAAGAGTCTCAGGAAAGTCCCTGCAATCCCAAAGCATGTGAGGCCCCCGACCACGCCTGCCTCGGGCTCTGAATGTGTCCCTGCCCTGACACCACTGTCCCTGGTTCCGGCTGGCTAGGGGCTGGCACCCATGGCCTGGGGGCACCTCGGCACAGGCGTGTGCGATGGAGACGGCCTCGGCCTGGAGTGGACGCCAGGGCCAGCCCAGGCCTGTCGCGCTGCCGGGCTACGGTGCGAGCTGTACGTACACCCACCGGAAAACAGCAGGCCCGAGAGAAATGGGCCGCTCTGGCCAAGACTGGTGGTGCCCCACCCCCACGGCGACGCCCCAGGACGGGGCCACTCACGATGTTCATGAGGGTGAGGACGTAGTTCTGCACGTGCTCCTTGCCGTGGAAGCGCACCACCGAGGCGTCCACCACCAGCAGCACCTCGATGCTGTAGCCGCCCGCCTTGGCGTGCCGCCGCTTCCGCTCGCCGTCGCCCAGCTGCTCCCCTGCCAGGCCCAGCAGGTTGGGGAGGTCGCCCAGGCCGAAGGCTGCCAACCAGGATGGGAAGAGAGACAGAGGTCAGATTCGCAGGAGAGGCTGCCGCTCGGATGCCACCCACCGGCCCACTCAGCCCCGTCAGGTGGGCGCTTTTGCTGCTTCTGGAAGCCAACTTAGCAGGAGGGTTCGTCCCACACTGCTGCTTAACTCAGAGGCACAAGCCCTTTGCCGGGCACCACGCCATGGCTGAGTCTTTGAGGCGATGAACAGCAGAGAAGGGGATCTGGCCGGGAGTCGCGAGCCTGGGTCCCAGTTTCCACTCAGCACTATCTCCCCATGCACCCTAGCCCAGCCCGTTCACCCCTCTAAGCCTCCCCCTACCCTCCTGTGACATGGAGATGAGCCATCCTTGATCTCTTACCCAGGAGCTGGCTATAACAATCAAAGGTGGCAGTGGGTGGAAACATCTCAATACAGGGAAAAAATCGTGGTGTTACTGCAGCCTACGCAGGAACCCCTGGAGTACGTCCCCCCAAATCCCTCCCCATCACTGCCAGCAACCCAAAATGTCATCACCACCACTTTGCCTTTTTGGCAAAAAGCAAAAATATTTATTTAACTAGGATTCATGAACTAGTATGATGTAATCTAGCCGTTGTCAACCTTCCTCTGTAGAGGACCAGATAGTAAGTATTTTTGGCTTCGTGAGTCATACAGTCTCTGTCTCAGCTATTCAATTTGGCATACAAGTAGCCATAGACAATATATAAGCAAACAAGTATGTCTGTGCCAATAAAACTTCATTTCCCAAAACACGTGGTGGGTCTTAGTTTGCTGACCCCCAATCTAATCGAATCCAATCCAATCCTTTGAACTCTCAGGTTACCGCCCCCAATAAACAGGTCAATAAACTGAGGTCCAGAGTAGCTGGTCCAGGTCTGTCCGGATCAAGAGAGCGGGCTTGGAGACGTGGCCATCGATGCTGCTACCTAGAAAGGCAGCGCCCAAAGCGGCTATGGGGCCTGTTCTCCCTAGTCTGAACAGACCAGAGGGCCGTTTGTTGGAGCAGGGGGTTAAGGGTTCCTGAGCACACTGTGGGAAAAACTAATGAAGGGGAACAAAACTTGCCACCCCAAAATACGTCTCTGTGGCACGAGGATTATTTTAGACTGATCATTTTTAAGAACCAGCAGACACAGATAGAGCTCTGGAAATTCCATAGATGTGAGCGTGCAACAGGAGGCCTTTTGTAAAAGGAAAATCTCCATTTGTAAGGGTGTCTCCCTGTCTGTACCAGGAAAAGGAGAATGACTCTAAATCTCGGGAAACTCTTATCAATAAAGAAGGAAATGACTTAAATCCACATAACCTTCCCCTTGTTTACTTTGCTTTTCTTGGTAACCTCCCATAACTCACTCCTCCTCCCCACCCACCAACATCATCTTTTGTCTTTAGCTGGAGATGTTAAGGTGGTGGCTAGGACCACTTGGGGGTGTTACTCATTTTCCTCTCCCACGCATACAGGAGGTATCCATGTAGTTAAACCTCTGTTTGTTTTACTCTTGCTAATCTTTTATTACAGGGTGCCTCAGCCAAGAACCTAGAAGGGTAAAGGGAAAATTACTTTTCCTCCCCCGCACTAAGAAAGCAGGATAGGAGCCTGGGGTCTCTTGAGAAGGCCTCAAAGCCTTTACATGTCATGATTTCCCCACCATCCTACCCTGAAGTTCTGATACTTGTATCATTGATTTCTAAGAATATCCAGCTATGCGAGAATCTCCCAAAGACTGGGACAGGGGCTAAGGATAGAAAAATGCCACCAATGCATCCCCAGCATATATCAAGGGGTGTGGCTGCAAGAGGGGCCCAAACTTATGGGGTGGGTAATGAAGGTAGGGTCCCCTGCCCTTGAGCTCACTGCCTGCCCCAGGTGACAGAGAAGGATCCAGAAGGTAATAGCACTGTAACTTCAAGGCCTACAGGAGGGCTGACTAGGGAAGGCTGCCACACCAGAGACCCAAACCAGGACTGGGCAGTTGACAGAAGCTTCTGGAGGAGGAGACATCTAAGCTGGGCCAGATGGGGACCAGGAGACAACCTGCTGGAGCATGGGGAACTGAGGGTCCCAAGCAGAAGGAACTACACTGGCAAAATCCACTGTGAGCAAGGATGGGGTGACACCAGCCACAGTGTGGGTGACCCGCATGGAGGGTTCCACGGGTACCTCGGCAGAGACCCAAGTTCTGCCTCTCAGCTTCTATCAACACAATACTTCAGGAACTGAAATCTGAGGACAGGGCAACAGGGAACCATGGGACTCTGCTACTGTCTCTCTTTATCTTCCCTTCGGTTAGTAGCCTGCAAGTGCAAAGGGAATAAAAGCACTAGACTAAAGAGTTGGAAAAACCTGTGCCCAGCAGAAACGTGCGGCCAGCCCTCTGAGTGACTCACAGCGTGGAGAGCGGGGCTCACACTGTCACCTCGCTCAACCTGGCACCCGAGCCCAGTGGTGAGTATAGCAGCCCAGAGACAAATGCCTGGGAGAAAAGAGGGAGAAGCCCCAGGAGGGGAGGGGAGGGGGCAAGCATTCTCTCCAGGGAGCAGGGAGACTAAATAACAGTCACTCCCATCACAGCATGTGAGCAGGGCCTGTAGGTTTATGAACCGTAAGTGAAATGTACAGCTTGACCCTTACAGCTCTCCCAGCCAGGTCTGGTAAAGGGAGGCTCAGAGAGGTTGCCTGACTCATCCCAGGTCACACAGCACATTAATGGCCAAAGCCCAGAATGCAAACCCAGGGCTCCCACTCTCCCATGATCACGCCCTGTCAGGGCCCACCCAGATTTCCCTCTCAGCAAAAATAGCGAGGGGCCATGGGAAAGGCCTGCTGACGTCACCACAGGCCCTGGAGAGGTGCCACCCACACCCTCTTCCGTCTCTCATCCTTCGAGCCACACATAGGTAACCTTTCCAAGCGGGGAGGGTGGGAGCAGTAGGGCCCTGGGAGGCTTTCCAGGAGCCCACCCAAGAAGCCCCATGAGAATGTGAGATGGTGCATCTGCTCTGAAAAACAGTTTGGCAGACCCCCAAAAAGTTAAACACAGTGTTACCACAGGGCCCAGCAATTCCACTCCGAGTTCTATACCCAAAAGAATTGAAAACATACGTCCACACAAAAACTTGTACACGAACGTTCATAGCGGCATTATCATCAAAACCAAAAAATGGAAACAACCCAAAAGTCCATCAACAGATGAAGAGAGAAACAAAACGTGGTCTGTTCATGCAATTGGAGTATCGCCCTGCCACGCACAGGCCTGAAGGACTGATGCAGGCTACGCGCGGGTGGGCCTCACAGGCTGAGTGACAGAAGCCAGTCACAAAAGGCCACGTGTTGAGTGATTCCCTTTACACGAGAGGCCCATCCGTAGAGAGAGAAGGGAGATGAGTGGCTGCCTGGGGTTGGGGAGGGGGAAAGGGGAGTGGTCATTAATTCATGGGTACAGGACTTTTTGTGGGAGTGACAGAAATGTTCTGGAATCAGAGAGTGGTGATGGTTGCACAACATTGTAAACATTGTAAAAACCCATTGAATTGTATACTTTAAAATGATTAAAATGGTGGATTTTATCTCAAGTTAAAATAAAGCAGCAGCAGCAGCAGGGGCCCAGAGCCCAGCCTGGCTGGCTGCCCCTGGTGGGACGAGCTATCCTCGCGTCCAATGGCCCTGGCCGCCAGCCAGAGAGCTGGGACTCTGGCTACAGGTGCCCGTGGCCCCATGGCATCCCGTTCTCTCCACACGTGGGGACTGTAGGGTGGGAAGGGGCTATAGAGAGAGGGACCATGGGCTGAGGAGGGAAAGGGCAGCATTAGGAGTATGGCAGTGTCCAGGGCACAGCCCCTGAAGCCAAGCAGGGTCCACAGAGCAGTCCCTGAGGGGCTGGGAGGGGCCAGCCGTACCTGGAGGTCTAGCCAGAGCAAGTTCTAGCTCCAGACTCCGGACGTAGTGTGTTTTGTGTGAATGGATGAGTGTGTGAGGTGTGTGAGTGTGCACGTGTGAGTGTGTGTTACGTATGAGTGGGGGAGTCTGCGGGTACACGCCTGCTCTCTTCAGGAAGCAGCCATCAAGACCACACCCTGAGTGCCAAGAAGAGTCCCCTCAGTCCCCAAGTTCATCGGTGCATGTCAGATACTTCTACCGTGGAGCCCAGGGGGCTGAAGCCCCTCCACGGGCCACAGCTCAGCTAGAAAATCACTCTGGTGGGTCTTCTGATGCCTCCTCTCCTTCCCTGAGGAAAGCCATACCCTGTGGGGTTGCAGAGCTCATGTGAAGGAACAAAGATCATGAAGACGTGGTATCTTCCTTCAGGAAGCCCCCGGCCTAACTGGGACAAGAAGACGGTCCCAGGAGAAATCCAGAAGGCTCAGGGATTCAGAAGCGGGGACACCTGAGCTGGGCTGACATGTGGGCGGCATGGGGCATGGGGGCAGACAGAGATGGAGGAAGGTTTTCAGGTGGAGGCAGATTTCTCACAGCAGGCTCTGACCGGCTGGCCCAGGCCTCTGAGGCATTTCTCTGGGTGCTAAGAGGTACACCCACAGACGTGAGGTGAAACCCTTCAACTCAGTCAAGAATGATACATGGAGACAGGCACACCCAGAGATGCTAATATACCCACTGGGTTCAGACCCACCAGTGGTCTTAAAATAACCGTGAGTGTCACAGGTTTCCAAGAAAAGCCCTCCACTGCCACTTGTCTTTCTAAGGAGGGACACAGGTGGGCCCGGGGCATGGCGTCACCCACAGGCCCAGGACTTCCAGAGGGAAGCTTGATGGCGGAGAGGGGGCCCATCAGCCTTCCCGGGCCTGAGCGCCAACCCTGTTGAGCTCAGCGGTCCAGACTTCCCAGCCACTGACCGTGATGACAGGCAGTGTGGTTGGTTCCAGGCCCACGGCTGTGGAGCAGAACTTCCCCAGGGTCTCCCCAAAAGGGGAAATTTATGGTCTTTTGTTCAGAACTGGCCCCAGCTAAAATGGAGCCCAGTGAGACCTGTCCTTCTTCCCAGCCACAGTGGAGGGCATGGTGCTGTCCCAGGCTGCCCCTGAAATCCACCCCGATCCCCCAGAGGCTCTACCGGGTCCCTGCCCCCACCCCCACCCCAGGCCTGCAGAGCCCTCCACGACCCAGCTCGGCATCTCCTGTGAGCCATGCTGGGAGGGCAGCAGGAGCTTCGAAGGAGGCACTGCGTGTGGGGACAACTGGTTTCCACACATTCCCTCACGCTCTGTCCCACCCCACCAGGCCCTGGCAGGAGGGTGCGGTCCGTCCCCCGCCAGATTCCACCCAAGGCCTCCTCATGTCCTCTTGGCCAGAGGGGCTTCGTGACAAAGCTAAGTTGGACCATGCAGCTGGCCATGGGCCCGGGACCAGCACACACTGCATCAACCACTTTGTTCGCACAAGCACGGTCCCGGGAAGCACGGGCCCCGGGCGCTGCTGGTGTGTGGGCTACTGTGCCGATCTCCAGGCTGCAAGGACGCCCCTGCTCTCAGGGGCTCTCGCCCTAACCTATCAGCATTGACCCTAATAACAATACTAGAGTAAGAGCAATCATGTCTCAAACACCTGCTATGCATCAAACACCTCCACGCTGGGACTTTTATGTACACTATCGCTAAGACATGCAACCTGAGAGAGCCCCAACAATTCGCCCCCCACTTTACAGATTACGAAGTGAGGTTCAGAGATGTTAAGTGACTTAGTTAGGGTCTCACAGCTGACAGGGTTAGAGATTTAAAAATGGCCTGTTGGACACAAAGCTGACCCCAATGCCCTGATACCCGGCAGTCCCCTCTATGAGTGCCCTAAGACCTTCCTTCCTCCCAAGGTCTGAGTTGATTTTTAGGGGGGAAGAGCTAACTACAGCCATTGCACCTTCTGCTAGGCAGGAAAATCACCTTCCGAAGCAACACAGAGCCACACAGAGACCTCTGGAGTCCCTAGGGCCACAGTCCAGGGGGCTTGAGTCGCTCACCTGGCCCCCCGACTCCAGCCAGCCGTAGGAGCTCCTAAAGCCCACTGGGGTTTCTCTGCTGGTATACATGGTCCGGTTCCATTTTACAGATGTGAAGACTGACGCCAGGACTCTAGAGGTTAAGCTCAGAAGTGACCTAAAAACACCACAGGTCCAGGCAGAGGTGGAGCTCAGGGACCTGCCCAGTGCCTACCTTCATTGTGAAGGTCCCCGCCGGGCTCGGCATACTCCTGCCGGACGACCTCCCGGCGGTACACCACGTGCGTCCTCCCGCCGGCCTCCCGCTCCTGCTGCCCCCACTCCAGGGGCTCTATGAAGTAGTCGCTGCTGTCCGTGCGGATGAGGCCCGCCTGCACCAGGCCCGCAGCAAGCCGGAGGAGCAAAGGGGGAGAGAGAAGAAGTGTGAATACACAGCACAGAACAGCCGAGCATTTGTGAATGCAAATGTGTGGGACTACATGCATGTGGACTCTTCCTCCAGGGCGGGGAGGTGGGAGCAGGTGGGAGGACGCCGAGCAAAGGGGGGCATGCCCATTTCAAGCAAAGCAGATCCACTTTTCCTGTGCTATGCACTCACGGGCTTCCATATAACATGTCATTTAAACAAACGGTTCCAGCACTTCGAGGGGGGTGGGGAGGCTGGAAAGGCATTACCATAAATACACACACAGCCCCCAAGAGCACAGAATTCCAGCCGCAAAGCACCATCTTAAAGATCTGCGTTTACCTACAGGGCAGACAAGGGGGGGAAATTCCTACTGGTAAAGGTTAATTATCCCTCACACGGGTGCCGGCTCCCCACTCCAGTACAAAGGGCTATTATTTCAGATTTAAAGCATGTGTGCGTGTACGCCCGGGACAGCAGCTAACGTTCGTTCGCCGACAGCGAGCGAGCCAGGGTAGGGCACAGGAATGTGTGCTCTGTTTTTAATCTAAATTTTCGCCTGCATCAAAATATGCCTGTAAAAATAATCAGGTGTTGGCCTTGGAAATAAAAACATTAAAAATGTAACCTTGGCCAAGGCCAGCAAATGTGTTATGAGCCCCCAATGAAGGCAATAATCACAGGGGCCAACGAGACATGTAACTAGATGTGTGCGAAGAAGTGTCGGGCTGCGCAAGCTCCCCCCTCCCCCCGGCGCCAGCTCTAGGAGGCAGTCAGACCAGCCCACCCACCACAGTGCCTGGGAAATAGTAGGCAGTCCTGAAGGAAAATATATTTGTCGAATTCCTTTACTCATTCAACAAGCATCTATTGAGTGCCTACTGTATACCAGCACCGCTCCAAACACTGGGAATGCAGGTGTGAACACCAGGAAACACATGAAGGAACCATTCTTATCGATCTCTCAGACCTTCTCCACTTGAGTAGGAGCCTCCTCTTTTGAAAGCAGGAGTGATTTTATGTAACCAAATGCCACCAATTTCCCCACTGCAGCCTGTTCTAAGACGACATCCTCTAAGACCTACGAGCACGTGAGTCGGCCGCCACCAATCCTCTTCCCACCAAAGCTACTGCAGCTCCTCAAATTCTGACATTCCTTGCCCCATGTGGCCACCAGATCTCAGGGCCTCACGCCAAGGATGCAGGCTCTGGAATGATCCGCGTGGCATCGGACTGGGCTGCAAGGCACAGCCGTCCGGTTCACGCCTCCTGTCCACAATCACGGGCCGTTCAAGATCACCATGCCTGCCCCAGTCTGAAGCTTCAGTCCTTCAACCACCTCCCTACTCAGGGGAGCTCTTCGCTTTTGCTTGGATGCCTCTAGGAATAGAGAGCTCCCTCCTTCAAGATCTAACCTATTGCTGTGCAGGGATACTGGTCATGTTTTACTGAGCTGAAACACACTTCCTTACACTCCACCCTTTCTAAACAGTCTTCTTATCACTGATAATAACAGCACTATCTGCCACTTATATTTACATATGTTATTTCATCTTTACAACAGCCTTATAAAATAGATGCAAATATTAGACCCATTTCACAGATAAGAAAATAGGCTCCCTCCAAATGGTTAAGAAACTTGCCCAGTCACCCAGCAAGTAAGTGACAGCACCGGCCTCTCCCCAGGGAAGAGTCAGCGAACCCTATTCCCTATTCCAGTTAAGTGGTGAGGGCAGAGACCCAAGCCCTGTAATATACAATCTGGGAAATAAGTTTCAAACCTCTTTGTGACTGTGGATCCCACCAAACCCCAGGGGTCAAGGACAGAACTTGCCAGCATTGTTCCCGGTCCATTTTGAGCATTGCGTCTCGCCGTGACAGGCAGTTCTTGCCCAGGCTGGGGCGTCCCCTCAGCCTCGGAGACCTGCCTCCTGGAGAGGGGATGGGTGGGCAGGCTCAGCCACCAGGTCAGGAGGCAGACTGGGCAGGTCCCTCCCCCATAGCCCTCAGTTTCCCCGTCCGCACTGTGAGAGGTTTGGCGGACTATCTCCAGCTCTGCCCTGGCCAGGAAACGAGGCACCACTTGGGGCAGACAGACTGGCAAGGGGAATGTTCTGGCTCTCTGCCTCCCTGCCAAATTACTCCCGTCTCTCAATTTATGAGATGTTTATATTTCTGAAAAGTGGTGGCTAATTTTAAAGAACTCAAATCAAATCAAATTTCTGTATAAGACGTCAAGAAAAGGGGGAACATAAGTTGCTGGGAAATTAATGTCGGCCCTATCTGTTTTCACCAGTACCTTCTTCGCATGGAACCGGTAACTCAGTGGAAATATACATGAGAAAGATTCTTCATGCAACACCAACAACAACAGCAAATAGCTGGTTATATCCAGTTGAGCCACATACTGTGCAGGCCCTCAGGCCATTTCTCCAAAGGGAAACTCTCCAAGGCGCAGGCCTGGCCACCAGCAGCCGGACTCTGGACCCCTTTCCCACGGCTGCTACCGAGGGCCTTTTCCTGGCAGGTGAGTGGCTGAGGGGGACCTCTTTGACATCACCAATATGGCCGGTGACATCATGTCAGTTGCAAAGGTAACGCTTAGCGCTGTGTCTTCATCCAGAGGCCTCCAGGCCATGCTCTCCCAGATTTTTCAGCCCAGCTTCCCTGCAGGGGAAGCCCCCAGGTCCAGAGGGTAAGTCCAGGGCGCCTGAAGGAGACGGAGTCATGTGGTGATGGAGGAGGTAGGCCCAGGCTTATCCTTGTCTCCTGCCACAGGTCATAACTGACCAAGTCTAGCAGGTTACTGGTAGCTGTCTACCATCAGGATGAGGTCCCACATATTTTAGCAGGTAACTGAAGCCACATTATTTTAGAATTAGTACGTATGTGTACATATAAATGTGTTGATTCTGAAATTGCACGTACTTGCACAGAAACTATGAGGCAAGGGTAGAATAAGCCAACACTTCTCCTGGAAGAGACCCCCCAAAGACTGAAATTTGTGTCTGTGGAGGTACCAAAGTCTGGGCTGAGATAGGAAAGCACCCCGTCTGTGCCGGGTCAAGCGCAGAGACAATGACCAAGGACCCAGCCTGGGGTCCAGGCACAGATAAGCCGCGGAGCTCTGGGAGGACAGCTGCATGCCCTCCCTCTAGCAAAGTATAATCCAGAGCCCCCTTGCCGGGCCCTCAGATTCACTAACCTTTGCAGAATGCCCAGGAGGACCCATTTCAAGATGATAGCTCCAGTGAAGCCAGGTGAGGGGTAAGCCAGGTCCCCTCTTTCTTCTTCTTCCATAATTGAGAGCCTATGTGGGGCCTCCCCAGAGAAGAGAGAGGCAGAGCAGGCCTCCAACCCAACCAATCATCCCACCACCTTCCAAGGAGAGCACATTCTCGGGCCCAAACTTGTTCTGGAAATTCCATTACCAAGTTTTTACTGCCAGCTGTGCTGTCTCGGGTTCTAGGCTTCCAGCAAATCCAGCTTAAAACTGTTCCACTGTAGGAAATGCAGGACGGGCTAGCAAGTAGAGGCTGGGGTGATGCACGCAACCGGGCGTGGCTTCCCTCGGGTCCGCCCCCAATCCAGCAACCTGCTTCCATCCCCGGCCTAGACCACGTACCGGCCGGAACTCGGAGACCCCCCCCCACTACAGGTGTCCGCTTCCCTCCCACCACCGTCCTGCTCACCCCACCCCTGCACTCCGGCTCCAACTGTTACCAAGCTTCATCGAGCCCTCCTGTGCATGACCTCACAGCTTCATCACGGTCCCTACCCCTACCCACCCCCGCCAAGTCCTCCTCCCTTTCCTCCCTCCTCCCCCCTCCCTTCCTACTCCCTTGGACTTCTCAGTCTAGATGCATATAATTCTGTGAACACGCACAGCTCTCTCCCTGCCTTTTCCTCCTTCCCATTGCCCCAGAAAACCTTTCCCTCCTTCCCACTGTCCCAGCCGTCCTCTCCAGGTCTGCACGCCGATGGAGAGCTCACTTGGAATCATGAATATGTGAGCGCGACGCTAGCTGGGGGTTCTGCTGCATCTGCCTGCTACGTCTGCAGCCCAGCTCTCCCGACGGCTGAGACTCCTACCACCGGATCCACCTCCTCTTCTCCTGTTTTCAAGAAAACAGGCACCATCAGGCGGGCTCTCCCCTACCCTGCCACCACCCTATGAACTCCCCTGGCTGTGCCCGTCCTCACCTCCTGCTCCCCTCTCTCTCCCCCCCTTCCAGAACTACCCCCTTCCAGAACTTAACTCCTGCAATTAGTGCCCTCCTTCCAACATCACCATGCTCACCCTCTCTTGGGTCATTCTTGCTGGCACACGCATGCACTCGGATCCCCATCTGAAAAACTCCCTCCTCCCACCCACCCCAGCCCTGGCCAGCTCCTGCCAGAGTCTCTGCTCCCCTCCACCCTGGACAAGGCTGGTGGGAAGGTAAAGCGATGCAGTCACTCTGAACAACAACAGTCTGGCAGCTCCACAGAATACTAAACGGTGACCAGAGGACCCCACAATTCCACTCCTTGGTACATGCCCGAGAGAAAGGACGACCAACGTCCACACAAAAACTTGCACATGAATGTTGACTGCAGCTCTACTCATGGTGGCCAAGAAGGAGAAACAAGCCAAATGGCCACCAACAGATGAATGGATGAACCAAAAAACCAAAACAAAGAACTGATGCATGCTAAAACACAGGTGAAGGGGCGCCTGGGTAGCGCAGTCGTTAAAGCGTCTGCCTTCGGCTCAGGGCGTGATCCCGGCGCTCCGGGATCGAGTCCCACATCGGGCTCCTCCGCTGGGAGCCTGCTTCTTCCTCTCCCACTCCCCCTGCTTGTGTTCCCTCTCTCGCTGGCTGTCTCTATCTCTGTCAAATAAATAAAATCTTTAAAAAAAAAAAATAAAAAAAAAATAAATAAAACACAGGTGAATCTTGAAAACATCCTGCTAAGTGAAAGAAACCAGTCACAGAAGGCCACATAGTATACAATTCCATCCAGGGGAAAGATCCAGAAGAGAGAAGTCTATAGACACAGAAAGATGAGTGGTTGCCAAGGGCTGGGGTAATGGACTGGGGGACCAGGGGGACCACAAAAGGGCATGGGGTTGCTTTCTGAGATAGTGAAAATGTCCTCAAATTGAATGTGCTGATAATCACCCAACTTCCATGTGTATCATAAAAATTCAACACATTGTACAGTTTAAATTAGGTGAACTGCACGGTCCGTGAACTGCATCTCAATAAAACGGTTTAAAAAAACACAAAACACAACACACATTCAGGGAAGTGAGAGATGATGCGTGTGCAGGCAAACAGGGCCACACACGCACCGCGAGGCCACATAAAGGGACGGCACCCGCACGCGTGCAGGCCGACAGCAGACACGTAGGCACGGACACAACACACGCACTCCCTTAGACGCTGCTCGCGCACGAGCCGCACGGGCCGCCCGTGACCACGGAAGCGTGAGTCAGCATGGCTGGGCCCGAGGCCCGCGGACGCTGCGATCCTGTGTAATTCAAACCCGATGTGGAAGCCCCAGGCCGCGGGAGCTCTGCTGCCGGCTGCCCTGCCAAGGCCTGGGCCCCGGCCAAGGCGAGTCTGCAAGCCGATTCTTCGCGAGCTGCCGCTCTGGGGACAGGCGGGAGGAAGGAGCCCTCAAAGGCTGGAGCCAAGAGCTGCCAGGCTCATC
This sequence comes from Ursus maritimus, assembly GCF_017311325.1. NCBI lineage: Eukaryota > Metazoa > Chordata > Mammalia > Carnivora > Ursidae > Ursus > Ursus maritimus. Next base: position 54,546,145 of record NW_024426885.1, read on the forward strand.
CTCAGCTGGCGTGCCCTGCTCTGCCTGCCCCACACGGGCGGCAGGACAACTCCCCGAACAGGCCCGAACCTCAGAAGAAGCACCAGGAAGCCGACCGCCTCCACCAGCTGGAGGTAGTTATCTGGGATGACCACTTGGCCCCCCCTTCCCAAGGTCATGACCTCTGCAGGCCCCTAACACCCTAGGAGGTGCTGGGCCAAAGGCTTCCCAGTGCATCTGCAGCAGAACTCCTTCCCAGGGGAGAAGCGATGTGGTAGGTGTGGTGGGTAAATGCCTCGAGCCAGCATCCCTGGGTGCTGCCCCTCTCGCACCGTGTCATCTTGGACAAGTTCCTCCAACATCCCTGTGTCTCCGGATTAGACCAGCACGGATCCCGTGGGCTTGCTCTGAGAAACGTACACAGAGCCGCTGGAATGGTCCAGGCTCACCGCGAGGACAGTGCCAGTGTTCCTATCTGCGCCGGGATTATCATCACCCTCATTCACAGTGTGCCTGGGAGTCCCGGCGGCTCAGGAAGGGAGCCGTGGCTTCAGTGCTGGGAGCAGCGTTCCCGAACCGCAGGACGGTCAGCCTCTAACTCCCGGTTCCACCGTGACCTGGCCTTGCCCCGCTCGGATCCCTGCCTGCACACGGGAGGAATCTCAGAGGAAAAAGATACCATGGGCTGAGCATCCCTTAAGGGTTCGTTCTTCCCAAGAAGAAGAGGCCGTACCAGCTCAGGGTAATTTCAAAGATGACAAGGGACACACCAAACGTTAGTGGGGGAGCTGCCCGGGAGCTGTCTCTGGGTGGCGAAAGGGCGGCAACTTCCTTCTCTTTAAACTTTCGGGGGTTTTCTGACTTTTCTGCGATTGCCCATCTGAAAGGGAAAGTCAATTCTACACAAAATGTCCGCCTACTACAATGAGCGAGGAATCATTATATAAGAAGCATTTTAAACAAAGTTTTAAGAAAGTTTAAAAAAGGAAACCAAGCCAATGAAGCCCTCCCTTCTGTCCCCCAACTTCCCTGCAAGTGGAGTAGAGGCTGCACCTGGGAGCCAGGCCCTCCCCAAGCGTCAGAGTCCCCATGTGAAACCAAAGGGTTACTGGCAGGATGGTGTGACGTCGTGACTCGCAAGGCCCTTCCCGAGGCGCGCCCCACGGCAGGGTGCAGCCCCTTCCGTTCTGTCCTTCTCTGGCCTGGCTCTCCTGGCACCCCCGACCTGACCCTGACTTTTCCATCAAACACACAGTAGACTTTTCCAGGAGGCCACAGCAGTGGGTGTCACCGCTAGCTGCCCATTCGAATCACCAGGGGCAGGTGCAGAATTACTGGCGCCGGGACCACACCCCAGACCGACAGATCAAATCGCGGCAGGGCAGCCCAGGCATCAGGACTTTCTCCGAGCTGCCCAGGTGATTCTCCTGTGCCGCCAGGGCTGGGAACCACTGACGTAGACTCCGGAAGCTCCCCAACAATGGAAGTTTAAGGGATCAACGGAGTTTCACAGAGTAGTATCAGCTGGGATCGTTCGACCAGATTCCGTTTGTTGTGATGCAGGAAATGGGCAAGACAGAGAGGGAAGGAGAGGACAATGAGAACGTGCCCTGAACCGGGGGGGGGGGGGGGGGGGGGGGGGGGGGGGGGGGGGGGGGGG
>NW_024426885.1:54547793-54715390 GCF_017311325.1 Ursus maritimus
GGGGGGGTGCTGAGCAGGGGCTGTGGGCAGGCCGCATTACTGCATGCCTCTTGTGTTGTGAGCCTGTCCCTGGGCTGGGCCTGACCAAGGACGGTCCGCACCGCATCTCTTTGTGCCTTAGGCACCATCAGAGAACCTAACCACCTCCTGCCTTCCAGGGATCACTCCACTGGGAGTGAAGAATAATTCACCAAAGTTGCCCTGAGCTGGCTGAGTTGGGGAGGGGGCTGTGATCTGCTGGGTGTCCAGTGGCAAGTCAATGATGTCACGGCCACCCAAGCTGGGAGTCCACAGTGCAGAGAGTGAGAATAATTAGCCGCAGCGCCTCCATGATGATGATGACGGTGATCAATGCTTCCGTCCTCCAGCACCGTGGAGAGCAATTGTTTAAGTCTTCAAAAGCTTGGTAAATATTTGTAAAGGAAGGGTGCTCACTTTTTATGACACCCCCCTTCCAGCAGCAGAGGTCCCGGCCCGGGGGCAGGGCAGGGCCTCACACCTGCAGGTGCTCAGAGACTCCCGTTCTGTAGCAAACCCCCACCCTGGAGCCCAGCCAGGGTTCAGGGCAGACCTTGCCAGGCTGGCAGCCACCCCCACTTTCCATTCCCTGTGCCCAGGAGCCATGTGGCTCTGAAGCGTCCCCCCTATCACCACCAAGCTCAGGCTGGGAGCTCTACCTGGCTCCCTGCTTGGCCCTGAGTCCTGGTGGTGGCAGCAGCTTTGGGACAAGGAGACAGGAAGCAGCTTTCACATGCCAGAAGGCGGTGTGGCTGCCAGGCCCTGAGCTGAGGAGTGGCTTCCGGCACCGAGGCCCTGCATTCAAAGCCACACAGCCCAGAAGCAAGGCAGCTGACCATGGGGCAGCTCCAAGAAGAGATGAGCCCGTCCCACCCAGAGCTGAGGGCTAGTGCCCCCGCAGGTCACCTGTCCCAGCCAGACCTCCCCTCTGGTCCATCCGACATCACCCTGGCCCAGAGGGATGCCAACTTGGTTTTAAGCCATGCTTCCCCCAGTGAGATCATGCATGTAATGTTTGCCACCGAGCCTGACACACAGCAGGTCCGCAGCGAGTAATAAACGAGGGATGTGGTGGTGGCAGGGAAGAGTCCCTATGCAAGGAGGATAAGCGTGGGGGAGTGGAAGGAAGAGTGAGCCTAGTCACTGGGATTCCCATGCAGGGCCCAGTTCCAGCCCACAAGCCGCCCCTGCGCACACATGCCCCCCAGGCAGCACTGCCCTCGGTGGGGAGGAACCCCGATTAGCTGGGGCCCGTTACTGTCCTTACTCCTGACCTGGGCTTCGCACCATGAGCATGTTTTCCAGATTTCTCAGAACTCTGACACGTCACCAAACCCTGTCCTTGCTCAAGCCCTGTCAGTTACGAGCAACGCAAATGCTCACTTCCCAGCCGCCTGGGCCACTCGGCGGGTCCCCGAGTCCCGTTCTCCTCTGCCACTGTGCTTCTCCTAAACCTCTGTCTGCTGCGTTCCTCTAGTCATTCGCTCATTCATGGGCTACGTACTGAGCTCTGGTCATTCACTCATTCATGGGCTATGTACTGAGCTGTGGTCATTCACTCATTCATGGGCTATGTACTGAGCTGTGGTCATTCACTCATTCATGGGCTACGTACTGAGCCCTAGTCATTCACTCATTCATGGGCTACGTACTGAGCTGTGGTCATTCACTCATTCATGGGCTATGTACTGAGCTCTAGTCATTCACTCATTCATGAGCTACGTACTGAGCTCTAGTCATTCACTCATTCATGGGCTACGTACTGAGCTCTGGTCATTCACTCATTCATGGGCTATGTACTGAGCCCTAGTCATTCGCTCATTCATGGGCTACGTACTGAGCCCTAGTCATTTACTCATTCATGGGCTACGTACTGAGCTCTGGTCATTCGCTCATTCATGGGCTACGTACTGAGCCCTGGTCATTCACTCATTCATGGGCTATGTACTGAGCTGTGGTCATTCACTCATTCATGGGCTATGTACTGAGCTCTAGTCATTCACTCATTCACAAGCTACGTACTGAGCTCTGGTCATTCATTCACGAGCTACATACTGAGCTCTAGTCATTCACTCATTCACGAGCTACGTACTGAGCTCTGGTCATTCACTCATTCATGGGCTACGTACTGAGCTGTGGTCATTCACTCATTCATGGGCTACATACTGAGCAGGCCCCTTTCTAGGTGCTGGGGACACAGCCCCAAACCCCGCCTCCACAGGAGTGTCACAGGAGGGCTGGGATTGAACAAGACTGCTCTGGTTGCCGTTGCTGATGGATGAGAGGGGCATGGATAGAGGCAGGGAGATTAGTTAGGGAGGCCACAACGGTCACCCAGGAGAGAGGTGGCGTCTAGACCACCCCCCCAACAACAGCCCTGGTTGTTTCCCTTTTGGAATTATTGGCAAAAAAATCCCCCCGACTCCAGCCACATGGCCCTGTTCCACACCTGGAACCACACGTGTTTCACGTGGGCCTCCACACCTTTGTGGCCGCTGTGAGCTCTGCCAGGAATGCCCCTCCAGCCCAGCTCAGATGTCACGCCATCATCGCTCCCTCCTCTGTGCCCCCAGCAGTGCATGGCTGTGCTCTGTCCCCATCCGGGGGATATTCCTGTCTATTCCTCTTCGAAATGTGAGCTTCAGGGGGACGAGCACTGAGCCACACCAAGGGGCCAACTTTGGAACAAAACCCCCTTCAATAAGCATCCTTGGGGCCAAGCCTCCTTAACGAACTCCCTTGGGCATTATGGCCCTTCCTGAGAGGCCTGGTCCCCATACAGTGTGGCCACGGCTGAGGGGACAGCATGTTTCACCTAGTCTCCCCATCTAGGGACGTTGAATTATGAGGTGACAAAGCACCAAGCACTCAACGCACCCAGGCCAGTGGCCTGTCGGGCTACAGAACACAAGGCCTCTTTGGGCTGGAGGAGCTCATTCAGAGAGTGGGCTCCTGCCAGCCTCCAGGGGCGGAAATGAACTTCTGCTGCGGGGCAGGGCTGGCTGGGGGGCATGCGCATTTTCTGGACACATCAAAGGTACAAATATTTGGTTGGCTTAAAAGCAAAGGCTGACAAAAGGCTTCAGGCAACCTGTTGGGAACAGGGTTTGCATTCAGACCAACTGTGCCCCGACAAACGCTCCCACCTTCAAACATTTCTCTGAAAGGGGCCTGTTCTACCAGGCCCTCAGCCGTGTTCGGGGAAGTAGGAGAAAAGGAGACTGCAGGGTGTCTGATATTCTCTGACAAGGAATGTGTGCATAACAGCAGCCCACTGCCCTCCCGTATCTTGAAAATGGATAAAACAGTGGCAATGCTGACTTAGGGCCAAGAAACACCAGAAGGTTCTGTTCGACCTTCAGATCCTGCTAACCGGCCAGCTAACACTGTTTTCTGAGTTGGCTTCCCAGTTTTCCAGGAAACAAGGACGTGCAGAAGCTGAGCACCCTGCCCTCGCGGCGGGACCCAGGCCTGAGGACTGCCAGGACGCGCCCCAGAGGGCAACTGCCGGACCAATCGCTTAGGTTTTGGGCTCTGAAGCCGTTGCCATGACTGCTGCACAAAGGGCTTACGACCTGAGTCGCTGTCAACATTTACTTGGTCCTCATCCGCTGACCTGGGAGAGGCTGAGTGGGATCGTGGGGGAGCACTGGACAGGGAGTCAGGGGCCCCACAGTTGCTGTGTGACCCTGGGTGAGTCTTCCCCTCCGCGAGCCTCAGCTTCCTCGTCTGGAAAATTAAGAGGGGACCAAGAGGCCCTAAAAGCCTCCTCTGGACACAGCTGTCTGCACGCAGGCCAAAGCCAGGGAGAGCTGTGCAAATGACGCTGAGCTGAACTCATCACTGGAGGTTTTCATAACACAAGGATTATTTGTGCTAACAGGAAACTCGGCTCCCAGAGCCGAGGCAGTCTGCAAAGATTACTGTTATTGTTGCCATCCAAGGCATTGTTGTTGTTTCTCAGGCTCTGAAAGCAGGGCAAGGCCTACCTGCTGAAAACGGAATGCCAGGGCCAGCAGATGTCTTGGAAACGTCCCACGGCACAAATCTTCTGGGTCCCCTCCAAAAGCCCACCCCCCAGTCCTCTGCCCCACTGAGCACAGGAGGCAGAGGAAACGTAAGCACAGCCCCCACCACGCTCAGCGGCCCAGAAGCCGCCCTCCCTCCAGCCAGCCTGAGGATGCCGGGGAAGGAAAATAACACCAGCCCCCAGACCAGCCCTCACTGGCTCTGCTCAGGAGAAACAGCAGTGAGGTGATGTCTGGCTTTTATTCCATATCATAAATAAGTTATTAATTCAGGGCAGACAGCACGGCCCAGCCGTGGGGAGACTGGGGAGGTGAAACTCTGCAAGACCAGACCACCTTGAGGACCAGAAAACTACCCAGGACCCAGACCCTGCACGTCCGCTCAGACAGAGAGAGGCCCTGACGGGACAGGGCCTTCTGGGAAGCAAGAAGAGCACTGAACAGGTGACCGGAGGTCTGGAAACAAACCTACTGTGGATCCTGCCTCAGTCTCCATATTTATTCCAAGAGGTCAATGATCGTGATAAAGCTACCATTTATTGCTCTAGGCATGAGGGCAGCACGCTTGATTTCTAATGAAGAAAACCACCAGGTAGGATACCCACTTTACAGGTGTGGAAACTGAGGCTCCGAGGGGTCAAGTGACTTGCCCAGAGTCCGTGTGGGAGAACGCCTGCAAAGATGGCTGCAGTCCTCCTGGCCCTGTCCACGCGCCTCTTTGCTGTGAGACTCCGCCACCCCTGGCCTCCAGAGGTGGCCTCCATTCCCCTGCTCCGGGAGAATCTAGTCTGGCCTGGTGGCTCACTTTGACCCACAGAACGCATCGAAACAGCATCAGGCAACCTGCCAGACCAGGCCTGGAGAGGTCCTGCAGCTTCGGACCGCGCACCCCCTGACACGGCTGTGCGAGAGGCCTGTCTTGCCCGGCGGACGGAGAGTGCGGGGCTGCCTGGCCAGCGCTGACGCCGGATGTGGGAATGGGGCCCGCTCGGGCCTTCCAGGCCAGCCCCCCCTCCAGCTGCGTGCAGCCGCAGGGGAGCCCAGGAACAAGAGCAGAGGAACCGCCTGGCCAACCTACAGCGTGAGAGAGAACGTGTGGTCACTCACTGTACGTGCGTCCGCTTGAGGCCAGTCTGTCACCCGGCCGTGGGTAAGCGGTCCGGCCCCTCGGTTTCCCCCGTGGTATCGCTCCCCAGCCACAGCTGGGCTGCCCGGCTCCTGGGCTGTGGCTGAGGTCCAGGCACCCTGTGCTGACCACTGCTCCGCCCCCGCGGCCCCCAGGCCCCCACGGCCCGCACCCAGGAAGGGCCGCTCCCCAGCTGAAGGTCCGCGGTCGGCCTGGGGAGGCACGCCGTGAGGAGTTCCCTCTCCCCCCAAAGAGACCCTCTCCTGTTTTCATTCTACAAGCAGGAATTCTAAAGCGCAGACCCAGGGTTTCCCCGGGGAGCGAGCCTGGTAAAGCGGGTGGTGCCCTCGGACAGGTCGGGAGCTCCGAGATGGAAAGGACAGGGCGGCCGAGAGCAGGGAGGCAGTCAGGCCTCGGCTCACACACCCACTCAGTCCCCCGGGGCGCGGCTGCGAGGACCACACGCTGGGGATGCGGACTCGGGGGACAGCGTGCTGCCGTGGACCGGCCTGTCTGCCAGGGGTGAGGAGAGGCAAACGTAAGCTTTATGCCACCCTAGAAGCAAACCCTCTACCTTCCCTCACCGGGTCGGCTCACCCAGCAGCCACCGGGAGCCCGCCCCGAGGCAGGCCCTGTGCCAGGGTCCTAAGGACACACAGGTGACTAAGCTCAGACCCCACCCTTGGCGAACCCAGTGGGATCGCTCCCGGTGAGAATGCAAACCGGGCCGGGAGCAGGGTGCACCTGAGAAAAACTAACAGGCCTGGTGGGGTCAGGACGGGGATGAGCTCTGGCTGCCTAGCTGAAAGCCCAGGGACCTCTTGGGGGCATGGGGGGCGGTTAAGCAGACTAAGGAGATGCTCTTGACTTCTTTCCCATCACCCAGCCCCTCAGACCCAGCAGACGCAACCCGTAAGCGCCCACCATCCCACAGCAAGAGCCAAAGCACTCCCAGTACTGTGCTAATAAGCCCCTTGCACGCAGGACAACTCTACGGAGTGACCTCTATTACAATCCCCACTACACGGACGAGGAAACCGAGGCCCAGAGAGGCCCAGTAATTGTCCAAGGCCACACAGCATGTAAAAGCCGGAGCTGGGATGTCAGCCCAGGTCATCTGGTTGCAGGGGCCATGCTGTCACCCCCTCACCAACTGCCCTGCTGGCAACCCGAGGCCTCTAGCTAATTGCCCTGCTGTGCTGGGCCCACACACTGTCTTACCGAATAGAACACTTCGCTTCAAAATCGTTATTGCTAATTTCTCCTTCAAATACTCAAAAATCTTGTGAAGCCAGGCTGGCCCTCACTTTAATTTTTTTTTTTTAAGATTCTATTTATTTATTTGACAGAGAGAGAGAGACAGCCAGCGAGAGAGGGAACACAAGCAGGGGGAGTGGGAGAGGAAGAAGCAGGCTCCCAGCAGAGCAGGGAGCCCGATGCGGGGCTCGATCCCAGGACTCCGGGATCACGCCATGAGCCAAAGGCAGATGCTTAAGGACTGAGCCACCCAGGCGCCCCTGGCCCTCCCTTTAAACGGGGCACAGTCCCACCTCCCGTACTATACCTGGCCTTTTCTCTTTCTCCTGGGACTCCCTGCTCCTGGAGGGCCCTGAAGGCACGGCCGCCTGTGCTGCACGAGCCCCAGCCTGTGCTCCGTGCTTAGATCAATGAGAAGATGTAAGCCAGTCTCTGGCTTCTGGGAACCAGGTGGCCGAGACGGGGGTTGTAGCAAGCGGAGGGAAGGGGACGGCATGGTGGGAGGTGCGAACACCACGAACAAAGGTGGGGGGCTGCAGAGTCAGGTATGAACACATCAGCTTGGCTGGGGTGGGGGTCTACAGACAGAAGCCACTTTCCAGGCTGGGGAAGCAGGGGGAGCAAGGAGGTGAGGCCAGACCACTTCTGTCCCTCCCAGGGTTGTCAGCACACCTGGGTAAGGGCAGGCGGCCCACAGGCCACGAGGTATGGAGACAGGCCAGCTGGGCGGCTGGAGGAGGGCACCTCTGGAACTCCGAGCCTCACACTCCACATCCCCAGGGCAGGGGTGAATGGCAGGGTAGAGCCGGGGCTTCCCAAGGAGCTGCCGGGTCAGCCCACCGCCCCCAGCTGGCAAGAAGAGGTGCTGACAGGAACACCGGTGAGCCAGAGGCCAGTCTGTGACACCAACGCGCTATAGCCTCTTACCCCAGTACGAACGTACCTCGAGCTTACAAACCTCCCGTGGCTCCCTACGGCCATAGGGGCAAGTCTAAGCGCCACGGGGAGGCAGGGATCTTCCAACCGACATTTTCACTGCTCCCCCTCTCCCATGGAGAGCCGGGATGACTCACCATTTCCCAAATCCGGGGAAGACACAGGATTTCCTTCCCTGCAGAAGGCCTCCAGTTTCTACCTCTTGGCTTTGAGAACTCCTATTATGGCTTTAAAACGTGGCCCAAATATGCTCTCCCCTAGGAAGCCTTCCCTGAGCGCCTCTCCTTCTCAATGTTCACCTCCAGGCCGCCCACCGAGGGCATTCTACTTCCCTGCATTCCCACAAAACGCTGAGGCTCGGTGCGGTCTGTCTTGTTTCACTCCGTCCACGGCGCAGATCTGCCTTCTCTTTCAGCTGTGGGCTTCTGGCGAGGGAGACAGGGTTGAGTTTCATCCCTGCACCCCAGGACCTGGTCAAGGGTGGGGCTCTGGGCAGGGGCCCACGGAGTGTTAACATAGTACTCCCCTGAGCCTCTCAGTATCCCTGTGCAGGAGGGCACGTGGGGTTATCTCAGATGGGCCGTGACGCTCACACTTCCACGCACCGAGCAAGCGCCAATGGGCCGATCGTACGGAGAAGACTGCCAAAGCAGAGGGGAGGCAGGGCTTGGCCAGCCCAGGGACCAGAGATGGCCTCAGAACCTTCCAGAAAACACGTCTAATCTACATACTGTTGCAATACAACTGACTCTAACCATATTGACAGTGTGACAGTGTTTTCCACTATTCATTAAACTATAATTACTGTAGGAATTACTGTAGAGAAGTAATAAATGTTACTATCAAGAACCACTGAAATAACTCCTTTTTTGAGACCCCCGCCATATACCAGAGACTGCATTTTTTTTTACATTATCTTATTTAATCCTCTGGACAGTCCTACAGGTGGTTGCTCCTCCCGCCCTCCTTAAAGATGAGGAATCGAAGCACAGAGGGATTTAGAAACTCACTCGAGGTCACGAACTTGCTCTAGTCTGGACCAGAGCAAAGAGACCCCACACTTTCCGCCACGCTAGACTGTGTCCTTATAATTACTACAAACCTCCAGTCCTTTCTGGGGGCCAGCCACATTCTGTAGTGGCTTTATTGAAAAGTAATTCATATACCACACAATTCACCCATTTAAAGTGTAGAATTGAACGGTACTTAGTACACGCACAGAGCACAGAGCCACGCAACCACCACCACCATCCATTCTGGAACATTTCATCACCACCCATAACGAAACCCCGGCCCTTGTCACCATCCATCCCCACCTGCCCCCTTCCCCCACTGTAATCCCCTTCTAAAGACAAAGCACTGAGGCTCAGAGAGCTGCTAGGATTCGTACATCAGGCAGGGGTAAGAAGGGGACTCAGCCCCCCGCCCCTCCTCACACGGCCTGCCAGGGGTCTACTCTGTAACCCGTTAAATATGCATGATCTGCAGAGAGTGGAAAACGGAACCAGATGGTGACAAAGCTTCCACGTGCCTTGCTTCCACACCAGGCCTGTGACTCACAGAGTCGCTGAAGGCAAACGGGGGGTGGGTGCACAGCACAGCCAAGTCCCCAGTGTCTCAGTGCAAGGGCAGCGAGGCCCGGGACCCCGAGAGGCAGAGACGGCAATGGGGGGGAGGAGCTTTCAGTCTGGGTTCTAGATGGTATGTGGGATCCCCACTCTGCTGACCCCATTCCTATACCCCACAATCCCTCCTGGACCCACAAAGCACTGGCCCTGACCCCAGGCCTCCATGTTCCTCTCAGGAATTCAGAGCCATAATCGCTAACAGGGGGCTCTGTTCTGCACTTGGCCCCCAGCCGGAGGGGTCCTGAGGTGACCCAGGCCCTCCCAGCCCACAGGCCCTCAGAGGCTGGCCAGAGGCTGGTCACAGGGGTGTTGGGAGAACCACTGCATTGATTGGCTGGGCTCCCTGACAAAGGCTCCGGGTTGCTACTGCTGCCTGAGAACATTCCCAGTCAGGGACCCTGGGGTCTGACAGCTGTCCCCGGCGCCAGGGGAAACACTCTGCAGGTAGAACATGGCCTCCCCACATCCCTTCTTCCCTTCCCCCAAAATTCTCAAGCCCGCCTGGGTCAGTCAGTCATTCTCTCTGCTGGCCAGAAGCCCAGCACTTTCTCTCATGTTTATAATGTTTGACCAGTCTTGAGCCAATGCCACCTCCTTCAGGGAGCCTTCCTAGATGCCCTAACCAAAAAATTGGTCCTTCTGCTGCTGCTTCACACAAGATTGTCATTTGTCTGCTTTTATGTCTGGGTCCTCATTACCCTACAAACTCATCCAGACAAGAGGTCCTGGCTTCCTCATTCCTAGGTCCTTCCTGACCCCCTGCCCACTGCTATGCCACACCAGGCCCTCCGGAAGAGCAGGTGGGAAGTGGGGGAGGTACCCATTCCTCAGTTTTGGTAGGAATTAACCACAGCGCACAGAACCCTCCCAGTGTCCGTCCCAGGGGCCCAGGACTGAGTGACTCTATGGCATGGCAGCAGCGGATGGGAGGGCAGTGATCGCCGCTGCCCCCCACTGCAGGGTCCAGTTGGAAATGAGGGTCAAGCCGTCAGTTTAGACGTCACACTTTTCACCAGAGCCGCTAAGATCCAAATGGCTGCAGTCTGTCCACACAAAGGGGTCTTTGTTCAAGACCTCACAACTGGGAGGTTTGCCTGGCCATGAGGGCCAAGCTCAGGGCTGGAGTCTTTCCTCCCTGTACCTGTAACGCAGCCCCGTCCCGCCCAGAGCAGATCCTAGGACTGGCCAGCGAGGGAGGCGTCAACTATAGGTTTAGAGACGTCGGGCTTCAAACTTCTGCAAGGCCTGTCCCGTGTCACAAAGCACCAATGCCAGAGCCGGAAGGGGCTCTGAGCCCATCCATTCCAGCCTCGGAGATGCACCCAAGAGGCAAGGGAGCCCAGAGAAGGAAGGCAGCTTGCTTAGGGTCACACAGCCCTGGGCCTCCAACTCCCAGATACTAGGCTGCCCCATTCCCCACTCTGGGCCCCCTCCCCTATCCTGCCCTTCCCTCAAGGTCAGGCCAAGGCCCACCTTCCCAGTGTGTCTCCTGGGATCCCCTCCCCGGTTCCATCCAGCATGGTGATGCCCTCTCACTCGCTCTTCACTCTGCCCAGAAAGCCCTCCCTGCCCTCCCTGCCCTCTGGCCCCAGCAAACTTCTGCTCATCCTTCAAGATGTCACCTTTTCTGGCACCAAAGACAACAATCACTCCCATCGACTGAGTACCATCCCTGCCAGGCTCTGGAAAACCAACAAGTGAATGCTGAAACCACTAGAAGGGTCTCTGCTGCTTGACACCCAAGTTCCTTGAGGGCAGGGACGGGAGTCTCTGCAGAGCAGGGTAATGACAACATCTGCATACACACCACATACGACTGAAGGCCTTTACTCCTCGGTGCTGTGGGAACAGAAGCCGTCCGCACGATCTTCAGCTCTCCCCGCCGCGCTCAGTCTCCTTGTCTACACAATGAGCGAGGTTAAGGAATGAGCGAGACCCAGGGTGGGCTGGGCCTGGGCGGCAGGAAAGACCCCCTGCGGCTACTAGTCTATGAGTCCCTTTCATTTTCTTACACGTCCCTGAGGACTTGCCCATGGCCAGTGGTCAATACAGAGTTTTTTGGAAGGACTGACTTCAGGACATAAGATGCCAAGGAAGGTGGGGGTTAAAATCCAAAGACCACATAGATCCAGAGCTGGATCTCATCGGAGACGCTGCGCTGTGGCCTTGGGTCCAAAGGTGGCTCAGGTGGGTCACTGCGAACAGCCCCTTGCTCTCAGGGGACACAGGCTAGCTTTCTGGAATGGCCTGGAAACAAGGAGATCCCTGCCCTGGGGAGGCCTCTGTGCTGGGCTGTGGCTGGGGACTGGCTCAGGAAACAGCCAAAGGCAGAAGCGGTGGCCTGGTCGCAAGCCAGGACCGTGGACGGTTACTTAGCGATGGTGTTGACCATGCACTGACATCTTTGTCAGGCCCCTCCCGTACTTTTACAGAGGTAGCAGAAGAAGTGGGAGACACGGCCCGGTCACAGGATGGCCAGCAGCGTCTGCGGCTGAGGGCTGTAGGAGTTCACCATGCGATGCGCCAAGCCGCCAGTCTGCTCCAGCACTTTCCATCACTCCCTCTGCACGGACACTGCGTCCCCGGGCGACTGCAAGCATCCCTTTGGATTTCCAAGCCAAACTGTGGCCACAGCACAGCCAGCAGGCTTCTGCTACGCAAACCTGTGATCCAGGGCGGGTGGCAGGCAAGGCTCGCCCTGGCGTCAGGACAAGGCCTCAGCCTTTGGCAGCCGTCCTCAAACCTGGGCTTCTCAAAGTCAGCCTCGCAGAACCCTTGCGTGCCAGGTAATTCTAGCATCCGCTCAGCCTTGACAACCAACCACTGCCCAGACCCTGCCTCTCAAGGTGGGGGGAGGGGGGCACCATCACAACCAATATGGACAAAAGCCGGTTCTTTGGAAAGCAAAAAGTGTGTTCTTTTCACATCTGTATCGAGCACCGGTACACATACAATGTATAACAGGTGTGCAGCACATCTGCGGTGTTCAAACTTCACGGAGGAGGGCAGTTAGAGGGGAAAAAACGACTAAAAAGACTCTTTAAGGGGGTGATGATGAAAAAAAGATGAAGACTGGCCCAGACAAGGGTCACGTGACATTCAGCAGGACAACACCTCGCATGGATGGGAAGACAGCGAGGAGTGCTCCCAGCCCTGCTAGGGAAGAAAGATCCCCTTTCCCATCCCCCCCCCCAATCTGACTCATCCCTCACTTCAAGCGAAAAGGCAGAACAAGGGGGTCCTTTCCTGGGACACATCAGCTCCTACCTGACAACGTGGAGGCCACAGAAAGAATGCCCACCAGGGCCCTGGGCCTGCCACACAGGCTCACAAAGGCCTGACCCACGGGGGATGGAGCTGAACCCCAGTGCGAGTCAAGCCTCAGACAGGGGCCACTGGTGGCTCTCTGGTTGGCCATAGCGAGCCAGATAGCAGGGCGTTCTGAGCTTGGGAGGAGGGACAGGTCCTGAGAAAGGGAGCTCCCAGAGCAGGGCACTGGGGAAGAGCAGGAAGACTTTAGGACCAAAGACAGTGGGGGATGAGGAAGGACATAACAATAACAAATCGTAACAGCCGCTAATGCCACCAGAGCCTTGATCCCGAGCCAGGCAGGTGCAGACCACCGACCGTGCTGTCCAGTAAGGTGGTCCCGTCATCATCACTACCGCGTCGGCTCTGTGAGAGCAAAGGACCATGTGCATCCCTGGCCTTCCCGTATCTCCTGGAGCTGAACAGTGCCGGGCATAGGGGACACACACAGTAAATACGTGCATTATGAATAAATTCTCGCTTCACGCATAAGGGAAAGCAGTGCAGAGAAGGTGAGTCACTTCTCCAAAGCCTCAAGGCCAGTGAGTGGCACAGCCAGGATTCAATCCCAGCAGAGCCCGCCTTCCTTCCACCCTCACCCCCGCCCCCCCCCCACGCATGTCTGGGCTAGGCAAGCTGGAGTCCCAGCGCGTCCACGGACAGTGAGGGAGTGAATAAGGCACCAGCCACACCAGGCCCTGCACACCCGCTAGAGCGGGAGCCTGGTGGCCAGCAGGACGTACAGAGCTCTCTGGAGGCAGGGAAGCCCGCGACTTGGCCCAAACCATACACTGTGCCCATAGGAATCCCAAACACAGGGGAGCCAAGGAGAAAATGATGTCGGACTGGCTCAGGTAGCCTGGGGTGGGGGGAAAAGCGGCTCGATGAAGGCCTTGTCCCTTACCAATCCGTCGCAGTTGCTGATGGCGACAGCTGCCCCTGGCATGCCCGTGACGTCCCCGGTGTAGACACACTCCCGCCGCAGGGGCTGTCGGAATAGCTCCCGAAAATCCTCCTGCCATTCCACCGAGGCTCCGGGCACCACCAGCCGTCGGTTGGGCCGCAGGCGCAAATGTAGTTCCTCCCCAAAAACTGTGACATTGAAGTAGAGGGAGGGGCGCCCCACCCGGCCAGGCTGCAGGGTGGTCCCGTCCGGGCGCAGGAGGCTGCGGGCCACCCGGAGGTGACCTGAGTGCGACTGTGGTGCGGATGGTCCCTCCATTACTGCACTCCCTGCGGAGGCTGCTGCCGGCCCAGACAGCACGTGGGAGAGGAAGCGTCCCCGAAAATCCGTGCTGCATGGCACTGTCACACCATAGTCACGGAGCTTTCCAGAGAGACGCAGTTCTGCTGGAATAAACAAGGAGTTATATCAACATAGTCTGTGCAAAGGTAAGGGGAGACAGGCAATCTCACGGGGGCAGGGAGGGGCTCTGCAACTCTGAGCATTGCCTTGGAGGGACCCCTTAGCCCAAGTTCATCCAAGACTCATCCAGGGCTTCCTGAGTCTCTGGACCCCCGCACTTGGATGAACGGCGTTCAAGTACTCTGTGGAAACAACTTGCTCCCTGTAGTCCCCAAGGCCCTGTTAAACTTAACAGAAGAAAAGAATGATGCCAGAGTCCTGTCTGTCACTCTAGCAACGAGCCTTCCAACTTTGGGCACCCTCGAGGAATGGGCTGAGATTCCCCGAAAGCCCCCAGGGCAAAGAGAGGGATATAGCAGGATCTGCCCCAACTCCCCCGGGCATGCTGAAGTCACCACCAGGCCTGGGGTACGGCCCTCCTCCTCGCCAAGCTCCCTGAACACAGCTGGCAAAACAAACACACCTAGAAACCCAGGGGATCCTGGGCACGTGTCAGGGAGAAAGGAGGAGCTGGAGAGGGGAGGGAGGGAATAAGGTTCTATATTTTTCCAAGTTTAGAAAGAAAACTTTTTACAGTAAACAGAGGCTGCTGAGATTTCTACATGGCCCAGCACCAAGCCCGGTAAATATAGATCTTCAAAAATAAAAGGAGACGCACGGGGTGACCTGCCCACTCGGACTGAATTAAGTGTGAGGTCACGGCCCCATGCTCCAGGCCACATGCCAGCAGCGAGGTCCTCGCACAGCTCTCCCCGAGCCCAGCCAGGCCCAGCAGGAATGACAGCTCGCTGGCTTCCAGGCTCGGTGATTCAGGGACTGGAGTTTGGAGGGATTTTCATTTCCGCATGGCTCTATCTCTTGCCTCCTTGGGCCCTTTCACGCCACTGATGAAGCCTAGAAAACGAGGTCCCCTGAAAACCCCCCATGCCAAAGGCAGTTCCGGTGGGGGGAGTACTGACTCTCCTCTGGTTTTACCCATTACCCCCAAGATTTCTGCTAGAGAGAGCTCACTTCAGTACCTGAACAGAGCTCACAGACAAACAAGCAGCCACCCTGCCTGGAAAGGCCCGGAGCCCCCTCCCCACGCTCAGAGCCACAGCAGGTGAGGGCGCAGGGTGTGTGAGAGGGAGGGTGTCTGCACAGAGCCTGAGAATGCTGGAGGACAGGGCCGTGCTTGTGTTTCCAAGCCCGAGTGTTAGTGCCAGGTGCTCCCTGGGGTGTGGGGCAACCACCTGCCAGCCTGATTCTGTGAGGATAAGACAGACATGGGCACCCAAGTCGGAGAGGGAAAAGACACTGAAAGTGAAAGGCACACAGGACAGAGACAAACCAACGGGGTGGGTGGGTGGGTGTGTGTGTAAGAGAGAGAGAGAGAGAGAATGAAAAGAAGAGAGAACGAAATACAGATACAAAGACCAATATACAGCCCCCTCAGAAAAGACTCCATATGCCCCAAACCTCTCCCAGGGTCTCTCTCCACCTCTTGTGCCAGAAAGGAAGAGCACTCTCGGGTCAGCGCTGGGGACACAGGAGAAGAAACGAGCTCAAGCCCAGGGCGCGCACCGCCTCCCACTCGCTCCAATGCTGCAGGGCTCCTCGCGCTCCCTGGGGCCAGCCTGAGTCTCGAGCACCCAGGGCCCCTCGCGCCCCCGCGCGCCCGACCTGCACGCACCTGGGGTTCGGCTGCCCGCGGCGGCGCAGAGCGCACAGTGCAGGGGCAGCAGGCAGGACAGCAGCGCGCGGAGCCGAGCCATGTGGCCGCGCGCGGACGCGGGCCGGAGGGCGCCCGAGCCCCGGGCTCCGGGCTGCCGGCGAGGCTGGAGCGCGACCCGGACTGCCGAACGCCGGCCAGCCGGCCTCCGCCTGCTCCGCCGCCGCCGCCGGCCCGCCCGCTCCGGGCCCCCCGCGCCACCGCCTGGACCGCTGGCTCCGCGCGCCCAAGGCTGCCGGCGGGAGAGCGGAGCACCGGCTGCCGCCAGCGCACCCCGCTGACCAGGCTGACCGCGAGGCCGGTCGGTCCGCCCGCCGTGCACGCTCAGGATTCTAGCGGCGGAGACCGGCCAAGGGGCGACGGGCGGAACCGGGCCGGGGAAGTGGGCACGCTGGCGGGGCGGGCAGCCCGCCGGGCGCGGTCGACAGAGGGCGCCGCGCGGCCGGGGCGGAGCGCGGGGCCGGGGAGTGCAGCGGCCCGTGCAGGCCAGCCGGATCGGAGAGTGCCACGCGGAGCCAGCCACCGGGGTTCCCCCCAGAGTGCCGGGCCGTAGCCGGAGCCGCTTTCCTGGTTCCCTCGGCTCCCCGTACCTGACCGCAGGGCCCCCTCTCCGGTGCCACTGGGCGGAAGGGATGTCCAACCCCGTTTGGGTGGGGAGACGGTGAGCTCCTCTCCTCCTCAAGAGAGGGTGTCTCCTTTCTCTTCTAATGGTCTTGACGCCGTCCACTAACATTTGACCCCTTGGATGTACCCATGTCGCAGACTACAGTTCTCTGTGTCCCCAATTTGCAGTGAGCTGTGTATCCTAGTCAAGAGCGGGGCTGAGCAAGGTGAGGAGAGAGCCCTGGCTTTATGCTCTGACGCCCTGATGGAAATCCCAGCACTGAGCCTCCCCTGGAGTGTTAACTACAGCACACAGTAGGTGTTCCATAAATAAAACATCCTCCACCCTGGGCACCAGTAACCCCTCCACAGTCCAAGGTGGGAAAAACCAAGAGTCAGAGATGAGAGTGGCTTGCTGGTTTTGCAATGTTGCTGAGACCAGTTCAGTAGTCAGGGCAAATAGCCCAACTCCTGCTTAACTGTATAAATGTGTTCCTAACAATTTGCAAATGAACTGTATTTCAAGCAAGCCAGAGGTGGGAATTGGAGAAAGGAGTTTTTTTGTGTGTGTTTTTTTAAGAACTGTGGAATAAAGAATCTTTGTATAAAGTGTATAAAGACCCCTAATCTTTGTGCTTTTGAGTCCAGACATTTTGTTGTGGGGCCTTCTTAAAAGGAGACCAACTTGTGGGTGGAAATTCCCTAACCAGACTTCTCTTGGGACTCTCTGGATCCCCTGAGAGAGGCCTTGGCTTCCTGCACTCTTCCCCGATGACAAGGTGAGGCCACCCAGTCTACACCCTGCTGGGCTCTGAATGCGTTCCTGCCTTGTGGGCAGAGAGCGGGATTCCTCATCCCAGTGGCCCCCCGGCCCTGGCCTAGGGCCTCCTGAGGGACAGTGCTTCTAGAGTGAGGATGCTTGGAGGGGCAGTGCATTTATGAAAGCAGTGTCCCAGGTCACACGGCTCGTTTGCAGCAGAGCTGGGATCCGAATCCAGAGTCTAGTCCTGCATTGGAAAAAGAGACGAAAGTAGGGTCAGCAGACTGCTCTAAGCTGCACTTTGCCGAGTACAGTCTGTGTGACCAAGGGGAAGTCATTTTTCTTTTCAGGCTGCAGTACTTCATCTGTTAAAGGGGAAACCATGAGGCTCATAGAACTTACAGACACATTCTGAGGTCCTGTGGAAATGCAGAGCGTGTTCTATTCCAAGCAACACCAAGACCATCCCGTTATTTGAAAATGGCAGCCCCAAAATGATCTATATTAAGTTCAGGAAAAAGAGTTCCTTTTTCTCCTCTATCTGGTCCTTTAAGATCTGTGAAGCCAAGAGCCAGACTGTGGTTTTGTGTGTGAGGGCAGATGGAACAAGAACGCGAGGGTGTGTGTGTGTGTGTGTGTGTGTGTGTGTGTGTGTGTGTGTCCGTGTGTGTGTGTGTGTGTGTGTGTGAGAGAGAGAGAGAGAGAGAGAGAGAGAGAGCATGAGTCTGTGGGAACTTGGAGGAGAGGCTCTGAGATGACCAGGCTGGAACTGTCTCCATCTGGCCGTCCACAAACCCACTAAATGAGCTCAGGATAAAATGACCTCCCTTCTCGGGGTCTCCGTTGCCCCAGCTGCAGAATGGGGGCCCTGTGGAGACAGAAACGAAGAGTCATGGCATGTGATTGCTGATTTTCTCCCTTGCCATCCCAGAAGCTTGCTAGCCCCTTTCCTGAACCCCACCCCATTCTTCCTGCCTTAGACTTGGGAAGTCAAGAGGGACAGATTGCAGCTTGGACCCCAGCAGCCTGACTCATGAGCAGTGGGCTGGGGCCTTCCCTGGAGCCAGTCCTGGCAGGCAGAGAGCAAAACCTCACCCCGGTTCTCTACCCCCACCCCCTTCCCTGGGGCTACAATGGTTGCTTTTGTTGGCAAGTATTGTATGTCCAAGCTCTTTTCTACTGAGGAAGTCTTTGTTAGGAAGAGGGGACAGGGGAGCATAACTCAGAGTTTGGGCAGAAGGTAGAGGAAATGGCCAGGTAGAAGGCCCCATTTCTGGAGGTGAACAGGGCCAAAGCAAAAAACTCTACAGGCATCAGCTGGGGACCCTCCTAGGAAGGCAAATCCTGGGCTCTCGGTCTCTTACCTTGGGATTCTTGCCCAGTGGAGTAGAGCTCGGGTGTTTCTCTTGCTGACGGCCCTCCAATGTTTATCCAATGCTCCTTCTGTCCAAGGCCCTGGGAGAGGGGCAAACAGTTTGCACTGCTCACAGTCAGCAGCCAGTTGGAAGACACGACAGGTGCATGAGAAAGCCTGAAAACAGGGTAAGATGGGAAAGGGAAGCGTGCTCTGCATGAAGGAGCAGAGTCACCAGTGAGCACTACGGAGATTCCAGAAGGAAAGGGGCTCGGAGCAAGTTCCACGGAAGACCTGGGTCCAAGGCAAAGCCCACAGGCTTCAGAGTACACCGCGGCGCCCACACGAGATTCTCCCACCCTCATCCCCCGAGAGGTCCCGTGGGTCAGTTTGTCTTCCTTTTATCTCTTTAAAAACCTTCCTGTTGTGAAAACTAGAACGCACAAAGAAGAGTGCTATCTGCTCGTTTTCTACACAGGGTAAACTGAGGCCCAGAAAGCAGAGGTGACTTCCCCGAGGCCACACAGTGGGCTAGTTCAGGGGCAGGATAACACCCCAAGACTCCTGGCTCCTGGTCAGATGATTCTAGAGCATCACCCTGTTGGTTCCTCCCACCCGGCTACTCATCATCGGTTCTAACCTCATTCCTAAGGGAAGAAGAAAGGCTTGGAGCTCGTGCTCCTGCTATCTGAGAGCCACAGTCCCACTAAGAAGTTCCAGGTCAGTAGTTCTCAAATCAGGGTCCCGTGGACCAGCAGACCCAGCATCACTTAGGTGTTTGTTACCAATTTGAATTCTCGGGCCCCACCCCAGACCTGTTCAACCAGAATCTCCGGGGGTGGGGCCCAGCAACCTACGCTTTATCAAACCTTCCAGGGGATTCTATCGCATGCTCAAATCTAAGAATCACTACTCTAAGCAAAGCCTTGAAAATGAGGGCCAGATGAGGATGAGAATAAACTCACTGAGGGGCTGTGACCTGCTCCTGATGAAAGGCTGCCACCCTCACCTCCCATTGTCAGTCTCCAAAGCCTGGCCTCGAGCTATAGGTGAAGTCTGGGTCTGCACAGAGATCCAGCTGCATCCGGAGCAACCAGACACCATGCCTCGTGGTCCTTCTCCACATCACCCTTCTCTGCCCCCCTTCCCGTCCCCCCGGCATTCCCTTTGCACATTTCTTGGCAAGTGTCTAGTGACTGTATCTAGGAGACCCGGACGGGTTAAGTTAACCACAGTGATTTGTCATACATTACGGAACAGCTGACACCCCTGAGACCGGCTGAACCATGAGATCAGTTAGAAACAATGCTGTTTGTGCCCTGTGTGTAGACACTGTATGGTTGTGGTTACTGCATGTTGAGGGGTTCAGGGAGAGGAGGTCTCCTTGTCCTTGTAAGGAGGGTTGCCAGAAAGACCAGCTGTCCTTCAGGGATTCTGCTTCTGCCATTTCCTTTCCGGAAACTGTAGGTTTATAATTGCAAACCAATGTCCAGTGCAGCCCCTGATATTGGCCCCTTGGGGCTCAAGAAAGACAGGCAGAAAGCAGAGACCCTCTCCTATTTCTGGGAACCCCTTTGGTTGTGATAGAAGGTGTCAGAAAGATCTGGCCAGGACTCATTGCTCACAAGCCTTTCTTCGAATCCTGGTGTCCTCTTCAATGTCATGGTGGCATCCTGCAGCAAAGATGGGCCAGGCCTCCATTCTGGTCCTTTCTCTAGATCAGATGGGTTACACGTAACCAAATAAATAAATATGGCTTAATGTATTACTCCATATAACATGGAATACTGAAACATGCCTGTGCCTGCCT
Organism: Ursus maritimus; assembly: GCF_017311325.1. NCBI lineage: Eukaryota > Metazoa > Chordata > Mammalia > Carnivora > Ursidae > Ursus > Ursus maritimus. Next base: position 54,567,700 of record NW_024426885.1, read on the forward strand.
AGTTAACTTGGCAGCCCAATAGAATTATCCAGCACCCCATTTCCTTCCTCTTTCTACTCTGCCATGTTTGTGGTTAGTCTTATCCTCGGGCTTGTTCCCTCTTAGTCACAAAATGGCTGCATTAGCTCCAGCCTAATGCATATGCTCACCAAATGCAATGGGGACCAGAGGCAACGGAAAAGGGAGTTCTTTCTTGTCCCCTCTTTTTAAAAATTGTATTATGCAAATTTTCAAACATACACAAAAGAAGACAGAGTAGGAAGCCACCCCCCAGACCCTCCCCAACACCCCCTGCATTTACCCACAACCCAGCTTCCATCATTGTTAGCCCAAGATGGGTCTTGTTTCATTGTTACTCCCTCCCCTCCATACATCCTGGGTTATTTTAAAACAAATCTCAGACATCATCTCCCATTTAGTATCAGTAGCTAATAGATAAAGACTCTCTCTTCTTTAAAAACAAAAATAAAACAACATCAACAGCAAAAAGACATTTCTTTGTCACATCTAACAAAATTTATCACAATTTCTTAAAATCATCTTATATCCGCTCATGGTTTAAATTTCTTGGTCACAAAAATTTTTGCTTTCTTTCGTTTTGTTTTGAAGATTTGGTTTGTTCGAACTGGGGTCCAAACAAAGTCCACACGATGCGTTTGGCTGATAGCCTCAGAAGACTCCGTTAACCTCCATCATGGGTGGGCAAACGCGTGGGGCCAAACCCAGCCCCAGCCTGTGTCTGTACACACACCCCACCACCTCCACTTGTTTACACTTTCTCGGCTTCATTTTATGCCGCAAAGCAGAGTAGAGTCGCTTCCTCAGAGTCAGGATGAGCCGCCAAGACTCAAATATTTATTACTTGGCCTTTTCAGAAAAGGTTTGATGACCCCTAATCTAAACAATTTCCCCCGTCTTTTTTTTTTTCCTCTCCATTTTTTGGGTTGAAGAAAGGAGGACCTTTGTCCCACAGAATTCCACATTTTCTGGTGTCCCATTTGAAGGGCCAGGTAGAAGCTTCCAGAAGCCCTCCTACAGCACTGTACCCTCAAGTCTCGATACCCAGAATCCCCCACAGCCAGTCCCTGACGAGGGCTGAGGCCCTCCTCGGAAGCACATGGCTGCTCATGAGATGAGCAAAGTTGGGTTTCTATCAGGAAGGAGGGAGGGTAGTGAACGGGTTAGGTCGGAAACCAAGGATGGTGATCCCAACCTTCCAAAATGGGCCAACTCAGCAAAATGCCCGTGGGGGGGGGGGTTGCATCTCCCTCTGCTAGCTTACCAGCCAGGGTGCCCCTGCGCCCCAGGACACAGACTCTCCTTGCTCCATCATGCTCAGCATCTAACAAACTCTTGGCACCCCGCCCCCCCCCTTGTTCTGTGCCTGACACCAGGGAGCCAGAGGAGACAATGGCACGCCCCTCTGGGCTCATCGTCTGACGGTGTTCCCGGGAGCAGGCACAGGCGCTGTGAGGGCACGGAGAAGGGATGTCAAACCCACATTTGCACAGTCAGAGGAGGTGCCCAAGGGCTGGTGGGGAGGACCTCTTAGGGGATAAAAAGCCCTATTAAGGAGTCTGGCCCATCCAGAAGGCTCTCAGCAGCCCCTGGAAGCTTCTGTGAGGGGCCAGGAGCAGCGTTGGGCTTGAGAAAGCTAGTGAGATATAAAACCTGCTATCAGATTCCTCACTCACTCTGAGGCAGGAGTCAATGATCGTTGTATACTGGGGTGATTAGACCCCCGGGGGTGAAAGCGTTAGGATATAGTATGAGGGATGCTTATAATAGTATTTTGTCTTTCCAAAATATGTCAAATATATATATTTTAATACATATATCTTTATATTATATTTCATATTATATAATCTCTATTTTAATGTACAATTTATGAACAAACTGAGGGTTGCTGGAGGGGCAGGGGGTGGTGGGATGGGGTCACTAGGTGACGGGCATTAAGGAGGGCACGGGACGTACTGAGCCCTGGGTGTTGTTTATACAACTGATGAATCACTGAGCTCTACCTCTGAAACTATTAATACACTGTATGTTAATTAATCGAATTTAAATTTAAAAAATTTAAAAAATAATGTACAATTTCTGCATTATATGTTATCAACTATAAAATACGTAATTATATCACAATGTATACACTGCATAATTTATTATATATTTAATATAAAATTTTATTTGTATATTTTTATACAGTTATTGAATTATATAGCAATATAAAGATATCTGTCCGAATCTATATCTGATGTATTTCAGAAAGACACAATACTCTTGTATGTCTGTATTTTCAGCGTCACGGGTACATAGCAGGGTGACATTCTAATGATGAAACAGCCTTTGGAATGACACCACGGAGGGGGCACCTTTTCTCTCTTCGCCCAAAGCCACCTTTGCTCCAATAGGTGGCTCTGGGCCCTGGGCCCTCTTGGAGCTGGTTTTTGAATCCGGAAAATGAGAATAGAGATATCTATCTCGCGTCAAGGCTGGACACACCACTCCAGCCGTGTATCTGGAAGTCCTTTAAGAGCCGGGGCACAGGAGGCATAATATTTTTGGCATTTTGCTTCCTTCTTAGCCCTTAAAACTAAACGCCCTGAGTGACTGAAAGGCATCACTGTCTGCCACTCAGGGGGCAGACAGGCCGGACGTGAAGCTACATTTGCTCACGCCCAGGATGACCCGCCCTCTTTCAAATGGGGTTGGGGTGGGGGGTACACAGGCACCCACACTTGGCCTGTGGCATTCCTGCCTTCCTTCGGCACTGAGCTTTCACAAGCCCGAGCTTCAAAATGGTCACGAGTCGATAGTTGTCCTCTGTGTCCTCCAAAACAGGGAGAGGCCTTTATGGAGCGCTGACTGCATACTGGGCGCTGTGGAAAGCACTGCCCGGGTCCCAGGGAACGTCCGCTCCTCCAGCTCTGCTCTCCGTATGTGAACTTTGAACTCAGTTCAGGTGACCCGGATGATGCCTGCTTGTGATTCCAGTGGTGAAGGTGGTGTTTCGTATGATGTCTAGCATTTGCCCAGCGAGAGGAAAGCCTCAGCTGGGAAGTTGGGAGGCTGGGGTTCTGGTCAAGAGTCTGTTGCTAAGGGGCTGGAGAGCTCTGGGCAGTGCCACGGGTGAGATCACCTCGGCGGGGGGCCTCTGAACACCCCCCCCATGACTCAGCCCCCAGGGCTTTGCACATAGGCTCTTTCCTGAGCCGGGGGGTGCATTCCCCTCCCCCCGCCCCCGCCTTTTCCTGGCAAGCTATGACCCTCCTTCAGATCCTTGGCCAGCAGACACCTCCTCTCTGAACCCATTATGACACATACTTCTCAGCGAAGCATTTCTTATCAATTTTCTTAAGGGCAAGGCTCAGGTCCCGTCTCATCAAGTCTTGGCACACAGTAGGTGCTCAATAAAAGTGTGCTGTATTGAATAGCATGGAGGTTCCTTCCCTCAGCCCTCCACGCTGGGGAAGCAGCGCTCTCCAGAGGGCTGAGTCATTCTTCTAACGGTTTGAACCCCTTGCCATGAAGGCTGCGAGGTGGAAAAGGCCAGAGGCCTCCAGGGATACTCAGGCCTTGGGAACCAAAGGAGACTTGAAACACATCATCTCGCCCAACAGCTGGTGGTGACATCCTTGTGGTCACCATTAGTCACCCACCCGCCACAGGCACTTCTGTTCTTTTTATAACTCCGGGCAGCTGAGGCCAGCGGGCCCTACACCTGCCCCCACATTTATGCTCCACAGGCCTCCAGGATGTGCTTTTTGGCAAGGCCTCCAGCTTAATTAGCCAAGTCAGTGCTGAGAAGTTGGGAGGTTTGTGGGGTGGGAACCAGGTCAGAAATCCCTCCCAGCCACCATAGAGCTACTTCGGGCCAGTGGAGCTGAGCCTTGGGCAGAAGGGGTGCCAAGAGCTGTGGGAAGACCAGGTCACGGAGAGAGCAAAGTGCACACAGCCTTTAAAGCCCAGGGTGAAGACCCAAATCCGTAGTGGGCTAAAAAAAGGGCCGTAGATTGCATGTTACAATCTGTGTGCTTTCCCGAGTCCACTCCAGCTGGCCAAGAGGAAGCTTCCTCCCACCCGGCCGCGACTGACCTCCTCCGAGTGTTCCAAATAGGTCCACATACGTCTTCAGCCCCATGGCCCAGAGAGCGGAGCCGCTGAGAGATGAGCCCTCCCTGGAGGCAGCCACACCCAGTGACCTCAGGGCTCACTACTGAGCCGGGAGTGCCTGGGGGAGGCAGAAGGCTGGGCCCTCCATCGGTCCCTGGGGAGTGGTTTTTGGAAGGGGCACCCCTATCAAAGGGCAAATGGCCCAGAGAGCCGAACACAAGCCACAGATGAGCTCCAAGGCTACATGGGTTTATCCGTCACCTGCAGAAATGTCAGCAGCTGCCCATCGTGGGCTCAGGGGTCAAGCAGCCCTGTGGCAGCCTGGGCTCAGACTGGATCTGCCCAGAGCCATCAGCTCTCAGCTCCGGGGACTCCTTGGCCCTTCCTCCTCCTCGCTACAGGAGCGTGAGCGACAGCCAAGGTGACATTCAGGCCGCCTGCTTCCCTCCTACCTCCAGCCCCACAGCCTCAGTAACAGGAAGGACAATGAGGGACCCTTACTCCTCAACCCTCCACCACCACTGGAGTGACAGCCTCCATGAGGTGTTCCGTCCCTCATCATGGCCTCCATGGGCTCTTCCAGAAAGCCATGTCTCTGTAGCACCCACCCTCATCACCAGAACTGTAAAGAGCTGTGAAGGTCTGAGATGTTACCCTCCTTGTAGGCTAAACCTCTTTCCCAGAGGAAGACACCAAACGCCTGGGTCAGAGGCCGAGGACTTCGCTGTTCGTGGCATGGCAGGCAGCGCGAGCTTCTCATTCCCTCACACCAAGTCCCACAGGGCCAAGCTGGAGGTGGGCTCTTGGTGGCTCCTGGGCCCACAGTGGGTTTGTGCCACAGCTGAGGAACCCCAAGTTTAGGAAATGCCCATCTTATAAAGGAGTTGCTAGCAAACGGCCCTGCCCTGGAGAGAGGCAAGATCATTCCCTGCCAGGGCCATCTGCTATGCAAAAGTCCTCCAAAATGTAGTCCGGAACCAAAGCTATTCAGGAGACAGAGACCCCCTAGAATCATGTCCCCACAATACAGTGGAAATGGGACACAGCTGTGAGCTGAGCAGAACGAGGCTACCTGTCTCCTGAAGTGCAAGGGCAGCAGGGGGCTACATCCTTTTTTCCCTTGGCTGAGCCCTGCCTCAGAGGAGTGCATCAAGAAGCAGGGGCACCCAGGGGAAGGCTGGTGGGGGAACCAGGTACCTAGGGTCCAAGAGAGGGAAGGAGGCCACAGAAGGGGCATTGAACTGAGAAGGGGGACCCCAGGAGCCCTGCTTCTGACTTGGGTGACCTGTTTGTGTCCACCCCCAAAGGACCCCTACCCTTGGGACTTCCATCCCTGCTCGATCCGCCTGACTTCCCAGATCCTAGGAAAAGAGAAGGCCCAGGGGAATCCAGATCTCATCCAGCTGGTAGGAACCTGAGGCCTCCATGGATGTAGCCCAGAGGTTAAAGCCTTGGTCCCTGGCATCAGACTAGCCCAGGTTCAAGCCCAGGGCTACCGCAGACCCGGAGCAAGTCACCTTACCCCTCAAGTGCTTTGCTTTCCTTCGATGTAAAATTAAAAGAGTAAAGCTACCTAGTAGCGAGAGATCTTAAAAAGATTAATCCGCCAACCCACGGCAAGTGCTAAGCTATCACGAACCGGCAGCACCATGAGTGATGAACACTAGTCTCCCAGCGATTGTTCTGGTGGGAAAACCAAGGGCAGAAAGTAGAGGTGGATGGGCCAAGGTCACACTGCAAGAGAACATAAGCTGTGGTATTCCAACCCAGGAACCCCAACCTCCCTCCCAGGACGCCCACACCCTCTGGGGTTCCCCGACCCACCAACCCCACCTCGTTCCTTCCACCCCTTCTCTCCCACCTCGGCAGCCCGGCATCCTCCACTTGGGTGGTCAATGCCTTGCCAAGGGGATCCCGCACCCTTTCCCTCGTTTGTCCCATTGAATGCACACCCCAGAAGGGCTCCAGGAAAGTCCGTAGTGCTTGTGACTTGCAGAACATTTCTTAACCCCCTCGAGCCTCAGTTTCCCCATCTGTAAAATCGGAAACTCACAGAGCTGGTTTATGGGACTGTGGTGAGGATTACTATATGCAAGTACTTAGCAAGGTGCCTGGCACGTGATAAGGACTCAAGCAGGGTCAGCCGCTATTCTGACAGCATTTGGTAGTATTACCCTACGCGAAGACACCCGGATCTGGGGGCTTTGTGGATTCTCTGCTCCATAAATAAGAAACGGAGAAGCGCCATCCGATGAGCTTGTGGGGGGCATGAAAGCCCTCTGCACACTGTACAAGCCTGCACAGGCGACGGGGTGCTGACCACGACGAGTAAGTGGCCCACACTCGTGCTTCCGTCAGAAAGGCCTGGAAGCAGAGCGAGTACACAGTGCCGCAACAGACATGGCGACCCCCGGCTGGACTGAGAACACCAGAGTGTGCGCGGCCATCCGGCGGAGGTCCCCACCGGGCTCTCTCACGCTCACCATGACCCCATATAATCTGCCAGGCAGGTGGTGAGCCACGCTGCTGTTTACGGATGTGGGAAAAGCCTTGGGCCACAGTTCCACAGGTCCGGAGAGGGAACCCATCTGGCAGCGCGCCCAAGGTCCCACGGAGCCAGGGGCCACAGTGGGGCCAGAGCCAGCTGGCTCTGCAGCACTGGAGGGCGTCTGTCCTACTTCTCACAGATTGGGTTACACCCGGGCTGGGAGCATGGCTGGGGTCACCGGCTTGTCCTGGCTTGCCCCGCATCTCCGGTTTGGGCATTGACAATCCCTGTCCTAGGCACACTGGGATGGGGGGGTCACCCTCTTGTGACCAAGAACCGCTGGCTTCAGGATGGGGTCTATTCTCAGCTCCCGCTCTGCACCCCACCCCCAGCGCCACCTTTGCCTAGGAGACCTCCACGTGCAGGAGCAAAGGTGCTAGAAAGAGGGCCCAGGGTGTGGCTGAGTCAGCAATGGGGAGGTTGAGAGGAGAAAGGAGGCAAGAAGTTGTAGTGATCTGTCTCTTCCACTCTCTTCTCAGGCTCCGCTCCCCATGAGCTAGGGTCCCCTGGCCCCCCGTCTCTGCAGCTCCATGCTTCTCTTAGGCATTCTTCTCCTGCAGCCCTCCTGCCTGGCTCCTGGCTGGTGGGAGAGAGCAAGGATGTGACCAGCCACCAGTACTTGGGCTCCTTCCTGGGGACGCAAGGCGCTTCTAGCAGCCTGATGGCGCCTCGTCCTCTGCCACATCCCCCTGCGGCAAGGTGCCCTTCAGCACCTGCCCCTGGCCCTCCCCAGCTGCCAGCATTACCTGGCCAGGGCCACATCCAGCTGTCATGAGGAAGTGGCCCAGGATTTGGCTGCTAGCATCCACAATGATTGGCAGTTCGCCTGGACAGGGCCCAGATGCCAGGGATCAACGTGACTGTGGCCGTGGCTGGCCCCACTCCAAGGCAGCCAACTTCAAGGCCCCGAAGACGTGCCAGGACTGATACAACTTCAACACACACTTGGTGGCGTTATCACTTCTATGGGTTGTCAGGCACAGGGGTGAGGCCTGCGGGATGGCTGGCGGGAGCAGGTTAAGTGCTTAATACAGTGTCTCCCCCAGTGGATGCTCAAAACAGTAGTTCTTAATTTGACCTTTCATCCCCCAATATCTACAGTACGTACCCTCCCCTCACTGCCAGCTCCCTTGCCCCCATGATTCTGGACCCTCTAGATACATGGCTCCTAACAGGCGCCCTTCCCAAATTGGACACTTACCCTTAGGTGATAGGGAGGCATGGACGGTGGCTGGACAGGGGCTGTGTGACAGGCCATGGGAGAGATGGGGGGGCTGGCCCAGGACCTGCTGGCTGCAGGTTCAGGAAAGGGCAGACTCTGAGAAGAAGCTACCGATACTACCGTTCATTCACCCACCCTATTATAAGTAGACATTTGAGTGGCTCCCATTTGGTCTGTTATAAATAGCATTGCTATGACCATTCTTGTATGCAGCTTTGGTTGGACATAGCAATCACTTCTGGGGGTTATGTACCCAGGATCGAGATTGCCTGACCATAGGATATATGTATGTTCATCTTTAAAAGACACTACTAAATAGTTGTCTAAATGGTTAGACCATGGGTTGTCTGTCTTTTTCTGATGGATTTGCAGGAGCTTATTTATCTTTTGGATTTTAATCCTTTGTTGGACATCTATTAAAAATGATTCCTTCTGGGGCTCCTGGGTGGTTCAGTCAGTTAAGTGTCTGACTCTTGATTTCAGCTCAGGTCTTGATCTCAGGGTTGTGAATTCAAGCCCCAAACTGGGCTCCATGCTGGGCTTGGAGCCTACTTAAAATTAAAAAAAAAAAAAAAAGATTTCTCCTGCTCTATGGCCCAGCCTCTTTACTCTCTTCATATCTTTTCATGAACAGAAGTTCTTCATTTTCATAAACTCTAATTTATCCATTTTTCCTTTAGTAAGCCCTTTTTAAATCCTACTTAATAAATCTTTCCCTCACCAAGGTCTTAAAGGTAATCTCTTACATTATCTTTTAGAAGCTTTACAATTTTTGTCATTTGGTTCTACAACCATCTAGAATTTATTTTTACATGAGGTATAGTAAGTTCCAATATGCATGCTTTTCCTATATGGGTATTCAAAGTTCATATATCATTTATTAAAAAGAACATTCTTTCATTGCATTTCAGTGGCACATTTCTCAGGAATCTGGTGATCATATATGTGTGTCTGTTTCTGAACCCTACTCTGTCCATTGGTCTGTTTTCCTGTATGTATGCCAACACCATACCGACTCAATTACTATAGCTTTACAACGAGACTTTATGTTTGGTGGTAAAAGTTCTCCATTCCAGCTTTGTTCTTCCTCTATATCCTTGGCCTTTTGCATTTCCATATAGATTTTAGAATTGGCTATAAATTTCCATATTAAAACAGGATTTTGTAGAATTGCATTATATCTATAGATCAAACTAGGGAGCAATGACTCCTCTACGACTCATGACTCTCCTAATTCATGAACATGGTATATCCCCCCATTTCATTATTTACCTCAGTACTGTTTTGAAGATTTTTGTATAGCAGATATTCTTCATTCAGCTTTTTCCTAGGAATCTGATGTATTATGATGTTATGACAAATTGAATCATTCTTTAAAATTTTATAATCATTGCTGATACACTGTCTTGAAATCCAGGACATTGCCAATTTATTGTTAATTCAATAGTTTATGATTAGATCCTTTTCAATTTTCAATGTATGCAATACATCATCTTCATAAAGTGATAATTTCTTTCTTTCCAATCATATGCCTTTATTTCCTTTTCTTGCTTACTGTACTAACTACAATCTCTAATACAATGTTGAATAAAATTGGTGAAAGGAAGCACACTTGTCTTGTTCCCATTTTCCAAGGAAAAGCTTTTACTATGCCACCATTAAGTATGATGTTAGCTGTAGTTCTCATCTATTTTTGGATTATTAAGAGTTTTTATCATGAATGGGTATTAAATTGTATCAAGTGCTTTTCATCTACATGAAAAGGGTCTACTATCCAGAATACATGAACAACTTTTACAACTCAACAACAAGAAAAATAACTTACTTTTTAAATGGGCAAAGTATTTGAATAGACATTTCTCCAAAGAAACTACACACAATGACCAATAAGCACATGAAAAGACGTTCAACATCACTAGTCCTCAGGAAAATGCAAATCAAAACCACAATGAGATGCCATTTCACATGCACTAGGATGGTATGATCAAAATGACAAATAATTACAGAAGTTAACTAGGTTGTAGAGAAATTGGAACCTTCATACGCTATTGGTGGGAATGTCAAATGGTGCAGCTACTTTGGAAAATGATTTGGCAGTTCCTCAAGTTAAACCTAGAGTTACCATATGACCCAGCAATTCCACACCCAAGAGAAATGAAAATGCAAATCCACACAAAAACTTGTACGTGGATGCTGATAGCTCCATTGTTCATAATAGTCAAAAAGTGGAAGCAATCCATCAACTGATAATTCAATAAACAAAATGTGGTGTAACTACATAATGCAATATTATTTAGACATAAAAAGAATAAAGTACTAGTAATTGCTACAACATGGACAAACTTTGAAAGCCGTATGCTAATTGAACACACCCAGACACCCAAGAACACATATACTTGTCATATGATTCCATTTGCATGAAATTTCCAGAATAGGCAAATCCATAGAGAGGGAAAGTGGATTTGTGGTTGCAAGGGACTGGCACAGGGAGGGGAGGAGAGAATGGGGAGGGACTGCTAATGGATATGAGGTTTCTTTTTGGGGTAATGAAAATGTTCTGACACTAGACAGTGGTGATGGTTGCACAACATTGTGCATGTACTTAAGGCTACTAAATTTTACACTTTAAAAGACTGACTTTTATTTAATTTTTAAAAATAAAAACTGTTTTACTGCTGGCATATAGAATTAAATTGACTTATAATCCAAATTATTCTTAAAAATCTCTCAGGAAGGCATCACACTGGAGACAATGACCCTGAAAAAATCTGTTGATTTCTATACAAAGGCAATATTTTATACAACAACAACAAAAAAGGAAAAACATTTTTTTTCTAGGTTTGGGATTATTCAGACATTTTATTTCTTTCCATGTAAATTTTGGTAAGCTATTGTCTTAAAGAAATGTATTGATTTTATCTAAATTGTCGAATTTATTGGTATAAATTTATCCATAATGACTTCTTATGATCTTTTTAATGAATGTAGTCTCTGTACTGAGAGTACTTTTTTCATTCCTGATAGTGTTGATTTGTGCCTTTTCCCTCTCTGTCTGCATGAGGCTTGCTAAGGGCTCATAAATTTTATTTATCATTTAAAAAACCAAGCTATGGCTATTGGTTTTCTTTATTGTATATTTGTTTTCTGTTTCATTAATTTCTTCTCTTCATTATTTCCTTCCCACACTGTTTGGGTTTAATCTATTGTCCCTTCTAACACCTGGAAATGGTTATTTTGATTACTGAGAGTAAATCTTTCTCTCTTTTTTTGATGTATGCATTTATGACTATAAGTTTTCCTCTAAGCATGATGTTAGGCGCATCCCACATATTTTGGTATGTCCAGTTTTGTTATCATCCAGTTGAAAGTATTTTTCAATTTATTCCTTGACTCAGGGTAATTTTGAAAGAATTTAATTCCTGAACATTTGGGGATTTTCTTCTTTTTTTGTTCATAGAATTGATTCTAGCGTAATCCACTGAGTCATAGAATACTCTCTGTAAAATTTCAGTCTTTGAAATTTAATTCATTTTCTAGACTTATTTTATGGTCCAGTATATGGCCAATATAGAGAAATATTTAATGTGCACTGGAAAAGAAGATGTATTTCTTTAGTCCGTGGATAAAGTGCTCTGTACACATCAATAGGGCCAAGCTTATCAATCGTGCTATTCAAATCTTCTATATTAATACCGATTTTATTGTCTACTTACTGAGTTACAGAGAGAGGGAGCGTAAAGTCTTTCACTGTGATTGTGTATTTACTCTTTCCCACTGCTTGAGTTTTCTTCTTTAGGTTCTCTTTTACACGGAGGTTGGATCTTCTCTGTCTTCCATATCTATCACTTTCTCCCATATCTTTTCTTTTTCACTCCCCATTTTATATTTATTTTTTTAATTTTCCTCTTTTTAATCTATTTCTCTTATAATATTATTTGTATTATTTGTTCACTCTTGTATTCACTCCAATTTTTTTTCGTTTCTGAAATGGTTTTTCTTTTTAGAAAAGAAAAATTGTCTTTCTTAACTCTATGTGAGCTCTTTTCAAGTCTTCCCTTTGTCCAATCATCTCATTTATGAATTTTTATGATTCTAAGTTAAGCTTTAATTTCACAGCTTCAGTCATTTAAAAAAATTCTTTTAGGGGCTCCTGCCAGGGTGGCTCAGTTGGCTAAGGGTCTGCCTTCAGCTCAGGTCATGATCCCATGGTCCTGGGATTGAGCCCCACATCGGGCTTCTTGCTCAGCGGGGAGTCTGCTTCTCCTTCTCCCTCTGCCTGCTGCTCCCTCTGCTTGTGCTCTCTCCCTCTCTCTGTCAAATAAATAATTTTTTAAAAAACTTTTTAAAAAATTCTTTTAGCGCATTTTGAAATATAAAATTAAAATTTGCATTTGTTTCATGGGCAAGTCTTTCTAGGGACCTTCATGGTCTGATGGTCTGTTATATTATGTTCATTAGTCTCTTTTCCTATAAGAATCCTGAATGGAGCTGGGTTCCTTCTCTGCAATCCTATTCTGTTGCCCATGTTTAAGCGAGATAGGCTTCCCTGTACTCCTAAGTGGGGAGAATGGGAGAGGATTTCTTGGCCAAGATTCATGACTCTAGGGCTCCATCTTCTGTTGTACTGAAAAATGTCTTTGAAGCTGGCTTCAGAGGAGTTTGAGAACTGTTTCCTCTGTTACCCTCTCCTACTCTGTGTGTGTGTGTGTGTGTGTGTGTGTGTTGTGCATGCAGGCGTTCACAGAAACTGGGGTCCCCTACTTTATCTGGATCTTCCCTCTACTTGGTTCTGCACTGTCCAACTGTTTACTTCCAGCCATTTCCCCTCAGTGTAGGGCTTTGTCCTAAGAGAGATATTTGGCTGATGAGTTTCAACATTTCATGGGGAGAGGATTAATTTACATCATAATTGTAAAGCACTCCCCACAGTGCCTGGCAGATAGTATTAGACATAGGATATTTATAATAGTTATAATTATTAATGCCTACTGCCTTGTACCATACATGCTAGTCCTACCCTTGAACACAAGCTATTCCCTTGACGTGACTCTCTCTTTCTTGCCTCCATGCCTCCACTCCTGCTATTCCTTTCCCTGAAAAACATCTACACAATCTCTGTCACCTGCCAGTCCTTCGAGCGCATCCTTTTCTGGTTATATGAGTGGGTTAACTGGACCCAACCACCACAATGGAGCGCTGTAGCTCCTCACGTCTAAGCCACACGTCCCAAACCTCCTCCAAGATTTTATGCCAGTGCCCTCTTATTCAGTGTTTTTTTCTATCCAAGCCCTTTACATGTATTACCACAGCAAAACCCTGATTTTGAGCATAATTGGGTAGATACAATTATTGGCCTTATTTTACATACATGGTCACTGAGGTTGAAAGAGATTAGATACTGATCCCAAGGTTGATTGTTGGTTGTGATAAAGCAGGTATTTTGACCAGGCTCCCAAGACGATAAGCCTGACCATGGTGCTACAACTCTCTGGACTGTAGACTCCATTAAGGATGGAGTCCTGGCTTATATGCCTTTGTCACTCTCTCTGTAATCCTCAGTTCCTAGCAGAGCCCAGCGCACAGTAGGAGCTCAGCAAAGACGTCATCGCTGAGCTGCAGTGGATGAATGTGCACAGTACATGGTGCTGCTTAAAGGCACAGGGCTGTGGGGTTTTTGCAAGAAACTTTTCTAGCTGAAAGGCAGATGGAAAAGTCTCAGACACTGCTCAATTTCTTCCAACGAGTCATTAGTCAGACTCTTACTCAGAATTTCTTTTTTTCTTTTTTCCATTCAGGTTTGAGCTCAGTGAGATGTTTATGTTTTCACAAACCCTTGGCCATTAATAACTCATCGCAAAACTCCCAGACATGGCCAGGCACAGCCCTGAGAACACTCACAAAAGCCACACCAACTTTCTGAGCTCTATAATCTGAGGCCACCACTCTCAGAAAAATCCCAGACCTACTGTTCTTTAATAGCAATATCAGAAAATTGAAAGCTCGCTGATGAGTTAGAAATCCGATTTTTCCAGACATTGGAATTTCACTTGGTTGTGGATTTACTAGGCAGCTGTATGTGAGCTGGGCTCCTGAGAAAGCACTGGCCTTGAGCCAGAAAACCAGGGTTTGGTCCCTGCTCTGCCACTTGTTGGCTGTGTAATGTTGGGTGAGTACCTCTTCTTGCTGGTTCTCTGTTTTTTTCTTTTAAAAAACAATTGGGGATAACAACATTCTGCTTATGTCACGACATTGCTAGGCATAGACAAAATAATGTATGTGAAGGTCTTTGTAAGCTAGAAAGTCTGGGCCATACAAAGTCAAGAGCGTAAGCCATGAGAGCCAATTGGGAAGGCTGGGCTGCCATTTTTCAACAGCCATGATGGGACCATTGAAGCAGATGAGTGAGCCAAGAAGGCAGCCTGGCGAAAGTGAAGACTGGAGCAGAGAAAGAAAAGGAAATGAAGGCTATGTTGCCTGAAAGAGAAATACAGAGCAGACAGAAGGAGTGAGGAGCCTGAGGTCTTCCCAGGTTCTACAAGTACCAGCATTCTGGGAGAGTTCCGCAGTAGGATCTTCTTATAGCAACCTCGCTATTTTCATTGATTTTTTAAAAAGCAAGAGATTCGACTTCTACTACTCATCTCCAGGATACGTACATTAGCAATCTAGAGTCTTGTTTTATTAATCAGTAGAGATTACTGTGGGGGGGTAAACTGCAAACCTAGAGGATGACCAATGCCCGCTTAGTGCCGCTTAAGTTGGGTCAATTCCACATAAAAATGTTGTCAGGGCTGCCTGGAGGGCACAGTCTGTTAGATGACTAACTCTTGATTTCGGCTCAGGTAGTGATCTTGTGGTCGTGAGATCGAGCCCAGCATGGGTCCACGCTCAGTGGGGAGTCTGCTTGGGATTCTCTCCCTCAGCCCTTCCCCCCTCTCTATGAAAAGAAAAGAAAAAAAGAAAAGAAAATAGATTGCTCGTGCATGCTCTTTCACTCTCTCTCTCAAATAAATAAATAAATCCTTTTTTTTAATGTTGTCAGTATGTAACCACCACAAACTGGTCATAGCCATCATCCACCATGGGTGTAGATTTCTTTGTTAAAACAGGAAAAAATTTTCCCTTCATCTAATGGCGTGTGAGTTAACTGGTGGTTGCTATACTTCTCAGTCTTTCGAATCATTTGGAATGAAATAGAATAGAAGAGATTAGTCTAGCACATAGTAGGCCATCAATAAACATTTATTTCATTCACTATTATTGAATGAAATATTTACTGATTAAATAATATTTGTGAGATCAAATATTATAGAATAATTATTCTTAAAAATCTACCCTGCTGCAAAAACACCTAGAAAGGCTGAATTCGATATAATGACATGTATCAGAAAGCATAGATGAAATTGAAAATAAGTGAGAAATAACCCAAGGAGTCCAAAACTGAAGTAAGAACTAGAGAGAAGGCCGGCCGTGGATGCCCTGAGGCACATGCCAATCCAGGAAAACCAGATCCCCAGTTATAATGACCACAGAAGTAAAAGGCAATAATGTCTTGGGGGAGGGGGAGGGGAATGGAAGCTGAGATCATCCCACAGAAAGTTTCAATATTCCCCATGGGCTCATCATGTCGATGAAAGCACAGACCAGAAAAAGGATCTATTTACTAGGAAAAGGAATCAAGAAAGACACCTGTTTGTGTCAGTCTCAAATCTGAGTAAAAGGACAGGGTCTCTCCTAAAACCTAAGAACCACAGACCTACCTGCCCTCCATTTGTGGTTCAAATTTACACTACTGGTATGGGGCAAACTGTGCCAAGCCAACAAAGGAACATAAATGGGGGGGGGGGTAAAGCTGGGAGGTGCCTCACAAAACAAAGGACAAATCTGCTTTGAAAGAATATTCTCAGCCCAGGCGTTGCAGGATTCCCACAGGTAAAGAGCAACCAAGCATGAGCACACAGTCTAAAGCACAGGCAACACGCTCCGGGACGCAAGCCACTAAGAGGGCAGAGTCCACTGATACAACAAGATAAAGAATCACATGCAGCAAAGTCTTTGGACATGGGCACGCCTAGATGTGAAATCTTAAGTAAGTATGTTCGAATGTTTTAGAACTTTTTAAAGAATATCATCACAACGCATAATCCCAGAATTCAGAACAGAATGCAAACGTAATCATAAATTTGGAACTGAGCGAAACAGGGATCTTATAAATAAAAAATAAATTACTGAAAGTAAAAGTTAACTGAAGAAAACTCTGGAAGACCACACATTCTATAGGTAAGATGGAGGGAAAACCGATTCACTCAAGCATTGCTGGTAGAGTGAAAACTGAATGCCAACCCTATGGAGAGTGTTTGCTGTGTGTGTGTATAGAGAGACACACATTCTATATGCATGTATATATACACTATATATGTATATATGTAAAGTATGTATAGATATGCATGTGTAATATGTAAATTGTGTGTGCATATATATATATATATATATATATATTTTTTTTTTTTAATGTAGGCTCCTAACCCAGCATGGAGCCCAATGTGGGGTTTGAACTCATGACCCTGAGATCAAGACCTGAAGTGATATCAAGAGTCAGATGCTTAACCTACTGAGCCACCCAAGTGCTCCTTTGTGTATGTACTTTTGTACGTGTTATACACAACAAAATTGAATACTCATAATGTTCTGACCCAGCAAATGACTTATGTATGGGTTGGTCAACTGCAATATTGTTTGTAAGAGCAAAAGAGTGGAAATAACTCGAAGGGCCATCAATAGTAGGCTGGTCAAATAAATTATGTTTCATCTATGTCATGAAATACTATGCAACCATTTGAAAAATAAGAGAACGAGGAAACTCCCTAATATTGATAAGGAAAGATTTCCAAAACTATACTATTTTAAAACAAAATAAAAGCACAAAGCAAGGTGTATAACATGTTTCCTTTTATGTGAGAAAGGAAGAAAATAAGAAAATATTTTTACTAGTATTTACTCATATTTGTACTGCGAGGGGCGACTCTGAGAAGACACCAAAGAAACTAAAAAAGGAAAAAAGACAGTAGCACCCGTAGAGGTAAGTGGGAATGGGGCAGGGGTGAGGTTATTCACTAAGTATGTTTCACACTGTTCGGATGTTTGCATCTTGGTAAATGCGTGGGCTAATCTAAAAAGTCAGTGGATGGATTAAATCGCAGACTAGACACAAGGAAAGCAAGCATTAGGGACCTGGAACAAAGTGGAAGAAAACCAACGAGCACACAGCACAGACACACAAAAAGTAGGAACCATGGAGCATAACAGTCAACGAGGAGAGCGTGAGGGGCCTGTTGCGTTTCCGCCGGGCATTCCACAAGGCAAAACTAGAGAGAGCCAGGGAGATGGGATATGGGAACGGATGATGGCCAAGATGCTTTCCAGAATGATGAAAGATTGAATCCTCAGATTCAGGAAGAACAAATGCCAAAGAGGGTAAATTAAAAAGAAAGTCGTATCTAGATACATACTTTGTAGTAAGTTTTCAGAAGATCAAAAATGATAAGATCTTAGAAACAGTCCCTCCTCCCCCCATAGATGAATTCTCTACACAGAATAACAGGTAAACAACAGCAACATGAAAGCCAGGAACAGCAAATGACCTCAAAGCGCCGAGAGGTGTCAACCAGCAGGGACTTCAAAGTGTCAACTCGCTGAAATTATGATTCAAAACCAAGGGTGAAATAAAGACGTTTCAAGCAAACAGAAACTGAGAGCGGGTGCTGCCAGAGACACTTCGGGTGTGCTCCCCTTACGCAAGGGAGCTCAGAGATGAAAGACTAAGGAGGAAAGAAATTGACAAATGTGTGAATAAATATAAACAAATGTTGACAGTATCCAGTAATAGCACCGATGACTAAGTTAGCACAGGAAAAGTAAGAGCAAACACAAGTCCCGGACGACAATACCCCTGAGAATGAGAAAGGGTGATTTTAGTTAACGGTGTTCTAAGGTCACAAAATCCCTAGGAAGGAGAACAACGAGAAAATGTAGACCTTGCTGAGAGCGCACGTTAACGTTTTTATGGGCAGCCAATAAAGAATCAGAAAGGCTCTAAATGTCAACCGGTACAGAGAGAAGGATGTGACTTTTTAAAAGTTCCATCAATCTTAAAGAAGATAGGAGAAGGGGCGCCTGGGTGGCTCAGTGGGTTAAGCGTCTGCTTTCGGCTCAGGTCACGATCTCGGGGTCCTGGGACCGAGCCCCAGATCGGGCTCTCTGCTCGGGAGGGGGGAGCCTGCTTCTCCGTCTCCTTCAGCCCTTTCCCTGCTGCTTGCATGTGCTCTCTCCCAAATAAATAGATAAACCCTTAAAAGAAAAAAGCAGGACAAGAGGGGAGAAAGCATGGAAAACAGGACAATTATCAAAAGGATCATGGTAGAAATAAAATCTCCCAGAACAGTAAATGTGAATGGACTTAATGCAGAGTTACACTGCCAGCTACTCAGATTGGGCGACATCACAAAATCCAAAGAATTGTGTTTAACAGAGACCCCCCCAAACATAAAAACAAAGGGAATTTAAAAGTAAGACGGAAGATCTCCCTGGGAGGACTAATCGAAAGAAGGTTGGCACACTGAACAATGGTCAAGATGGTAAACCTCAGGTTGGGTGTATTTTACCACAAATAAAAATAATTATATTAAAAAAAGAAAATTGGAATAGCTCTATTAGTATCAGACGAAATTGATATTTGGGGGAGAAAGCATCATTTGGGATGGTTGAAAGAATTTAATTCACGGGGAAGACAAAGCAATGCTAACCTGGTTTAATAAAATAGCCTCAAACAGATAAAGCCAAAGTTGACAGAACTCTCGTTGCAGGAGGAAATCTATAGGTCTTGGACAATCTGTCTTCACAGTGTGAGATTTGAACACAATTTCCTTAGTAATTAATATATCAAGAGACCATAGGTTTGAACATAGTACCCTGCATCAAAATATCAGCCAACAGATACTCTTCTCACGTACACAGGAACACTTACGAAAGCATTTAGTAAACCACAGAGAAAATTTCAACCAGCGTAGAAGAATGGCTTTCATCCAGACACGTCCTGCTCCAGTGTGACTGTGTTAGAAATCACTAGCCAAGTGATAGTATGGAAAATGTTAAGAAGCTAGGGAGTAATGAAGAAAGACTTCCTACCAAAATTATAGAGAGGCAGTTTAAAAGATTTTTAGGGCAATGTAGAGCCTTAAGTGTTTACATTAAAAAAGAAGAAAAATGAAAATTAACGAGCTTAGGACCTAACAGAAGTTAGTAAGGGGTGCCTGGATGGCTCTTGGTTTCGGTTCAAGTCATGATCTCATGGCCGTAGGATTGAGCCCTGTGTGGGGCTCTGTGGTCAGGACGGAGTCTGCTTCAGATTCTCTCTCCCTCTGCCTCTTTCCCTGCTCACGCTCTGTCTCTCTCTAAAATAAATAAATAAAATCTTTTTTAAAAATTTAGTAAAAGAACAATAGAAGGAGCCCAAAAGGGGAAAAGGAAGGAAATGAAAGGTAAGAATGAAATTGATCAAATGGGAAATAATGATTCAATAGAGAGGATCAATGAACAGGTTCTTTGAAAAAAATAATAAAAAAAAGAAAAATCTTTAGCAAGACTGATCTAAAAAGAGAGAGAGAGAGAAACAATGATAAAAAAAAAACTTGTGATGAAAAAGGAGGCATTGCTAACCAATTCAGAAAGATATTTTTTTCTAAGAGAGAGAGAGAGAGAGAGAGAGACACTACCGTAAATAACTTCATGGCCACAACAGTGAAATTTCAAACAGACTGGAAATTTTCCTAGAAAAATGTAACTTGCCAAAATTGATACCAGAAAAAAAAGCCAGAAAATCGAAAAGAGCCATCACTGCTGAAGATATGGGCTCAGTGTTAAAAATCGGTCCGAGTACAAAAACTGGGGTACCAGTTCCCACAGAATGGGAAAAGGGGAAAGACTCCTCAGGTGTTTCCATGAAAAGCCCCAGAGGAAGAGGGAACCAAGAACAATCACAGGATGAAGGCAATGCCACCGTGACTGCTTGTGGTATTTTCAAAATAGGCACGATCATTGCAGTCTGCACCCCGTTTTGTTGAAGGACCTCTCTGATTATGGTTCGCGTGTGGGGCATAGAGTAGGTTGAGTGTATGTAAGTAGAAGCAATCAGGATCAACGTTTTCCTCATGCATTCTGCGTAGAGAATCCATGGAGCTTTCCTGTCAAGGGTAAATATTTAGTAACCTTAGGAGAATAGACAACGAATCCATATCCACATGCAAAAGAAGGAAGTTGGACCCCTTTCCAAAAATAAACTCTAGGTTGATCATAGACCTACATGTAAGAGGTGAAACGATGAGACTCTCGGAAGAAAGTAGAGGAGTAAATCTTCATTCGGGTTAGGCAAAGAGCTCTCAGGTGTGACATTAAAAATACAAGCAACAAAAGGACAAACAGATACTTTGGACTACATTAAAGTTAAAAAAAAGCTTTGTGCTTCAAAGGACACTCTTAAGAGAGTGAAAGATAACCCAGAATAGGAGAAAATGTTGGCAAATCATATATCTGAAAAGGGTTTTGAATCCAAAATATATAAAGAACTGGTATAAATCAACAAGAAGACAACCCAATTCAAAAATTGGCAAAGGACTTGAATAGACATTTCTCTGAAGAACATATTCAAATGACCTATAAGTAAAATGAAAAGAATACGACACCTGTAAGTAATTCCCCATCATTAGCCATCGGGGAAATCCGAATCAAAACCACCCTGAGATACCACGTCACATCCACGAGAATGGCTGTAACTAAAAAGTCCGGTAATAACAACGATGTGGAGAAGTTAGAACCCTCCTACCCCGCTGGGGGGAAAGTAAAATGGTGCCACCACATAGGAAAACAGCTCCTGAAAAGTTAAGTGTACAGTTGCCCCGTGACCCGGCAATTCCACGATCAGTTATATATCCAAGAGAAATGAAAAGCCACGTCCACACAAAACTTGTACACAAATGTTCACAGCAGCATTATTCATAACAGCCAAAAAGTGGAAACAACCCAAACGGCCACAATTAATGAACAAATAAAATGGGACTGGTATTCCGCCATGAAAGGGAACGAAGGACTGATACACGGTACAACTGGGTGAACCTTGAAAATACAATGTTACATGAATTAAGCCAGACACAAAGGTCACATCTTCCATGAGTCCATTAATACGAAATGTCTACACTTTCTATCCTCCATCCATAGAGACAGAAAGTAGACCAGTGTCTAGTGAAAAGAGCACTAATGGATAAGGGTTTCTTTTTCGAGGGATGAACATGTTTGAAAATTGATCGTGGTGGTGGGTGCACAACTCTGTGAATATACTAAAAACCACTGAACCGTACAGTTTATTTTTTTTGAGAGAGAGAAAGAGAGCACAAGCCAGGGGGAGGGGCAGAGGAAGAAGCAGACTCCCCTGCTGAGCAGGGAGCCCGATGCGGGGCTCGATCCCAGGACCCCAGGATCATGCCCTGAGCCGAAGGCAGACGCCCAACAACTGAGCCACCAAGGCAGCCCTGAATTGTACACGTTAAATGTGTGAATGGTCTGTGGGTTCTGTTTCAACAGAGGGACTAGACATAAACCATAGAGAGGGTATCTGGCCATCAAACACATGGTGAGAACTTATGTCTCGGACGAAAAAGTGTGCGTAAATCTCTTCTGAAGTGTTAGCGTCACCTGGAGAGAACAGCTGTCATCAGGCACAGGGGCCGAAAAAGGTCATCGTAGACCTCGATGTCATCGTCTTTAACGGACCGCCCCCACCAGGATCCCTTGGACGGTAGCGATGTCACATGGCGCTGGCAAGTGCTAAGTGCACATTTCGTCCAGAATCCAGGACTGTCAGAAGGCCCGAGGTCCTCTGTCTGATGTGATGGACGAGCACACTCACCTGGAAAGGAGTTTCAACTCCACTAGCAAGAGCCACAAGCAAGTTTCCAACACAGCTCAGTCTACGCCTGTTCCCTCTCCCTCACCTGTCTCTTTCTACTGAACTAAACCCACAGCCTCGGCCGCTTTTGGGGTTTTTTTTAGTTATTTACAGGAGATTTTTATTTTTAAAGGTGACAGCAGCAGTAACATGGGCATTCAACAGATATGTTTTGAATCAGACTAGATTCTAACGAGGCTTTATGTTCCTGAAAGAAACATGGCGTGTCCCTATCCATTCCTTCAACGCAGAGATGTGATTTTATTCATGCGGTGGTATCAACACTCTTCGACACGTACGGCCTTTTCCTCCCTACTTAAACTGAATTTCATTTTGAAAATCTGATGTTGAGATGTGTCGACCTATTTTAATCGGGTTACCTTTTATTTTTGTAAAAATGACACGAACTTCTCTGAATGCCGCTCCAGAAATACTCATGCTCGCAGAGCTCTTACCTGGGAACAGTCTCTGAAAAGTGCCGAAGATCTTGACGTACGTCTTCGCGCTGCCATGCAAACAATGGCCCAAATCCTGTTCACGCCCACGTGACAAAACCAGGCACAGACAGATAGAAGGGGGTCAGGAGGCCGCAAACTTCTGGAGGGGGGCACAGCGGGGGGAAGGTTGTGTCCGGGTTCCCAGAAGGCAGCGTAAGCCCCTGTTCCCGGAAGAGCAAGGCCCTCACGGGGGGACACAGACTCAAGGGATGAGCTACCCCATGGTGTCACACGTGGTCTGGGGCCTGTGGCTATCTGTTCCCGTCACGTACACCAGTTGGAGTGTGAACTCTTGAAAACAGCCCCCCACTTACCCAGCTGTCTTCACCTCAAACCAGTGTGATTTTGGCCCCCAGAAGTTGCCCTGTGAGTCACTCAACCCATGGAAACCTCACCCCACCCTGACCTCAGGTAAGACAAAGGATGAAGACCCTGGGCCTCTGGTCCCACCCCTATCTCGCTCCCCATTTGTTCACCCACCCACTGTGTGGCTGCAACCTCAGGCCAGGGCTGGGGAGGGGCTGGGGACCAGTGTGGCCACTGGTTCTCCTCACAAAAGGGGGAACAGGAACCCGTGTCCTGGGGTACGTTGTTTGGGGTCCAGAGCCTGGGCGGGGCTGGGATGCAGGTGTGGGTAGGAAGTGGGCCGGGAGGCCTGGGGAGGGGGAATGGTCTCCCAAGTTCCCACGTGCTGAGAACCAGACGGCTGTTCTAAGCACTTCACACATAGTAACTCTCGCGTTCTTCACAACCTGCAGGGTCTACGCTGTTACAATCCCCCTTTTTAGCTGAGAAAACTGAAGCCCAGAGAGGCTAAAGGAGCTTGCCAGGCCACACAGCTAGAGCCTAACCGAGCGGGCCCAAGCCCAGGCAGTGAGCTCCTGAGCTGTGCCACCATTTAGGTCTCACACACGTGGTGCTGGAGATCAGAAGCGGGGGGATTGCCCTTGCTGGCCCGCTCATCACCCCCAGAGTTGAATCTCAAAGTCCCCAGGCCCTGTGTGCACCACACCAAGCCTCACCTGTCAGCCCAGGCCCCCGTGCCCCAGGCAGCTCTGCTGTGGGATGAGACTCTGGCCCTCACAGCTTTGCTTCCTGGAGGGCTGTCAGAAGGGCCGGATGAGGAGGTGAGGACAGGATGGGTGCTGGTGGGAGGGGGAGAGCGGAGGGGACCACGACCACAGCTGGAGGGGCGGGGCAGGAAGCAGAAGTGATGTGAGCAGTGGCCTGGGTGATGAGCTGTGTGGTGAGCCTGCTGGGGGCTGACACCACCATTTCGGGAGCGTCTTCTGGGGAGAGAATGTCTGTGTAGGGCATCTCCGCACAGGACTCCAGGTAGGGAGAAGGCGGGCGTCGGGGAGGCTGCGAGCCCCTGGGTGGGGACAGAGAGGCCCGGGAGTGGGGCTGCTCCATCCGGGGAAGAGCCTGATGGAGCAGGAAGTGCTGTGACCCGAGGCTGCGCTCTGTCACCGACTCGATGGGTGACCTCACGCCTGCTCCGGGCCTCCGTGTCCTCATAGAGAAAGTGGAAACGTTATAGGGCATCGTCTGTAAGGTCCCTTTAGATGCGGACAGGGAAAGCCTTTAAGAAAGCTGGAAACAAGCTCCCTGGGAGATCAGATGATGAGGACCGGGATAGAGAGGGAGCTCTGTGGATTAAGGTTACACACCATGCTGGCCTCCTAAGAGGGATGACCCAAGGGCTTTCTCCTATTTACTTCCCCGGGCCAGCGTGTCATCTGGAATCCCACCACCCAGTCAGTCCTTCGGGTGAGGCTAGAAAGCAGGGGTTCGTGCTCCCCACAGCCGCCCGTGTCGCAGAGAAGCTGCGGTCCCTGGCAGGTGCTGGAAGGGACGGGGCTCCAAGGAGTCCAGTTTGGATAGGGGTAGAGTGTGGAGACTCCAGATTAGAAACAGGTCCCTGTGAGGCTCCAGAGCCATCTCAAAATAGGGAAGAAATTTCTAGCCGACGGTTGCCCAACAGTAGGCAACAGGTGGCTCGCGGCGCTGCCGGAACTCTGCAGGGCGTGGCAGGGAATAGCCGAGGAGACGCGGGCACCAGGAGATCTGGAGAGGGAACGTGAAGTCCTCCCTGCACGGGTGCAAGGACAGAGGCATGTGCGCAGTTTCCAGTCTGGAATTTGGGTGGCTGTTCTCCCGTGAGGCTCAGAGAGCGGACCCCAACGGGAAGGTGGGGACGATAAGGGCAACGCATTATTTCTTTCCCAATTCTGTTAAGAGCTTCATGGGAGACGGGCAGACAGATAGAGAATGAGAGAGGTGCGGTGGGAAAAGCATGGCTTTTTCTGGGGCCCAAAATGCTACCTCTCCAGAATCCAGGCTTCTCTAGAGTCCCAGATCCCTCCCCAAATTTGCTCTTTCTGTGCTCTGCCCCCTCTTCTGTGTGCAGAGCCCCTTCCCCACCAGCAGCAGTTGTGATCCTGGGGACAAAGCCATCAATCTGGATCCCCGTAAGGCCTTAAATAATGAAATCCTAACAAGGGGCTCCTCCCATCCTTGGCAAATCGCTTCCCATCCTTGGGCCCCCTTGTACAGGTGGGGAATGGGCCAGCTCTGTACAGGCCACTGCAGCTCTGACTTTCAGTGACTTACGAGGTATCTCATTCCCCCTCCATTCCATATGCCATGATGGTTCACCCTCCACACCTCTGCCCACAGCTTCCGGAGCCTAGACACCCCCCCCCGCCCCCCGTCTCTGCAGCTCCATGGGCGCCCGCCTGTTCCTCCCGGGCCTCCTCCTCCTGCTGCTGCCCACGCCCACCCCGGCACCCTGCCGCACGGCCACCCGCAATGAGTGCCGGAACAACCGCGTGTTCGTACCTGGCGTGGCGCTGGCCGGGGAGGGTGTGGACGTGACCACGCTCAGGCGCTCGGGCTCCTTCCCAGTGGACACAGAGAGCTTCCTGCGCCCCGACGGCACCTGCACCCTCTGCCAGAATGCCCTGCAGGAGGACGCCCTCCAGCGCCTGCCCCTGGCACTGACCGGCTGGCGCGCCCAGGGCTCAGGCTGCCAGCGCCAAGTGGTCAGGGCCAAGGCCAGCTCCACCGACGGCGTGGCCAGGGAGGCGGCCAGCAACATTCGCAACGACTGGCGGGTGGGGCTGGATGTGTCTCCCAAACCCAGCGTCAATGTGCAGGTGACCGTGGCCGGCTCGCACTCCGAGATGGCCAACTTCGCTGCCCACAAGAGCCACCGGGACCAGTATAGATTCACCACTGACTTGGTGGTATGTCGCTTCTACAGGTGAGCACGGCGGGGGGCTGGAGGGGCGCGGAGAAAGGGCTGGGAAACTCGGCGTGCTCCAGGAGCCCTGGGATGGCAGGGTGGGGACTCGGAGGCTGCGTCCACCAGCAGGCTACACAACCCTGGTTCCTGAACACTGGGTGGCACGGTGCCCTCAGGCCTCCTCCCTGGGGCCCCTGAACAGGAAGAGCCCCAGGAGAGAGCAGGTGGGGAGAAGCAAGCACGGCTGTGCTGAGATCCCCAACATGGTACCATTTGGATCTACTGGGGGCCCCGTCCCCTCTGTCCTGTGGGCAGGAGACCTGGCAGGAGACTTCCCATCACTGGGCCTCATTCACCCATTTGACCACAATCGTGTCTGTCCTGTATCAGGCTCTGTGCTGGGCTACAGTGCTAGATAGCAGCAGTCACACCCCTCTCCTCAGGGTCCTGGGTCCCACACCCCAGAAATACATGGTCTCCATGGAGGACCCAAGTCACCCACCCTGATTTCTCCCACAGTGCGACAGGGCGCCTCCTGCCTTGTGGCCAGAGCTGCCAGGAGCGCAATCTAGGGGACAGACGCACAAGGCCACAGGACTGGGTTCCAGAGCTAGAGGGTCACCATCAGTGTCGTATCATCATTTTTCTAACTAGAAAGTACAAAGGAAAGAGAAAAGTTTACTTTGCAAAGGAAAAGCAGAAATGCAGCATACGTAGGTCACCAAGGAGCAATGGACGGAATGGGTTTCCGTGACAGCTCGGCGGTTCGGAGCTTGGGCTTGGAGCCAGGCCGCCTGGGTTCAAGGTCTCTTTCTGTCATGTACATGTTTTCTCAGGCAGCCTGGAGGGGTGGCTGAATGGGGAAAACGAACCACTGCTGGCCCATCTGATGTTTCTCTCCCCTTTCAGTTTTCACCTGGTACACTCTCCCCCACTCCACCCCAACTTCCAGAGGGCCCTCAGCGACCTGCCCCCCAGCTTCAACACCTCCACAGAGGCTGACTACCTCAGGCTCATCTCCAGCTACGGCACCCACTTCATCCGGTCCGTGGAGCTGGGCGGCCGGATCTCGGTGCTCACTGCCCTGCGCACCTGTGAGCTGGCCCTGGACGGGCTCACGGCCAACGAGGTGGAGGACTGCCTGGCCGTCGAGGCCCAGGTCAGCATAAGTGGCCGCGCCAGCTCGTCATCAGAATTCAAGGCCTGTGAGGAGAAGAAGAAGCAGCACAAGATGGAGACCTCCTTCCACCAGTCCTACCAGGAACGCTTTTCCCAAATAGTCGGGGGCCACCACACCTCCGTGGGCGACCTGCTGTTTGGGACCCAGGCCGGGCCGGAGCAGTTCTCAGCCTGGATGAACTCACTGCTGGACAGACCCGGCCTGGTGGACTATACCCTGGAACCCCTGCACGTGCTCGTGGAGAGCCAGGACCCCCGGCGGGAGGCGCTCAGGCAGGCCGTGAGCAAGTACGTGATGGACCGGGCCCGCTGGAAGGACTGCAGCAGGCCCTGCCCCCCGGGACAGCGGAAGAGCCCCCACAACCCATGCCAGTGCGTGTGCCACAGCTCGGCGACCACCAACCAGGACTGCTGCCCCCGGCAGAGGGGCCTGGCCCGCTTGGAGGTTATGAACTTCCAGGCGGCAGGCCTGTGGGGAGATCACTTCACCGCCACAGACGCCTATCTGAAAGTCTTCTTCGGAGGCCAGGAGCTGAGAACCAACACGGTGTGGAACAACAACCACCCCAAGTGGATGACGAGGCTGGACTTCGGGGACGTGCTCCTGTCCACGGGGGGGCCCCTGAGGGTGCAGGTCTGGGACCAAGACAATGGCTGGGACGACGACCTCCTCGGCACCTGTGACCAGAAAGCACAGACTGGCTCCCATGAGGTGAGATGTCACCTGAACGACGGTCACCTGAGATTCTCCTACCAGGCCAAGTGCTTGCCTCACCTGGAGGGGCCTACCTGCCTGCAGTATGCCCCCCACGGTCTTCTGGGGGCTCCTCCAGGAAACCGGAGCGGGCCGGTGTGGTGAGCGCAGTGGGCCTTGAGAGGGCCGGGGGACCCAGCCTGGACCGAAGGGGGTGTCACGGAGGGAGCCAGGACCTATCCTCATATCCCCATTAGACAGATGGAAAACTGAGGCTTACTTTTTTTTTTTCAATGACGTGGCTGAATTTACAGGTCAGCCCTGAGTCCGCTGTCCAAACTGCCTTAGCTCTCTGACGTTCTCAAGCCCTAGAAATGAGCTCAGCCACAGCCTGGGTCAGGAGCTGGGCAGAAGGCCAGGAGGCCCTTCCTCCCAGGCCACTTGCTGTCGCTGAAGACCTTCCCTCGTAGCCCTTGCCAGCATGGGGAATTCTTCATCCCACTGGGTCTGACCCTGCCTGTCGCAGCCGCTCCGCTGGCTCTCTCTTCTTTGCCCAGCCAGCTTTGCCCCTCAGCCAAATCCAGGACTATCTGGACCTGCCCCGTGTGTGCACGGCCTGACAGAGGACTGATGCGTGTGCGGTGATGGCGGCCGTCGTGGCGGTGGTCATGGCAGAGGAGAGGGCTGGGACCAAACAAGGTCCCAGAGACCAACGTCTACATCAGCAACCCTACCCAGCAGGACAGGTGGCTCACCCCGCAGCAGGCTGGGAATCAACAGACTCGCTTTCAACTTTCGTGGGAAACGTGGGACCCAAAATATTTTACTTCCCTCATAACTCTTGATTCAAGACACAGCAGCACAGACTCGGGGGTCAAAGGCAACAGCATTCCGCTCCCAGCCAGGTGGCCACAGGGAACGGTGAGGACTCTAGTGAGCTGAAGGGCACGTGATTTTCAGGGGGGGGGCTGCAGCTCTGCCCCCGCCAAGCGTTCCCAGGCAGGAAGGCTGGCAGGGCTTTGAATTTCTGAAAGTAGCCAGAAACCCCAAATTAACTTCTCTACTTGTTGGCAATGCAGTTCACTTTGTAAAAATAAACCTACGTACAAGTCAAAGAGAACGTGTGTGCAGGCCGTAATCCATCCAGAGCCATAGGCTTGAAAGCCGTCATTTCAACAGAACGCATCTGACGGGCTGAAGAGCTCTCCTGGGTCCCCCACAGTTGGAGGGGAGAAGGCAGTGGCTCTAACAAGCGGGTGTCTGAGGCTTCCTGGCCTTGGCATGCAGCCCCGGAGCCTCGGGTTCTGCCATCAGATGAAATGGTCTTTGTTTCACGTGCTTGGGACACCGGCCCACAGGGGTGGGTGGCGAGATTCGGGCAGACTCCTAGAACTGGCGGGATTGGGCTGTGCGGCACTGCCGTCAGCTCGGAGTTGCTGGCCTGGCTTCCTGCCTCTCTTTGAAACTCTCTGCAAATTAAGGCCTTTGAGGTTTGTGTGGACCCGTACTCTCCAAAGCCCAGCAGTCATATTACACTGACCCTGAGCGGGCAGGAGGGACTGGCTGGCCCTGCAAGGCTGGTTGAAGCCAGTGTCCTTACACCTTTCCCTCCATAGCCACGGGCACAAACAAGAGCACGAGAAAAATCTTGAACGGTCACGCTGGCCGCTGCATTAATTGAAAATAAACATGGCTGTGGGCCGCACCTCTCTGGGAAAGCAGGCCTGGCTCAGGGAACCACTCTGACCAAAGAGGGGAGCCTTGTTTAAGGGCTCGCAGGATCAGTGACCTCCAGCAACCGCTTTGTTCCCTGGGCCTTGGTTTCCCCAGAAGGATACTCTTCATTTTTCTCCCCTCTCAGACTGTTTGGAAGGGGGCCACGAGCCTTTCTAGAAGGTCAGTGCTCCATAACAGGTACTGAAAGGGCATCTTGTTACCCCTCCTGGCTTTCCATCTAGGGAAGCTGGGACCCAGAGGGCGTAACTGTGGTTGCAGAGGTTACCGGCAGAGCCAGGTCTCTGAGCCCCAGCATTGGGAGAGACCAACACGGCTCTAGAGAAAAAGGCCCTTGGGCCAAAAGGTGTGGGATGGCCGAGGAGGAGGAATGGGCAGGTGTTGTTGAGGGACAGCTCGCCCTCAGCCCTAATTCGAGACCCGGTGTGACATTTTCCCTTCCACCCCGCACAGACCGGAAGACTGTCAGCCCGAGGCCCCTTGCTCGCTCGGGGAGTTCCCTGCTGGGCCACATGGCCTCCACTGGCCCTCCTGAGGTTCTGTCCTCACCCTGGCCCACCCTGCTCCGGGCCAGGAGCTGATCTGTCTGCACCCGTCTGTAGTGGGCAGGAGACGGGGGCGGAGGGGTGGGTGGAATTTCAGAGACTAGAGCGTCCGCATCTCTCCGGTCTCTCAGTGAGGTGGCCGTGTCTAGCTGGGTCACTGCTCCTCCCCAGGGGGTCTCTGCCTGTCTCTCTCTGGGCAACTGCCCCCTCTCTCACCCCTTCAGACCCGGGGATGGCAGCAGCTCCGCTGTCCTAATCCTGAGTTACTGCACTGTCCCGTGTGTTTCTCTCTAGCCTCCACACCTTTGTACACAGACCTTTATAAACAATCCTTCCGGAAATTATTACAATTTGAATATACCATTGGCTTCAGCTATAGCCTGACTGTTTGTGCCCCCTCAAAATTCATAGGCTGAAGTCGTAACCCCCAAGGTGATTTGCCTCAGGAGGGGGGTGCTATGGGAGGGCATGTGAGCGGGATGAGGGCCGTTGTAAAAGAGGCCCCAGACGGATCCCAGGCCCCTTCCGCCATAGGAGGACCCATGGGCAGGTGCTCTCTACAAACAGAAAGCAGGCCCACTAAATCCGCCGACACCTTGACCTGGGGCTTCCAGCCTCCAGAACTGAGAGGAAGGCATTTCTCCCGTTTGTAAGTCACCCGGTCTGAGGTATCTTGTTGTAACAGCCCCAAAGGACCGTTAGGGGCCCCGATGACAACAGTACCTGTGAGTCCCGGTGGAAAGCAGAGCTCCCCCCACCCCAGCAGCTGAAAATCCCCGACTCTTGCTTCCCCAACCTCCCCTGCAACTAGGAAAGGACATGTGATGTGGTCTGTCGGTAGGAGACACCTGCCCCAGGTGTGGGGTCCCTTCAGGAGCAGAGGTGAGCCCAAGGTTTGAAGACAGGTGATTTATGTGGGAGGCAATCCCAGGAAGCCCAGCAGGGGAGAGGAGGAGTGAGCCAGGAAAGGGACGGTGGCCCTCCATTCAGCAAGACGCCACTGTGGGCCCCCAGAGCCAACGAAGAACACGAAGAACGCGTACCTCAGAGTTACCCCAGCTCGGCTGGAGGGACCTGGGGGTCAGTACAGCACTGTAACCCTTGGTCACTGGTTACAGCTACATTCTTTTTCTACTGATTTTATCCAGACTTGGCCTCTCTTTCTGGCAAATAAAAACCCTGGCTTGATGACACTGTCCATCTTCTCTCTCCCTGCTTCAACACTCCCGTCCCCTTTCCCAACCATCCTCCCACCCCCATCCGTCCTTAGAAGCTGCTCACTTGGCCCCAGCACTTCCTCCCCTTCCCAAGCGCACGGAGCACAGAACGGCTGGGACCATTCACGGCTTCCAGCCTTGAGCAGATGGTTCCGGAGCGCCTTCTGTAAAGCAGGTCCCGCAAACTAGCCATGCAGGGCACCTGCCCTCTGGCGGCCTGTCTGACGGGGAGACAGATATGGACTTGGAGGAAGGTCCAGGGGGCGGCGTGGCATTCAGGCTGGGGGTCTAGGCTGCGTTGCTTTTCTCTCATCGCCCCCCTAGGTCCAAGTGGTCTCTCCTCGGACTCGGAGCTGGCACTGAGCACAGCCCAGTCTGGGTTTTTTTTAAAGCAGTTCAAACAGCACCTTCTTCTCCCTTCAAACGCACTGAGTGGTCTCCAGGGCACAGCCCCACTGCCCTGGAGGCTGCAGAGGGGGATCTGCTGGAGAACAGGTGGTGTGGGGGTGGGGAGAGCCCTCAGGGAGGCGCAGGGGCCCTTATGGCCTTGGGAGGCTGGGCAGCCTCTCCACAGCTCTCCTGAATCCCCCAGGTCTGGGCATTTCCACATCCCGACATTTGTCCCCTTCTGCTCATAACCACAGCCTCCCCGGGGCACAGCAACATCTCTCAGACATGGGAGCTGTGGGCTACTCCCGGGTCCCTGGGCTCCTGTCTGCTGCCCATGGCCGCTGTGGAGCCGGCACCCTGCCGCCTTCCCTCGGCCCACTCTGCGCCGGCCCCCACGTCTCTGCCTGAGGGCCTGAGCTAGGCCTGTTCTACCTGCCGCATGGGGAAGCCAGGAGAGCCAGGGCGGCGTGTCCACGCCCCCCCATCCCAGGCAGCCTTCCCCCAATGGCCCACGGGAGGTGGGTGTCGCATAAACACTGCAGCTCCCGCCCTGTCATGGGGGGTAACTCTGACAGACATATTCCATCCTGACCCCCAGAGTCCCCCTGCAGGGGGAAGCTCCCATGCCCACAGCGGTGACTTGCTTGACCACACATGCTCTCCTGGCTGGCCTCCTTTCCGGTCTCAATCCCTCATTCCCCTACTGGTATTTTCTGGAATCACCCCCCACAAAAACTACCTGCTTGTAAACCCCTGTCTCAAGGTTTGCTTCTAGAAACACCAGCTAAGACACACATCTGACTATGTCATTGCTCTGCTTAAAACTCGTCACTGGTTCCTTGTGGCTCCCGGGATAAAGCTCAGACCCCCTAATGCGACCCACATGCTGACCTCACTCTCAGCTGCCCCTCCCCAAGCCCTGCCTCACAGAGCTTCCCCGCTCCTCCTCTGGGCATGATCTTTCTTGCCCTTCCCACATGCCGCCTCCTCTTTCTGCAGCTTTTCTCCACCACCCGAAGTCCTCCTCCACCTTCAGTCTTCAGCTTCCAAGACAGGTTCTTCCAGGAAGCCTTCCCTGGTTTCCAGGTCGAGGTCACAGCCTGCTGTCAGGCCACGGGGCTCTCCTATCCTAGTCATCATGGAATCAACAGTCCAGCCCCTGGCGTAAGTCGGCTGCTTGAAAAATACTGAATGGGTGGGGCGCCTGGGTAGCGCAGTCGTTGAGCGTCTGCCTTCGGCTCAGGGTGTGATCCCGGCGTTCTGGGATCGAGCCCCACATCAGGCTCCTCCGCTGGGAGCCTGCTTCTTCCTCTCCCACTCCCCCTGCTTGTGTTCCCTCTCTCGCTGGCTGTCTCTCTCTGTCAAATAAATGAATAAGATCTTTAAAAAAAAAAGAAAAGAAAAATACTGAATGGGTGACTAGATGGGTATTGGGTAAATAAATGAATGGAACCCACCGAAGACTCTTTCAGCCTGTGCTTGAACTCTCCCACAGGCAGGGGGCTCATTACCTCTAGAGGTAGCTGTCCCGCCTGTGACGGGCTCCAAAGGTGAGCTGTCAGGTGACACAGAAACCTGTCTTCCCAGAGCGTGCAGCCTTACGAGTGGATCAGGGGCTCGGTGTGTCTAAATCTCTGGTCCCGTCTGCAACATGGCTGGGCAGAAAGACCACCAGGCTGACTCCAGAGCCAGCCACGGCTGCCCCCCCCACCTCCCTCTGGGAGGCTGCCACAGAGGGAGCACTCACGGCCGGGTGGAAGGGCTGGCCCGGCCACCGCCTCTCTGTCACTGACAATGAGAGCCTCTCGTGGACGGGGACGGATGGCTCTTCACTCTTACCTACCCAGTCCTCTCACTTCTCAAAGGCCCCAGGCACGACTGAGTCAGTTCCAGCTGGGGGCAGCTCTTCCTCTGGGCACGGCAGATGCCCACTTGGCCTAGGCAAGTTGTGACCCCAGAAGGGCAGACCCACCCCCTTAATCTGCTCATGGGTTCCCTCTCCACGCCCCCCACCCTGCTGCCTGATGAGGCCTTTTCCAGCTAAGGCTTCCATAGCCCGAGCGGCAACACACGCGGGCAGGGCCAGACTGAGGTCTGCCCGGCCTCGCACAGTGCAGGACAGGGAGGGGAGCGGGCCTGGCGCAGCTCAGATTCTCACCACATGGTTAGGGTTAGTGTCACATGCAAAAAGAGATCAACCCCCATCACAGGCAGGACCCTCGAGAGCACCAAGGACTGGCCACAAATGAAATGATCCCGGCCACACATTCACCCAGACTAGCCGGAGACAGATCATATGAACCTTGATTTCGATCCAAGATTGAGTCTCAACCTCAGTTAGTTCTGTGCAGGACGCTGCAATCACGCAACACCCCTCCCCTGCGGACCTCGTGGTTCTCAGCTATAAAACAGGGGCTAGACACTGATTTCTGCACCGCTTTCCAGCTGGAGGGGGCTGGGCACTGGCCCTCACTGGGCACAGCCGGATGGCCCCAACACCCGCAGTGCCCCTGGGCGCACCCCCTGAGCACCACCTCCCCGAGCTGG
Organism: Ursus maritimus; assembly: GCF_017311325.1. Taxonomy (NCBI): domain Eukaryota; kingdom Metazoa; phylum Chordata; class Mammalia; order Carnivora; family Ursidae; genus Ursus; species Ursus maritimus. Next base: position 54,601,629 of record NW_024426885.1, read on the forward strand.
GAAGAAGCCCAGCCCCGCTTGCCGTCCTGTTTCCAAAGGCCCAGACACACAGCCCTGCCGGCCAGACCCACAACAGCTGCTGTTGTTTTGCGGGCTGTATTGGGATCTGTGTGCCGCGGGGCTCCCACTGCACATCTGGGCTCACAGGGAGTCTGCACAACAGCTGGTTCCCAGCATCCTCTTAAAAGGGCAGTGACGTCAGCTCTCTGGCAGGACACTGGCTTTTCCCCTGGGAAACCCAAACTCCCTGAGACTCAACAATCCTGCAATGAGGTTGACCGCCCCCAGCCGAACATGACTTTGCTTCCCGCCCCGCCCCCCCATCCCTATTCACAGGAATCCGCCCCTCTAGGACTGGGGACCTTTGCCCAGGGTCCCGCCGCCGCTGGCAGAGGCAGTGATGCAGCAGGGACATCATACCCTCCACGCCTACCCCTCTCCCAGGGGAAAGGGGGACTTGGTGTGATTCCATGCTGTAAAGCATTTTTCCAAGCCGAAGGAATCGAGAGACTCGCAGCCTTTCCTTCCTCTCCCCTTCCATTCTTTCCCCCTCACCAACACCACACATGAAACGCTAGCAGACAACATTTCTGGAGCGCTTACTGTAGTGTTCGGAGGACCAGACATGTGTTGGTGCATTTAATCTGCCCAGCAACCAAGAGGGGGATGGACTTATCCCCATCCTAGAAATGCTGTCTCCCAGAGAGCTGAGGGCTTTCCCCCACTTCGTTCCGAACCTTCTCCACTCGTGCCACCGTTGGGCTCCTGAGATGCCGAGAGCGCAGTTTGCACCGTCTCCCCCTCCTAGGCTTCAGGACCATCTCCACGGCTCAGGGTGGCTAAAGGGACCCACGTTAGGGGGGGTGCCTGCAGGAGGAGGAATCTCTCTGTGCCGCCACTTGCTCTCTAGAAATGTCTATAAAATATACATAGCATAATATTTATCACTTGAACCATTTGTAAGTGCATAGTTCAGTGGCTTCAAATACATTCCCAATGTTGCACAAGCCTCACCCCGATTTACGCTTGGAACTTTCCAGTATCCCACAAAAACTCTGTGCCCAGCGAACAGTAACTCCCCCTCCGCCCGCCCCCCAGCCTCTGTAACCCCTATTCTATTTTCTGGCTCTATGAATTTGCCTGTGCCTCGTACAAATGGGCTCCTACAGAGTTTGTCTTCTGTGCCTGGCTTCTCTCGCTAAGCACAGTGTTTCCAAGATCCAGCCACATTACAGCACGTGTCAGGACTCCGTTCCTTTTATAGCTGAATACTACTCCATCCTACACACGTATCACTTTGTTCATCCAGTCATCCGTCCACAGACACCTGGGTTGTTTCCACTCTTTGACCATTGTGAACAATGCTGCGATGAACATTGGGGTGCAAGTATCTGTTTGAGTTTGAGCCCCTGTTTTCATTTCTTTTGATATATACCGAGGAGTGGAATTGCTGGGTCATACGGTTGTTCTATGTTTAACCTTTTGAGAAACCACCAAATTGTTTCCACAGCCTGCCACTAGCTTCTCTGCCAGTCTCTGCCCTGACCTTCCTGGGTTCGAATCAGGACTTGAACACGGATCCTGCTCAGCTGTCCAGCCACGGGGAGACCCACACTCAGGGCGGGACCATGGCCACTCCAGGCTTTCCCAGGTGCCAAGGGCCCAGCCCTGCCCCCTACTCTGCCTTCCCCCTACGGAGCACGGGGTCGCACCGGGCAGGGGCAGGGGGAGAAAGCTGAACGGGTGGGCACCTGTTCCTGGGTGGCGAGATTCTCTTGCCTAGCGTGCTGTCACTCTGTCTTCTGCCTGGCTCCACAGCCCCTCGCACACGCCTGGCATATAGCAGGCACTCAATAAACACTGGTGAGTGAATACGTGTTGACGTGCCTCTCTGCCCCTAAAGGACTGTGAGCCGGGGGTGGCTGAGACAAGCACTGGAGCCTAGCTCCTGAGAAAGCAGGCAAGGAGCACTGCGACTGGGCTGGGCTGGAGGGAAAGCCATGCGTTCGTTCCTCCGTCCTCACCTTCTGGGGCTTCCCCTTGTAGAGAAGCAGGCTCCCCGCTGCCCCACGGTGGCGTAGGGAGCTGATATATTTGGAGAAAGGGGCCCACCTGAGCCAGCTGAGGTGCCCCTGGCCTCAGGCTTAGTGCATAAGAAACACAAACGCCTAGCAAATGTCAAGGTGAGGCTGGGACTCTAGGGGTTTCTGTTTTTTACCTCATCTACCACGTCTCAAGTGCCCGCTGTGGGGCAGGCCTGTGTAAATATGCATTATTTTATTTTATTTTCCTAAGAGCCCCACTTCACACATAGGGAAACTGAAACTAAGGAAGGTGTGGTGACTTGTCCACTATGCTGGCAAGGGTGAGATTCGAACCAGGGGCCGTGCGGCCAGTGGTCCAGAGTATGCGTCCTGCAACGGCCCCCAGGCCTCCCCTCCCAGTCTGCCCTCCCTGGGCATCAGCCCCTCGGCTGCCGCAGTGCCCATCCCCCTACATCTCTCCTTTCCTCCCATTGGGGGGACCCCCTTTTCCCCCTGGCTCCCCCCCCCCGCCCTGGTCCATTCTGCACCCCAAGGTTCTCCAAGACCTTGGCCACGCCCTCTGCTCTCCTTGGCATTTGGAGATGATTCCCACAGGCTGTGTAGCGCTCTCCCGGGGCTAGAACTAGGGCTGTACTAGTTCCCTGCCCTGGGGCCCTCACTGAGCCATACCCTGTGGCCCAGAAGAGGGTAGGGAAGGCTGGATTGGGAACTCCAGGAAGCGTGAAGGAAAAGCAGGGAGCACACATTTGCTGAGCAATTCTCTGGGTGGGGCACGGAGCTGGGCATGAGGACCCTCCTCTCCGTCACTCAGACCTCCTCAGCCAGTAGGCAGGGACCCCGCAGGCAAGACAGGACGAGGGCTGGTTCGAAGCCTTGCAGACTGGCCCTGGAAGCCCACTCCCTTCCTTCCCCAGGGCCGCCCCCTCCCCCATAGGAGACTGTAAAGGGAGCAGCCAGTCACTGGAGGCAGCTCAGAGGAGAGCCCCGGGAACAGGACTCCGGCCTGGCCAGAACCCCCCTTCCCACCCCTGACAGAGCACACTGGGCAGAGAAGTAGAGAAGCCTGTGTTTAACTGGAGCCGGCAGTCTAAACATAAACATCTGTTTGTGATTTCAAAAACAAAACAAAAATACGGTTTGCAGAACCAATTCACAGGCAAATGAGAAGGCAGGGAATTCTAGAACTTCGTTAAGAACCCAAAGTGCTTTCAAGTCCTTTGGAAACCATTTAAACTGTGCAACTGTGCTGATTAAGCAAACCGTGCAAATTAACTTATAAACTCTGAGTAACTCCTTGCGACTCCGAATCTGGTATCTCCTGGAGAAACAGGTGCTGCGGGGACCCCAGCGGGGCACACTGCTTATCCTTGGCCAGCATCCCCAGCATATCTGAAACTAATACTAGGGCTTTCCCTGAGAAGGTTCAGTGATACAGACCATCTGGTCATTTTTTTTCCCTAATTAAGGCCCCCAACTATTTCTAAAAACATTTACTGTCTTTGTCGTATCAACAAACCTGGGCAAAAGGGCCCTTATCAGTAGCATCGGGAGCGAAGAGCATTCCCCAAGCCCTCCCAGACCAGGTGTGTGCGGTGGGCTCTGCCCTTACTCACTAAGTGACCTCGAGCAACTGCCTGTCCAGCAAGTACCCAGCCCCTCAGGCGTCACCCGGCCGGACTGACCGCTAAATCACACGTGTGCTTCTGCGAGAAAGGACCTCACGTGGGAGCAGCTGCAAACACAGCAGGCGCGGCAGCATCGGAAAGGGGCCCTGCTCATGGGTGGGTGTCTGTCCCGCTGCTGATTCCACAGACAGCTGGCGAGTCCCGCCCGAGCTCAAAGAGGGTATCTGGGGCAGGGGAGCATTATCCACTCCATTTGAGATGCAGACACAGAGCCTGGGGCCTTTGGAGCCACGTATCAGGCACATATCCCGTGCCCGAAAGTGCCCGTTGGCTTAGGACTCACTCATGGAGACTCTGCCCACTTACGGAGACAAAGGGACCCAGGTCCGCAGCCCACGGCTCTCCCCTCCCCTCCCAGAAACCCACTCCCGGGGGACCAACTTTCCTCCTGAGCAAAGCTTCCCTAGAAAAATCTCTGTATGAAGCCAGGTCCTCCTGCCTGTCCTCAGCCAAGGAGAGAAGGGGCCCAGCGGGGGAGAACGCCAGCCAGGGTGCTGACGCTGGCCTGACGGGGAATCCCAGGCAGGAGGGACAAGGGCCTGTCTGAAAGGCAGTAGCCTCATGCAGCAGGGAGGGAGGGACCCAGGCAAGCAGAAGGGGGGAGTCATCACACATGGCCCCCGCCTCCTCTACCTGGCGATTTCGTGGCTCCCCTCAGCCCTCTCCCACACCAGGGTTTCCCTTCCAAGGGGGATGGAGCCAGCAGGTTGCTTCAGCCGCTCAGAGCCTGCATTCTCCAGATCCTCTCCCAAAATACTTGAGAGGAAATTGAGCCCGATGGACAAGGACATCACCTCCCACTGTGAAACTCGTAAACATACCTGTGTTCACGCCCAGCTGGAAAGCCCAGGAAAGCGTCACTGACACCCGTCGTGCTGGAAACACCACCCAGGAACCCAGCAGAGCCCGCGCCCAGCCAGCCCCGGCAGATGCCTTTCAGAACGGCCTGCAGCTTCTAGAACACAAGCTCTAAGCCCCTGCCTCTCTGTCCAGAAGGTGCAGAGAGAGGATTCCAAAGGCAGGTCCACACTGACATTTTCCGGCGAGGACAAAGGAGCAAAATAAGGACAGGGACAGTGTGTTAAAGCCCCTTTATCGACTTGAAGACCTGTCACTACGCCCCACCCCAAGAATCTGCCCTTGGTTTGGGGGGTTAAAATGTCCTTTTATGATATGATAGTGTTGTGACAGTGGTTAATTTCTTTTTCACGGGTTTACTTTGCAAAATTTTGCATGCTAATACTCTTTTGAAAATTCTATTGTCTCCACAATCAAAACGTTGGGGAACCACTGGAAAGAACACAAAAGGGAGGCCCCCCCCACTTTTGGGGGTCACAGTTTTTGTATTTGCTTTGAGAGCCTAGTGTAAACTCTGGATCCTTTCCTGAGAAAAGTGTATAAACACACTCTTACATGCAACCTCAAGCCTTGGAAGTCCTGAAACTCTCCGTGAAGGAGAAAGGAGGAAAGTGCCATCAGCACATGCCTGGTTAGGCACCTGCAGACTCAGGGAGGTTCTTAGGAAACACGGTTTCTTTGGGATCTCGGGCTGTGGGTTAGTGATTGATATCAATCTAGATGCCCCAGTGGATCTGGAAAGGAAGGGAAAAGAGCGAGCCCTGGGCAGGAAGTCAGCGTGCTGGCTCTGCCCTTGGCTCCCTGTGTGACCTTGGCCGAGGCATTGCCCCTCCAGCCATGGAGCCCCCATCTGCTACGTGAAGAGTCTGTGGAGAAGTGCGTGCTCCCTCAGAGACCATATTCCAGGAGTGAAGGGATGTCCAGGAGTAAGTTCCAAGAGTCAGAAAATATTCACCAAAGTCTCATTCATTCATTCTTTCAAAAAGAGGAGTCATTCTACCTGCGACTTGCCAGGGCCTGGGATATTTGGAAACGCATCGGCCACGGTCCGCAGCCCCAGCTAGCCTCCCATCGGTGGAGGAGGCAGTGTCCGCCGTTACCCGCAGGCACTCTGAGGGCAGCGTGATGACCTGAGTGCCAGCTCCCTCTGGGATGCACGTGGAGCCTTGGACAAAGGATGAAACCTCCCTCAGTCTGCAAAATAAAGACGGAAACCCCTGCCTCGCCTGACCTGTGAGGCTTTGGTGAAAGAAGGTGCGCAGCGCCCTGGTCCGATGTCTGGAAACCACCACGGACATTCCATCATCAGTGACCGTCCCCGTCCACCTTCCCTCACGAACACCAAATGCTCTGTGAAGGCCTGACGCGTCAGACATTTACGGTCACCTTCCATGTGCCGAGCTCTTCCAGACCCCGGAGACAAGAGCCCAAGCCTACGCAGCCCTGCCCTTACGCAGCGGGCGCGTTAGCGGAGGAGAGACCAGGGAACGCCCAGGAGCGCACAAGTGCGTTTGAGAAGTGGGCCCGGGGAAACATGGGTGTTCTCCAGACAGTTCTTTCACCTTTCCTGAAGGTTTGGATTTGCCATGAAACGTCCAGGGAAACGTGGGCTCGAGAAGCCAGCACCCTTTCTGCAGGTGCCCGCGGACGCTGGCGATGCCATGTGACAGAGACCCGAAGCAAGCTGCCCATGGAGGCCACACGAGGAGCTGGAGAAAGGACAGGAGGCGCCCCCGGCCGAGGGAAGGGCGGAGGCGAATTCCGGAGGTGGGAAAGAGCACGGAGTCACTAGACCCAAGAGTGCTCGGTGTCCTCCTTTGTGAAACGCGGAGCTACTGGAGGGATGGTGTCCACGTAGGGCCTAGAAGAGGGCTGTGCTGGCTATTCTCTGCTCCTCTCTCTCCCCACTCCCCATCTCTGGCCCCTGGCCCCCAGACCATGGTGCTGGGACCTTTTCCCGTTAAAGGGAGGCACTGACAGATCGGCGGATGAGAGGGGAGAGAGGTCAGGCCTCTCCCCGCCCCCACCAGCCCTATGCTCCGTGACATTGCTCGGGCCGTGGTTGCTCCCCCCACAACTCAGTTCCTGGCAAATGGTCCCCAGCATCCCCTAAAGCTATGTGTAGCAGCCTCAGGGAATGCCGTGCTGCCCCTTGCTCCCTCGGGTCCAGGGGTGGTTACCACTGGCCCCAGTACTAACTCCTGGGCGCCTCACCAGTCCTAGCTGGTCCCCTTCACCCCACTCACGCCTCTACAAATGGTCCTTGCATTCAGTTCTCATCACAATCAAAGCTAAGGCAGCCGTTCATTCTCTGCCGGGGCCCTAACTGCCACAGGGCCCGGCACATAGCATAAAATATTCATATTTAAAAATTAAGGTTAAGGGAGCCTAGGTGGCTCAGTCAGTTGAGCATCTGCCTTTGGCTCAGGTCATGATCCCAGGGTCCTGGGATGGAGTCCCACATGGGGCTCCTTGCTCAGCGGGGAGCCTGCTTCTCCCTCTGCCCCTCCCCCTGCTGGTGCTTTCCCTCACTCTCTCTCAAATAAATTTTTAAAAATCTTAAAAATTAATATTAAAGATATGCTCTGATTTCCCTTTTTTAACCCAAAGTCCTTAAATATCATAAAAAGTGTACAGTTTTAAAATTCTATGCCAGTTTTGGAGTAAGAACAGGTCAGAAACCTTGCTGAGTCCCTGAAAGACAGAAGACCAGGGGGATGGGTCCCGCAAGGGAGATGGCCGCCCACAAGCCGTGCCGGTAAATGCCTCTGTGAGAGGAGGAACCCGCTATAAGGAAGCTTCCGGCTCAGAGATGCCAAGCTGGGGAGCAGGATGAAGCCTGGGCCCCCCTCGTGGCATGGCTTGGAACATTCCAGTAGAGGCAGCTGGAGAGTCTGACTCTCCCTGGGCCCCCTAAGTAGCCTGGGTCAAGTCAAGGTAGCAGTGGAGGGTGCCCCAGAAAGTAGCTGGGAGTGGGGCCCTTCAGGCCGCACCGTGTGGCAGATATGCACCCCGGCCAAAAGGGCAGCCACTGACCCACACGGGCACCCGCACGTCCCATCCTCCCCCAGAGCTGCCAGCTCAGGCTGTACCCAGTAGGCACAGATCTTACCAATAGGATAGTCTGAAATCTCAAGACAAAGATGAAGGCACAGCCAAAATTCACCAACCACGGAGGAACACCAACAACACGGAAGACGAGCACCCCAGTCCCTCAAGCACTAACGTCCAAGGAGACAGTGCTAACCAAATCAGCCCTCAGAGAAGAAGAGCTTCAAAGAGATGAGGCTTCTTCAACCCAAAACAGAATGAACTGGAAATCTTACATATGTAAAATGTGCCTGGGACGGGGGGGGCAGATCCACTACATACTTACAGAACAGCTCAAGTTAGAGACTGACGATACCAAGTGTTGGTAAAGATGTGGAAGCCCTGGAACCCTCACACCGTTTGGAAAACAGCTTGGCAATTTCTTAAAAAGTTCAACACACACCTAGCGTGTAAGTCACTCTCCTCCTAGGTATCTAGCAAGAGAAATGAAAGCATATGGCCAGGAGCGTCTGGGTGGCTCAGTCGGTTAAGTATCTGCCTTCGGCTCAGGTCGTGATCTCGGGGTCCTGGGATCCAGCCTGGAGTCAGGCTCCCTGCTCAACAGGGAGCCTGTTTCTCCACCCCCCTGCCCCTTCCCCAACTCGTGCTCTCTCCCACTCTCTCAAATAAATAAATATTTTAAAAATAAATAAATAAAACAAAATAAAATAGTTATAAGACCAGATAGACTGAGTGAAAGAATTGGTCATGTATTTATCTACCTAAGAATTAAACAGATTGTATTAAACATTTATGCCTGTTAATTTAAGAAAGACAACCCGGTAGAAAAACAAACCCATAAGAGAATAAATCCAAGGGGCCCATAAACATATGAAAAGATGTTCCATCTCAGTGGTAATCGGAAAAGTCATATTAAGATAAAAGTAAGGGGCGCCTGGGTGGAGCAGTCGTTAAGTGTCTGCCTTCGGCTCAGGGCGTGATCCCGGCGTTCCGGGATCGAGCCCCACATCAGGCTCCTCCGCTGTGAGCCTGCTTCTTCCTCTCCCACTCCCCCTGCTGTGTTCCCTCTCTCGCTGGCTGTCTCTATCTCTGTCAAATAAATAAATAAAATCTTCAAAAAAAAAAAAAAAAGTAAGACTACTTTTTTTTTCCTCATCAGATTGGCAAAAGTTAAAAAGACTGGTGACCTCAAATGTCAGGGTGGGAAGGGGGAAGTGGGTATTGTTATAAACCGTTGGTGTTTAATTCAGCCCAGAAGATGGCCTCACTTAGTTCAAAGAAAGAATGACAAGAATGACAATTATTTTGGGAGAGCGTAGATATGCAGTCCCATGGGTTTTGTGCATGGGTGACATAAGCAGGCGGTAGGAAAAGGAAAGAATCTACTAAGAGAAGGTATGAAGTCAAACTTAAAAGGCCCAGGTCTCAGTAAATCTGTCATATGACTCATAGGAAACAAGCATTTCTTGTGGGTGTCGAGGGGAACCTCTTGAAAGCACGTAGGGGTTTGAAGAGCATCGAGTCCGAGAACCACAAGACTTTGAGGGAGGGTTTTTCAAAGAAATCGTTCTGTCCCCCTCAACCCCTCCACCACCCAACCACAAAGAGCGAAGGCACTCTTCCAGAAGGATTCCAATTCTTGCAAATGTCAAAGAGGATTCTAGTAGCAAAGAGGATCCTGATATTGCTGGCTCCTACACCCACCTCCGAAATGAGCAAGGGCCTGGAATCAGACACTCTCCAGGCCTCGGTGTCCCGATCTATAAAATGGGGGGCATAATACTACCTTGTGGTATTGTCGGAGTGTTGGTTGAGATGAGGATTCTAAACAAAGCCAGATACAGAGGCTGACAAAGTACTTTCATACAGAACATAACAAAATAAACACAGGTTACTGATCTGAGAACCGCTTGGCTGCAGTGTGGACTGAGGGCATAGAAGGATGGAGAAGACAGGCTCTAAGGAAACGTGTGTCTGATGACATTTTAAAGCTAAAAATAATGCAACACACATGGGAAAGCAAGCATTACCATCTTCACAATCAAGAAGGAAAAGACAAACGTCCCAAAGAAAAAGTCAGCAAAGGACGCACAGACAATTCCTAAAAGAGAAAATACAAATGGCCAATAAACATGAAAGAAAGTTCAACCTTACTAACAATTTCAAAGAAATACAAAATTAAACAAGTAGGAGACCCTATTTTGAGCCACGAAATGGCATGAACTTCTTAAAAACGGAGCAGGCCGCGCCGGCAAGGGCGGGCAAGAGCACGCTCACGGCCTGCTCTTCGGGACGGCAGGGAGGACGCTTCTAGAGCTCGAACTGGAGGTGCGGCTCAAAACCCTTGAAAATGGGCGTGCCCTTTATTTAGAAATTAATCAGAGGTTTGCACTGCCATATGCACACTTGGGGGCGACCACTCCTTCTGTCCTCCTGTCTTCTCCATCCCTCTATCCACAGGGAACACAGAACAACGGTGCCCTGGCCACAGTCCCCAGGACCAGCGGCCCCTCCCTTGAGACGGAGGGCAGGGCAATAAAAAACAGATGAAGCTGGAGACAGGGGGTCATGTTCCCCCGAGCAGTGCCAGAGAAGGTTGACCTTCCCCAGGAAGCAGGACAAAGTCGCTGCTCAGAGAGGCCAAGACAAGAGTGAGGGGGTATCGTTCAGGTCCTCAGAGTGACGGACACCAAGATGGGATTAGATGTATGAGAGATGTATTTGGGGAACCCCCCGTGAAGGATGCAGGGGGAGGCGACAGAAGGCAGGGAGGGCCTTCAGACCATGATGCAGGTCTGATAGTTGGGAAAAGACAGAGAGAAGGAAGGGCCCCCCACGGCCATGTGTCTCCAGGAGCTCTGGGGCCGAGCACAGGGGGAAGAACCAAGGTAGGTGGCCAGCTGGGAGAGACACTGCAATGGGCAGGAACTGCCCAGCTCTGGTGGCCCCTGGAGCTTCCTGTCCCAACGCAGCTCTCTCCTGGGCCGCGCAGAGGCAGGGAAATTTTCTGGAAGCCAGGTTGTCTGCCCTAATCCAACTGCAACAAACTTAAACGCTCTCCAGTCAGCTCCCCCAGGGCTCCAGCCCTTCCCAAGGCTTCTCCCTGGCCTGCCACCCACCACCCCTCACGCCAGGATGCCCCGCACCTGCGCTGGTCGTTAGAGAAGTCAGCATGGCTTTCCTAAGAGAACAGCTGCATGAGACGCTGAGCAATGCCTTCGTCCCCTCATACTGGCTCCTCCAAGAGGGAAGGGGACTCGGATGGAGCCCTTCCTCCCAGACAGCTGGAGGCACCCCCTGGCCTCCGACTCCCCGCCATTACTTGCCTACTGGCTCAAGCTTCCCTGACTTTCAGGGAGCCTCCTCATGTCCCTGTCACTACTTTGGTGACACCCCAGCTGGACTCCTTGGCTCCAGGTTTTAGAATAACCAACTCATGAGAACAAAAACGATTCCCGCAGGAATTCCTGCCGAGTGTAAGGCACGGCCCTGGGCACCCTACATTAGCTCTGACCTTGCCCTACAGAATAAGTATTTTAACCGCCTTTACAGTTGAGGCACTGGAGACTCAGAGACACAAGGTGAGTCACCCACGATCTCCACGGCCAGGGTACGCATGCTGAAACCATGCTTGCTGCCAGAGCAGAGAGGGTGTGTGTCTCAGCTGTGGCCACACAAACGGGCAGGGAATGCCACAGCCAGGGACAGCATAGCCAGGAGAAAGCCCAACTGTCCTGGGCTGCTCTAGGGACACGGGTGCCTTCTCTAGCCAGAGGGTGAGAGTGGGGGTGGGAGCTCATACTGATATGAAGATACTGGTTGAATTTTCGTAACGAGCTGCTGATCATGCCTCGCTTATGGGAATAAAAGATAAATAGCCTTCTGCAAGGTAAAACCAAGGTACAGATCTAACCGTGCTGACTGTGCAAGGGAAGCTGGGGGTCCCCGGGATGGACGCGGCAGGGAAGATCTGTCAGGCAACATCTGGGCAGGCGCTCCAGTTTTCCAGCTCATCCTAAACTGGTTCTTGGGACGAGCAGAGAAGCCAAAGCCCCTCTGGGGGTCCTTCTTCCGCAGAATAGGGCCAATTCCTGGAGTCTGGTCAAGGCTGGGAGGGTAAGCGGGGTCAGGAAGAACTCAGACCATTTGAACCCTGGGAGTCTTATGGTGAGGTGGCCTGACTCCAGGCCCAGCATGTCCCCGGGCTCCATGCCCCCAGGGTCCATGCCCTCAGTGATTCCTTGTTCTAGAAGCTCCGTCAGAAAGGAGCAATGGAGGCTCCTCCGGGCTGAACTCTGGACCTTGTACCTGACCTCGCTGGTCCTGTCTACGGGCAGCCCGCGGCATCCCCGTTCTCGCCATACCCAGTGCGAATGACTCGTTCACTCTTCCCCGAAATACCACAGGCTCTGGAAGGTGGGGCTGTCCCTGTCACAGCCCCGTGTGTGACTACTGAATCACTGCCCACAGCCCACACACAGGCATCTCCAGCTTCCACACTCACCCCTGTATACAGAAGCCAGCTTGTGCTCATTAGCACCCACACATACACCCCGAAGGCAGCCAGGGTCCCAGCGTAGGCCCGTCTGGTCTGAGCACAGGGGCAAACTGCTGTGGCAGGACCCCCGGAGGACCCAGAAGCCTTTAGGACAGAACGCAGGGTAAGGGAGTGGGAGCCAGGCGTATCGAGGCTGCTGGCTGAAGTGCCAGGCCCTTGGGGGGGGGCAGTGGGAGGACAGGGTCGCAGCTCAACCGAGTGACCTCGTCGGGCTCCTCGACTGCAAGGAAATGCAGACCCGAGGCCCTGTCCCAAATGACACCTCCCAGCCTGGGCACCTGAGCGGGGGAGAGCCTCCGTGATGTCTAAAGTTCTGGAAGCTGTGGGTAAGTCTCCACATCGATGACCAGACCTGGATAACTGAGGGACTACTCCTGAGCAACCCAAAAGGCCTGGCAGAGACAGTCTGCAAAGTTGGCTAAAACTGACCACATGTTTCCAGCGCGCCAGGGGCCGTTTGAAGGTTTCCTGTGTCTTCCCTCATTGAACGGTCTTGAGACGCCCTGCACCAGAGGGCACGGAACTGCCAGATGGCCTCCCACAGGCTGGCCAGGCCCAGGGAGCCTGAGGGGACACCCCCGGGGACACACCATCCAGCCCCTCTTACCCCAGGCTGAGACGTGCCCTCACACACGTGTGTGCACACACACACACCACTATGCAGGTGTCTACACTGACATTCAGAAGCCACATGGGGCAGCCTTGGACTCTGCCGCGCTGGGAGATAACCCAGGAGGCCTTCCCTCCCAGGCTGGGAAGATCACCACCCCTAGCCCATGGGGCTCTGGGTTCCATTCTGAACACCCCCAGCTGACCTCGGAAATACAACCCAGAGGGTCTCATTCCCCTAACGCTGGGAGAGCGTGGGGAGGAGCCTGGGGTCTATGCCCTCTGCCTCACTCTCCTCACTACTTTGCACGCCAACCTCTCAATGCCGTTGTGTCCAAGTATTTGGGGGCCGGAAGGGGCCAAGCAAATCCCGCAGGAGTGAGAGGAGGGAGTAGAGGCTGAGGTCTGCCCTCCATCATAGCCCCTGAGATTCCATTTTGCTCCATGTTCCTGAACACAACAGTCCTTCACACTTTAGCATGAATTCACCTATTATGTGGCTTTCTTCGAGGAGGGGCTCAGCATGACAGCCCTGGGCACCCAGAGTGAGACGGCCATGCATGAAGGATGTGAGGGAAGGAGGAGAGGGATGTCTGGAAAAACCTACCTTCTCTGAGAATCGGTGCTTTCAACTCCCCTTACCCACCCACCATTACTCTGAAGGAGCCAGGACCACAGCTCACATCAGTTCTAGAACATACTACAGACGTCAGCAGGCAGACACACTTCACATTTAGCCATTTTTAATGCTCAAAAGCTCTGTACAAAAAAAAAAAATCACAAATGAGTCCTCACAACACCCCTGTGAGGTAGGTAGGCAAGTATTATTCTCCCATTTTACAAATGGGGAAACTGAGGCAGAGAGGCGCAGTGACCAGCCCATGGTCCCAGCACAGCTGAAAGTCGGGCCAACTGTGAAAGCACAGAGGATCCCTCCCAGTTCAGCCTGATCTGTGACCCCTCATGTAGACCTTGTCTGCAAAGAAATGAAAACTTTTTAACACATGCAAAAATAAAAATAAAAACAAATCCAAAAACGTAGTGAACAGACATACAGTAGTTTTGCAGAAGATTTCAGCCAAGATGGCCAAACAGTTTCCACCACTAAGTAGATGTGAGCAACTCTGGCCTCTTCTCCCATGACCAGAGACGGGTCCACTGTTTTTCTGCACAAGTACATGCATCCAGCCAGGGAGGGCTCCCAGGCCTCCACGAGCCAGGTCCAGGGGGCAGCCTCTGTACCGGCCAGCCCCAGGGCTTTGGTGGACAGGGGTCCCTACAGAAAGAGCCACACGACTCACCTCCACAGGGCCGACCACTCTCCGCAGCTTTCCCACTGTGGGGACAGAGCTGCTCCCGAGGCCTCCCCCTTGATAACCCTCGGCCCCTCTGCTCCCTCTGGAGGGAAGCTCAGGGGTCCTCAGCCAGGATGGCCTAGAACTCCCTTTAGCCCACTCGCATGCTCTGCTCTTCACTCAGGGTCGCCCAGCCGTCCTCAGGTCTCCTGCTGCAATGGATGGGGACCTGGGGCCATCCAGGCGGCCAGGGTAGGGAAGAAGTGTAGAAGGACCCGCTGCTGGGAGCCTGGGCTTCCTCAGCACTGCCCGCCCTGGCTCCCTGGGAAATGGAGCAGGCCTCTTCCATAGGGCTGCAACCACCTTCTAGAAGCTCCTTCCTCCTGAGAGGGACTCCTCCCTTCTAGCTCCTCTGGGACCTCTGCAGTCCTGCCAGCCCCAGGGGAGGGGGAGGGGGAAGGAAGGAGAGGCAGAGCCTCCGCCAGACCCAGCAGGCCATGCACTTGTACTTCTTGGGGTCTCTAGGTTGGAGATGCGGCATGAGAGGCAAAGGAACTGGGTGAAGCTGCCGTTGAGGTGACAAATCCACAAGAGCCCTGTCCTCTTCCCAGGGACCAGGGGCAGCAAAAGGGGAGAGGCCAAGCAGGGAGGGGAGTAAGAGAAAGCAAGAGAGGGAAACCAGCTCTGCACCCAGGCTGTCAGGACCGCTGTGAGGTGGGAGAGGATGGCGCGCACTGGCCGTGGCCAGTAGCTTTGCTTGGCCGCTTGGGGGCTGAGCTCCTGGGAAGCCGTCTGCAGTTTGCAAGGCACACACGGGGCCTTCCTGGAGGTCTAGAGGCACCTAGAGGTGCCTGTCGTTCATAAGTATAACTGTGCACTACTTGTCCTATAAAAAGCTCTTTTTTAAAAAGGGTCCCAACCCCGCCCCAGTCTCTCCGGGAAACTGAGGCATGGGCTCCTCGGGACCACTCCTCGTGAAGAGCACCTGGAGAACCCCCAGCCTGCATGGGGCCCCGTAGGAGGGGGTGGACAGGGGCGGGGTGTGGGGGGAGCACATCCTACAGGAAGTCCCCAGAGGCGGAGGGCTCGGGGCAGCAGCTCTGCTCCTGCCACCGGCAGCGCAGCCTGGAGAAGGGCTGGTCCCTCGTGCTCTCGAGCTCGGGGAAGCCCAGCTGGTTGAGGATCTCATAGACTCCGGCCTTCGATGCCACCTGGGGAAGACAGCGGAGCTGGGGGCAGTAGTCCCAGGGAGGGAGGGTGTCATCAGGTCACCCGCCCCCTGCCATGTCACCCCGCCCCCCTCCCCTCAGCCGGGCTCCAGCACACACAGTGGGCCTGGCGCCCAGCACTGCCCTCCACCAGCTCAGCAACCTCAGCAAGTCTGCGCTTTCACCACCACGAGCTTCAGCGTCCTTATCCCGGGGACACAGTCTCTACCTCCCAGGACGATGCCGGGGGTTCCAGAAGCACAGAAAGCACCCAGCAGATAGTAAGGAAGAGGACCGCGGCACAGGAAGCCAAGTACCCCAGGGCCCACGCAGCCCTGATGTTCCCACTGAGACTCTTGGGGTCACGGGCCCGGCAGCTCTGGGCCTTATAGCCGGACCCCCACGGAGGGCTAGAGAAGGCAGCGTGGGTGCGGGAGCCAGCGAGAGTCCTGTGGCTATGGGTTCCAGCCGTGGACCAGGCAGGCCTACCACAGGCCTCCCTCAGGTGGGCAGGCAGGGGCCTCCCTGGACATGCTCCACGCAGCCCTGTGGCCCAGGGGCCCAGGGCCTGGGAGATGCCGCCCATTCAACAACCAGCTCCCTTCTCTCCCCCTATCCTAGGAGATGGGGAGGATGCAGGCTCCGCTCAGACCAGAGGTCCCGAGGCAACCTTCACCCCCACCTTCCATGCATCCCCAGGAGGAAGGGACTGAGGGCCCCTGAGGCTGGAGCCCACACTCCTGACTGGACCAGCTCTCTCCTTCCAGGACAACCCCCAACACGCACCACCTAGGTTCAGCTCGGGAGGGGATCAAGCTCCAGCCCAGCCCCTGGTTCCCCCAATGTCCACTCTCCAAGCAGAACCCAAGTGTCCTAGGTCCACCACGACGTCCATCACACCCAGGGGTCCAAAGAGGAAGCCAAGCCTAGGCCTGCTCAAGAGGATGGCCCCAATGTGGCCTTGGGTCCCCTGACTCAACACTCATCCTCGCGAGGACCGCCCTTAAGGCTGTCTTCAGCACAAGCACCCAGCAGCCACGAGGCTCTGCAGCGGCCCCCCTGCCTCTACTCCCTGGCAGCTCTGACCCCACCTGCACACCTGCCTAAGCCCCAGTGCCCTTCCTGCACCCACTCTGGCTGGGGTCAGCAGTCCTACTCTCCAGCCCACCTGCCCCATGGGAGCTAAGTCCAGCCTCGAGTCTAGATGAGAACCGTCAGGACAGGCTGG
The DNA here is from genome assembly GCF_017311325.1 of Ursus maritimus. Classification (NCBI taxonomy): domain Eukaryota; kingdom Metazoa; phylum Chordata; class Mammalia; order Carnivora; family Ursidae; genus Ursus; species Ursus maritimus. The sequence goes on from NW_024426885.1 coordinate 54,618,166, forward strand.
CAAGGCCAGGAGAGGCCAGTATCCCAGTGGAGGGGTGATCATAGGCCACGTTGCCAAGGGGGGAAGGCCTCTCTCCCGACCTAGAAGTGCCAAGGCAGCAGCTCTGCTCTGCCCCTAAAACCAGCCAAGCTGGAGGAAGAACTAGAGGAACCAGGAGGCCAAGCAGAGACAAGGACAGTGGAGGTGGAGTGAGAGGGCGGCATCTTAGCCCAGACATGGTGGGCTCTGGAGCCAACCACCCAGCTCCGCTGACCGTGAACAAGTTCTCCCCGACAGGAGAGTAACAGCCATCATGTACGGCAGACCGGACCCACGGCCCAGCACACGACACCGGGTGTATCTCGTGGATCCCCACCACGACGTTCTCAGGAGCAGGGACGGCATCAAGACGATCTCCGCCATCCTGCTGAGGACAGCTAGAGGGAAGGGTCCACCTGTCCCAGGTCATGGCTGGAAGGTGGCAGGGGCCAGGCCACCACACTGTCTTGCCCCACGCGGGCACAGGGGAGGGCCGAACACGAGCATGGGCACGAAGCATCCAGGTCGGCTCAGCCCTGGGGTTGCCCAGAGCAGGGCCCAGCCTGGCACACGGCCCTGCGCTGCTCCCCGCACCCCTCCTCTCCCTTCTCATTGATTCACGCCTCCAACTTCTCCCAGCGGCCGGCCACGTGCAGACGCTGGACAGGACACCCAACACTGAACGAGACACAATCCCGTTCGTGGAAGCTTCCCGTAGAGCCACACAACAGCCCTGCCCACGGGGGAGCCGCGCGGGGCGGCCTCTCACCTGCCGCATCCAGGAGCTGAAGGGCCGCTGCCAGGATTCAGCGCTCTGCAGGTGGAGGTAGGCGTTGAAGAGCACCAGGTACACGTAGCGCTCCAGGTACTGCAGGCTCCGCAGCCGCAGCCTCGCCGCCTCCTGCGCCCGTTTGGCCGCTTTCGCCTGGAGGATGAGGGCACGGGCTGGGGGTCGGTGCGGGGTCTGTCCCCCCCACACGCACGGACACACCACACGATGGACACAGAGACACACGCACAGCACCAGGGCTGGGACAGGAGCCAGGGATTCGAGAAGGCATGGCCGCGGCTCAGGTTACAGGGGAGGCCAAGCCATCGGGGCTCTGACTGCGGACACAGCACAGCCTCCCCTCGGCCACCACGGCCGGGGCTCTGCGGCCTCCAGAGGCTCACAGGCAGGTGATAGCCCCTCTTCCTGGGAGGGGGACCCCCATCTTGGCCTCTGACCCCAACTGGTCCTTAACGGACTTCCTTGCCCATTTCTCATATGGCTCAGGATCAGGGGCAGAAGGGGGTGAATGCAGCCCTCCAGCTCCAGCCCAGGCCCCACCTTCCCCAAGGCTGGAATAGTTCCTAGAAAGGCCGCCAGGGCTGGGGCACAACACAAAACACAGCGGCTGAGGGAAGAAGGAGGTGTGCTGGCTCGGGGGGCATCGGTGTTTTTAACAAGCCATCCTGAGTGCCTTCTAGAATGGCACCGGGCAACGTGCTGGGGAGAGAAGGGATCGCACATGACTGGAGACAGGCTTCCCAGAGAGCGTGGGACGTGGCTGGGCCTGCGTGCCAGCGGGGCTCGGCGTGGAGAGAGCAAGCAGCCCGTGGGGCGGCACAGAGGCTGAGGACGGTGCCCAGCAGGTGGGGACCCAGGCTGGCAGCCAACTGTGGAAGCCCACCCCCTCCTCTAGCCCAGCCTGCCACCCTGGCACGTGCATGCCGGGGCCCCAGCCCAGACCCCTCAGAGTAGAGCCTGCAAGGCACGGGCCCACGCGTCAGGGGCCTGAGACGCTCCCCGGGGACTCTGCAGCCAGGGTGAAGTCTTTAGCTCCGGGGGGTCACTGAAGGCATAGGGGTGGAGTGACCTCCAAACAGAAGACTCACAGGGGGCTAATGCTCAGGACGAAAGGGACTTAGAGGGCGTCCTCTTGAAGCTTTCTCAGGGTGCGCATCGGTGGGCACCCCAAGGCACACAGGGTCAGCTTCCCTGCGGCACGATGCCACCGTGCCTGAGTTGTTCCTGTGACCCACCACAGACGTGCAGGCCGCCCTGGAGGGGGAGCCCAGGAGAGGGAAGGCCACACCTCACCCCACACCCTCCAGGCCTCCATCCACAGCAGCTCTCTGCTCCAGGAAGAAGACTCGCCCAGGGGCTGTGCCCTCAGGCGCCGGGAGCATCCTCGGAGGGCACAGCCGCCCCGCGGCCCGGACACCAGGAAGGGCGGCCTCCCCACAGCTGGGCCGCCGGCTCGGCACACCTCAGCCCAGTGCATCTTCTCTGCGCCACCGCGAGAAGGCCCCAGGGCGGGACCCCTGCCCCCCACGTAACATGACCCACAGACCCAAGAACCAGGAGCTGGAGTGGGGCTGTCTGCAGGGCGTGTGGTCCCCCACCTCTCACGTCTGCCTCAGGTAGTAGCCTTCCTGGGGCCGAGTGAGCGCGTAGTCGGGAGCAGCTCTGGGGCGCTGGGGGTGGGGCAGGGCTGGAAGGTGGCACTGGATGGGGCCCCGGATGGGCGAGGGGCCCACGGCCACTGTTCTGACTCCCTGCGAGACACGGCTCTGGGCCCAGTCCTGCCATTTAAACTCCCAGCTCCCATGTTCCTGGAGGTAGGATTGCTCAGGTAGGAAGGTAGGAGGAAGCCCCCGTACACCATGGACGGCCACAGCAGCCAGGGACCAGGACAGAGCCGCAGCACGGAGGACGCGCCCCACCCGCAGCAACCCGCACGGGCCGGACGGCCAGCAGGGCAGCCAGAGCGCGGGGTCAGGGGATCGAGACGGTAGGGAGTCGGGCCAGTGAGGGTGTCAGAGAGGCCGGGGTATCTGAGGTGGGGGGGGGGGAGAATGGTGCCCTGAGAAGGGGAGGAAGGGGTCAGAGCGTGAGGTGTATCCAAGGTAGACTGACGGGGAGGGGGCGCAGAGGAGGAGGCAAGGGGGGAGACCAGGGCCCAGAATAGGGTGTGGAAGGCCAGCCAGGCCCTGATCCTACAGGCCAAGGGGCCAGTGAGGGCTTCTGGCAGGAGGTGAGGGTGGAAACGGCCCCAGGGCTGCTGCAGGAGCAGGGTAGGCAGGGAGCCTCTTGTTTTAAGGATCAACCAAGCAGGTGCTCAAAAAAAAAAAAATGCAATTTTGTTTTAGAAATTAGAGGACCAAAAAAAAAAAAAAAAAGATTTCACCTGGAGACAAAGTATGGCCAATACACCACCACCCCGCTCTCCCTAAGGAGGGTCATTCCATGCTGCCCTGCACGGGGCACTCCCCACCCCATCCCTCCTGCTGCCTTCCCCATCTCCATCCCTGGAGCTGATTGGACATTTTCATAGAAAGGGGGAGAGAAAATCATCACAGTTCCACCAGACAAGAACAATTTTAAACTACTTTGAATTAGAGAGCGCTCAAGAAATACCCTGTGGGCATGAAAAGCCCTCGGCTCTGGGGCTGGTCCTCAGCCCTATCCTCTCCAAGCCCCCACTCCCATGGGGACAGGGGCCTGCTGCTCCCAGAGACACCAGAGAGGACTGCGTCTGAGCAATATTCAGGGTGGACAGGCTGAGGGATTCCTTCCGAGCCCCACTGGCAAGGTAGGGTAGAATTAGCTCTAAATTCGGACCGCAAGTTAAGGTGACACCTGACACCCTCCAGAAGGTTCCATGGGCACATTCTGTGCGATCATAGTCTGTGATTTGAGACAATGACCCATCTTTCTATCAAGGCCCCAGTTTCCTTAAAATCACCCTATGTGGGCACTGTCTGGGGAGGAGGTGAGGGCAGCCTCCTCCTGTTGATAAAAATAGTGGAGCTGTTTTTAAATGGCCTGGCAGGCCAGGCTGTCATTAGCTGAGGTGGAGCTGGACAAGGCTTCCTCATCCATTGGGACTGCGCCCTAAAATAGAAGGGGCCTAGGAACGGTGGCCAGGGTGCTGGGCATTTCGGCTCTCTGAGGCCTGCGGTCGGCCAGTGTCCACGTGGGCCCAGCACTGCCAGCGATGGCTCTCTGGAAGCTTTGCCCTTTTCTGGGCCACATGGAGGAGACCCACTGAGGCAGGGCTGATGCGCCTCCCTAGGTGTGTCTGGGGTCTCCCATCTGCACCTGCCAGGCTGAGCGTGTCACACCCAGAGCTGAGTGTTAGATCCTAAAACATCTCCGAGAGGGGCACCCATTTTGCAGATGGGGCTGGACAAGGCTGAGTAACTGCCCAATGTCAGAGTTCCCAGCTGGGACACATATTCCAAACACCAAACTCTGACTGCCTTGGGCCCTTTCGCCATCATCAAGCTCAAACACCCCCTGCCTCACCCCTGCCTCTATACCTTAACCCCCCACCTTCCTCCTGCCTGGAAAGGCCCTGCTTCACTCATCCCTCCAGCTCCTCTGCTCCCCAAGGAACGATCAGTCTGGAAAACAAGCCTGGGGGCGGGCACCAGATTATAAGGAGGTTTACATCTTCCCTGCTCCCCACCACCCTGAACGTCGATGTCACTGGGCATCCAGCAGGTACCGGCCGGAGGATGAGCACTGACTCCCCAGACCAGCTCAGCCGGTCTCATGCCTCCAATGCCATCAGGAATCTAGAGTCCAGACAGGACACTGGGGACCCCACGTGCACGCCCCCACCCCCAGGAATCCAGACTCCATGCTGAATAGAGCTCCAAGCATGCTGCCATGCTTGAGGACTCCAGGTAGGTATCAATCCAGCTTTCCAAACTCACGAAGCAGGGCCCAGGCGAACCTCCTGAACAACCTCAAAACCCGGTGGTCCACATGTGTGCCCCTCTTAGTGTCCATCCGTCCTGCTGCTCAGGCCAAAACCTGGCGTCCCTCCCTAACTTCGCCCCTTCTCAGCCCCACACCCAAGCAGTCAGGGCATCTCCAAACACTCCCAGCTGTTGCTCGCCTCTTACCCCCTCAGGCCAAGTCGCCTCACCTCAGTGACAGCGCCTGACTGGCCTCCCTGGCCCCCCTCACCGCACTCCTGCAGCCTATTCCCAGCAGAGCCCCAGAGTGAGCCTGCCAGAACCTTAAGTTGGCTCCTCTGCTCAACCCACTGTACAGACCCTCACTGGCACTCAGAGTAGAAGCTGACATCTGTGTAATCATCCCAGTAATCCCGGAGCAGGCCCCATCCCCCTGCCCCCTGCCCCTGTAACCTCTGACCTCCTCTCCTGCCCCTCAAACATACCAGCAAGCCCTCACCTCAGGGCCTCTGCACTTGCCGTATCCCTCGGTCTGGATGTCAGCATGGCTCCCCCACTCACCCCCTCAGGTCTGTATTTAAATGCCACCTGTTCATCAAGCCCCTTCCTGATCCAGACCCCATGTAAACCTGCAACCCCTGACCCCCACAGACGGATCACGACCTGACACGTGACTTTCCCTTGCATCTTGTTCCTTCTGTGTCTCCCTCCCTGGAGTAGTGGGTTCCACAAGGGCAGGAAGTTCCCTGTGCTGTTCATGAGGCATCTTCAGAACCAGCCCAGTGCCTGGCCCCCAGGAGGCGTACAAGAAACGTCTGCTGAATCAGGGACTTATGGATACTTCCACCTCCCATATTTATTAAGCCCTGCCTCATGGACTGCCTGGGGTTACCTACATCAACCCTTCTGCTTTCCAGAAGGGGAGACCGAGGTCGAAGAGGTGAACTGACCTGCCGGAGTCACATGGAGAGCTGGACGCAGCCTAGGCCGTGGGCAAACAGAGCCCAAGGAGAGAAACAAGAAGAGCCAGGGAGGCCAGGTTCAGGGCCCGAGCCAATCCAAGCCGGACAACACCCCCATTATTGGAGTCTGCCTGCTGCCCTTTCCCTGACCCACTCAACAGGAATGAGCATGGATGGCCTGGGGTCTCTGCCGTCCAGCTGGGCAGGCAGCTGACAGCCCTCAAAGATGGCTGGTCTCTAAGGGCGAGGTCCCAGAGCGCCGACCCCACCATCCTTCTCAAAGTTCAGTGCCACCCACCCCTCGTCAGACATTGGCCCCAAGCACTCAGTGCCAGCCACTTCCAGGGGCTTTCTATGAATCCATGCAAACTCCGTCCTCAGGCCTGTCCTCAGGCTTGTCCTCAAGCACAAGGAAGCTTTCTGTACCTAGTCCCCAGAAGAGAGAAAATGCCCCTTGGCCCATAGACAAGTAGCCGGTTTTCCAAAGAAAATGCCCCTTGGCCCATAGACAAGTAGCCGGTTTTCCAAAGAAAACATTTTTTTAAGACTTTATTTATTTAAGAGAGAGAGAAAGCACAAGCAGGGGGAGAAGCAGAGGAAGAAGCGGGCTCCCCACTGAGCAGAGAGCCTGACACAGGCCCGATCCCAGGACCCTGGGATCATGACCTGAGCCGACAGCAGACGCTTAACTGTCTGAGCCACTCAGGCGCCCCCAAAGAACACATTTTATTCAGTACTTTCAACGCAGGAAAGGACTAAACTTGGCACCATGGGCTTCTCTGTGTGCCATTCATTCCAGAAACATCATTTACCCCTAGGCCTGGCTCTGGGATTCGGTACCAAGACACGGTCCTCAGGAGCCCACTGCCTTGCACATAAGCTAGCAAGTTGGCCAGGTTTCCCAGCCCCCCTGCCCACCGCACCCTACACACCCCACTCCCACTTCACCTTGTACCCAGGCTGTGCTCACCGCCACCCTTCCAGGCAGGTGGAGAAGCAACCATGACCCCAGGTGACAGATGGGAAAGGAGAGGCCCAGGCAGGCCAAAGCAATTCACCCAGGGTTGTGCGGGAAGTTCCTAGCAGAGCCCTGGCTAGAACTCCGGGGTTTCCAGCTCAGACCCTGGGCATTTTTGGGAGGCTGGAGAAGAGCGCCCTCTCCTGGCAGACCAACAATGTGGACAAAAACCAAAAAGGTATAAGGAAGGGTAGCGGTTAGTTTTCCTATTTAATCAAATGATGACTTATTCAACCTTCCACCCATTCGTCTGCTCACTAGACAGATGTCTGTGGAGCCCTACTTGTGCAAGGCAAGGTCTGGGAGTCAGCGTTTCAGAGATGAGCTCTGGCCCAGTGTGGAGACATGAGCAGCAGAATCACCCCCCCCCCCCCCCCGTGACAACCACAAGCTAACAGTGTCAGCAGCGAGCACAAGGGCAGGCTCTCCTTGATGGGGCGTATACAGGCTGAGATCGAGACCCCTCTGGAACCACTGAAAGTTCCAAGCCTGATGGTGCATGCACACTTAGGACAAGCCCCGCTCACGGAGGTGCTCAGGGCACGTTTGCTGCAGGGTAAAGCAGGAAGTCCCCCTGGAGGGCGGAGACTGCTCCGGCTCAGCCACACGGTGGGAAGGAGGGGAAAGCAAGAGAGGCCGCAGCTGCTGAGAACATGTGCCCTACACATACACACACATATGCACGCACGTGCATGTGTGCAACACACACACACGCGCACACACATGCATGTGCGCAAACACATATACATGCATACAACGCACACAGGCATGCACAGGACACACACATGCACACGCATGCATGTGCACAAACCCATACACATGCATACAACACACACATGCATGCGCACGACACACACAACACACGCATGCACACACATGCACACACATGCATGTGCACAAACACATATGCATGCATACAACACACAGGCATGCACAGGACACACGCATGCACACACATGCATGCACACAACACGCATGCATGTGCACAAACCCATACACGTGCATACAACACACATGCACGCACATGCATGTGCACAACACACACATGCACACAACACATACACGCACACATGCGTGTGCAGAACACATGCACACAACAGACACATGCATGTGCACACACCTGCATGCGCACACCACACATGCATGTCACAATACACGCGTGCACACAACACACACATGCATGTACACAACACATACACTGTGCGAGCAGCCGCTCATCCACCCACCGGCTCTATCTTGGGCTGGGTATGAAAGAGCCTCGGGAAGCAGCCCTTTCCTTCCATTGTATTTTATGTGACAGCTCGCAGCATTCCAGGGCTGCTCTAATTGCACAGCCTGGGCCCTGGAGACACATTACCTACTGCAATGAGGTCTCCAGGGAACGACTGTGGCCAAGCCAGAGTCATGGAGAGATGGAGAAGGACCCCACCTGGGGCTCAGAGCCGGAGCTGTCTCACTCTGTATTTTTCTGAAGATAATACCCTTAGTCTTTGGGGGCACCGAGCTGAACCTCTGACCTTTTGGCAACTCTGCACCAACCCAGGGCAGCCCGTGCGGTAGGGCCTGGTGGCTTCCTCACCTGCCCCTTCCTTTTTCCACCACAACAAAACTGGGTCATGGCCATCGGGGAGGACAGGAACACAGGCCGAGGAGTTGGGAGATAGGTTCTGGTCCTGCCTCAAGCTGATCACCGTGTCATTAGGCCTCAGTGTCTTCCTCAGTAAAATGGCCTCGTAAAACCTACCATCCCCTCCTTACCAGCTGCTCTGAGGACCAAAGGAGACAAAAGAGTAAGGTCTTAGAAAACTCAAAAAGCACTGCTCAGAGTTAGAGATTTATAGACGAAATCTCAATTCGAGACCAAATGACATTTTATTTCTCTCTGTGTGGCTACTTTTATCTCAGTTTTTCTTCAAACTCTTTCTGAAGGGACAGACGGGTAGACACACAAGACTTTTAAACACAGAACACTAAGAATTAACATCACCAGCCAAGGCTAAGGAAAAGGGCCCTGGCATTAATGATTCTAGCAGGACTTCCTCCAAGAGCCCTGACCTTGGTTTCTGTCACAGACATTTTTCCCTTTGCAGACCCAGCAGGAAACAACTAATTCACCAGATGGTGTCCCCACCGTGGGCTGGTGGCCATCCCGGATTCTCCTCAGCCTGGGGCCCAGCCTTCTCTTCAGCCTGGGACCCAGCCTTGTCACCTCTATCACAACCTCACAGAGTGGCTTAGTTCAGAGAGCTTTCTCTTTCCTTTTGCCTTTTGCGGTGGTTTTTAAAATGCCCTGAGCATTCTGGCCCCTCACATACGTAGGGTTGGTCAGGCCCCCGCTCAGTCTCACTGACGCTCTAGAGAGCGGAGGACACAGCGCTGGGCTGCAACCCGCAGAGGCCAGGGAGCCTGGGACAGGCCCAGGCAGAGAGGGGGGCCAAGGCAGCCGTACCGGGGAAGGCCTGTCTCTGTGGAGAATGTGCGTGCGGCTTTGGTCCCATCCCCCCTGTGCCTGTGGCCCGAGTCTGCAACGTGCTCCTGTCCTCTGGCCTTCTCAGGCTGGGAACACAAGCCACGGATCGTGGCTTCTAGTTCTGATGTTCACCCCCAGCAGCAGGGCTTGAGGTGGGAGGGAGGTGAACCTGCCTCCTCCAACCCAGGCAGCAGGGCAGCCTGGCGGAGAGGCCCGATCTGGTCTGGGACTGAGGTCTCGCTCTCCTCCTGCCATCCACCAGCGGTGGGTTCTTGGGCAAGCCCAGGGCCTCCCTTGCTCAAATGTAAACACAAATGTGATGGTACAGCCGGCCCTTCCTCAAGCACAGACACAGGGTAAGGACTGAGCCAGACCATGGATGAGAAAATGTACAGTCAGCCTCGTGGGAGCACCTCCCACGCTGTTTCTGAGTTGGGACGTGTGGGGGCTGGGTCCCCTGGCCTCCAGCACTGGCCTCTAGCAACTCCCAGCCTCCCCTCAGGAGCCCCTCCGTCTTCCTTCTCCCAGGCCACCCTGGCCACCCAGCCCCTCATCACAGACTCCAGGTTCTTCCGAGTCTGGAGGAGCCCGAGGGCTCACCAAACCCAACATCCTTCCCCTCGGCTTTAGAGAAGCACCACCCAAACCTTCTTTGCACACGAGCAAGCCAAGTGAAAAACCAAGCTCCGGCCCTGCCTTCCTGCCTCCACCACACCTCGACGGGGCGTATCTTTCTGGAATGACTGCAGTTCATTAACGGAGAGGGAAGGAGAGAGCCAGCCTCTCAGCATTTTGCAAAACCTCAGTGAAATAAAGAATCCAGGGGACAAGCGCCAGCAGCTGTCAGGTCACAAAAGAGACCACGGGGCTTTCTGTACCCCCGTGGCAGCCCACAGCATCCCCCGTGACCATGTCGGCCAAATACCAAGCCGGATAGGATCACGCCGCCGGCTCTGCCCATAGACAGGAAGCGAGGAGCTGTGACGCAGTTCACTTAAAGCCAGGCGTGCAACTAGCCAGGTCCGGATGGCAGATGCCAAGCAAGCAGCCCGGGGTGACGCTTCAGGGGTGACGCTTACGTCCAGGGTGACGCTTCAGGGGAAGAGGAGGGGGAAGCTCTAGACTCCATGGGCCACATCAGCCACATGGGATCTGTGGCTCTTCTTGGGATCCTGATCCAACCACAAAAAGGCTTTGTGAGGCTAAAATCTCCCACGGAAAATCTAAACACGGACCAGGCGCTGGGTGGTATGAAACACCTTTTCAAGGCTGGGGGCCGGGAGTGAGAATCTTTGCCTCTCAGCCCTGCTCTGACACCAACGCACGTGGGACCCCAGACAACCCGCTCTCTAGCTCACCTGTCAACAGAGGGGACGATGCTCTGTAAGTTCTTTAGCACTAAAATCTGAGGGTCTCCGTGGGGATTCTGAAGCTACAGGGACATCACAGGATACTCTGGTCCTACAGTGATCCTCAGAGCTCTCCCATTAGTTGAACACCTGTCGTGTGTCAGCCCTGTACTTCCTTCCGGTCCCTGGTGTCCTTCCCACACACAGCCCTGCCAGGAAGCAGTATTGGTCCGGCCTGGCAGGTGGGGACACAGGCAGTCAGAGAGGATGAAGACTGCTGTTGGAACCCAGGCTCCTCCAACTCCTACATTCACATTCCTTCTGCCAGTCAGCCCAGAACAATCCAGCATTCCAGAGTCTATACACATGCATGCATGGAGCAGGCCGGAGGCCCCTTCTAATCTTGAGGCAGCTGGGGGAGCTCAGGCCATCCTGACCTCAGGCAGGACACACGCTCCGGGTCTAGCCAGGCCAGGTCAAGTGCAGGGTGACCTTGGAGGAAAGACATTCTGCCTTTCTGGCTAAACGACATAGCAACCTGGTCACTAAAAGCTGTGATTCCCAAATCTGGGTCCATAATCGGTTTCACAGGTCCATAGGAACTCAGAAACATAAATCTTTTCAAGAACTCTTCTCTACTCTGAGATCATGTCTATTCTACTTTCCTGGTACTAAAATATCCTTTCTTTTATGAAATGCCAACCACGTAGACAGTAGTCAGGTTTTTAAATTTTTGCTTCTTTCTTTCCTTCCTTCCCTCCTTTCTCTCAAATGGACACATTTAGCAAGGTTCTATAATGACAACCCTAGAAAGGGCCTTCCCTTTCTTAAACTGGCTTGTGAAATCCCAGCTGCTGGGCCTGAGGTTGCTTTTAGCTCGCTCTTTGTTCTCTACCAGTAGTTTCAGGACCTCTAAGATTAGTATCCTTATAAGAAAAGATACCAGATGGCCCCTTCCCTCTCTCTCTCCCTCCCCACTATCTGTTCACATCCAGGCACCCAGGGAAGGCCACACGGGAGGACACAGTGAGAAGGCGGCCATATGCAAGCAGGACAAGAGTGCTCACAGGAAACAAACCAGTCAGAACCTTCATCTTGGACTTTCCAGCCTCCACAATATGAGAAAATAAACTCCTGTTGTTTAAGCCATGCGGTTGTGGTATTTCGCTGTGGCACCCTCAGCTGACTAATGCACATATGATGGCCTCTCCCTTCTCGAGGTTTCGGTCTCATCTGCAAAAGTGAGACAGTCACATTCTGTGAGGCCAGCAGGACCCTAATGGCAAACCGAACAAAGACATAAGAAACCAAGATCTCTTTTGAGTCCAATGCAAAAATCCTCAACAAACCAAACCTACCAACGTAAAAAGACACACACTATGACCGAATAGGATTTATCCCAGAATACAAGGTTGGTTTAACACCTAAAGTTCAATTAAAATGACATACCACGTCAATACAATAAAGGGCAAAAACCATGATAATCATCTCAACAGACATGGAAAAAACATTTAACAACATTCAACATCTCCTCCTGAAAAAAAAACAACACTCAATAAACTAAGAATGGAAGGGAACTTTCTCAAGCTGACAAAGAGTATCTACGAAAAAGCCACACTTAACATCAGATTTAATGTGAAAGGCTGAGAGCTTTCCCCCTAAGATCAGGAACGAGACAAGGATGTCTGCGCTAGCCACTTTTACTTAACATTCCACTGGAGGATCTAGCCAGGGCAATGAAACAAGAAGATTAAACAAAAGGCATCCAAATTAGAAAGAAAGAAGCAAAACTATCTCTATTTGCATACAACACGGTCTTGTAAATAGAAAATTCTAAGAAATTCACTAAAGAAAGTATTAAAACTAATGAATTAGTTTAGCAAGGTTGCAAGATAGACGATCAATATACAAATATCAACTGTATCTCTATATAGTAACAATGAACAAGCTAAAAAATGAAATTGAGAAATTAACTCCATTTATAATAGCATAAAAGCAATAAGCTACTTACAAATAAATTTAATATAAAAAGCATAGAACTCACACTCTGAAAACTATAAAATACGTTGTAAAAAAGCAAAGAAGTCCTACATAAATGGAAAGACATCTCACGTTCATGCATCAAAAGAGTAACTATCGTTAAGATGGCAATACTCCCCAAACTGATCTGCATCAAAATCTCAGTTGGCTTTTTTTTTTCTCTCAGAAATTAGCAAGCTAATCCTAAAATTCATTTGGAAATACAAGGGACTCAGAATAGCCAAAGTAAGTTCTGAAAAAGAAGTCATACTTGGAGAATTCATTTTCTAATTTCAAAACCCACTACAATACTACGGTAATTAAGATGGGTACAGTACTGGCATAGAATAGACAAACAGATCAATGGAACAGGATTTAAAAGCTCAGAAATAAGCCCTTATATTTACAGTCAATGGATTTTCTTAGAGGTGCCTAAACAGTTCAATGGGGAAAGAACTGTCTTTTCAACGCGTGTGCTGGGACAACTGGGTATCTACATGCAAGAGAACGAAGTTGGATCTCTACCTCACACCATATATAAAAATTAACTCAAGATGAATCAAAGACTAAATATAAAGAGTCACAACCATAAAATCTTAGAAGAAATCTACTTACCTCTTAGAGGTAAATTCTCATGACCTTAGATGAGGCATGACACCAAAAACAGAATGTGATGTATCCATGCAATAGAATGTTAGTCACAAAAAGGAAGGAAGTAATGATCTGTGCTGGAACACGGATGAAACCTGAAAACATCATGCTGAGTGAAAGAAGCCAGTCACAAGGACCACATAGTGTATGATTCCATTCCTATGAAATGTCCAGAATAGGCAAATCCATAGAGGCAGAAAGTAGATTCACAGTTGCCTAGGTTTGGGGGAGGGCGAAATGGGGTGATGAAAATGTTCTGTGCCTAGCTGCGGTGATAGCTACACAGCTCTGTGAATGTACCAAAAACCGTTGAATTACACACTTTAAATAACTGGGTTGTATGGCATGTGAATTCTATCTCCATAAAGTGGTTATTAAGATGACAGCAAGAGGTGAGACTCAACTGCGGCAGATCCCCCAGTGTGGCCCCCCCACCAGGAGCATCAGCATCAGCTCAGAGCTTTCCAGACCTATGGAATCAGAAACTCAGAACGGAGCCCAGCAACGGGCCCCGCAGGCGATCTTGAAACTCACCGCAAATGGGGGCTCCTGCTTAGACCAGGTGCTTCTCCACCTTGACTATGCATTGCAATCACCTAGGGAACTTTAAAAACAAAAAACCCACACGCTGGCCCCCAAGCAGACCTACTAAATGAGACTCTCTATGGATGGAAGTCAGGCATGGGAATGTTTTAAAGCTCCCGTGTGAAACTAGTGTGCTGCGGGGGTGAAAAGGACTGGATTAGAGAGTGAAGAAGCCTTCTGCTCTTCAGCCTCTCTGAGAGTTTGGCCCAGGCCTGGCTCACTAAGGCCACCTGGTGGCCATACTGGGGAACGACTCTATATCTTGCTTCTGCTCCACTCCCACCACCAGGAAACCCTGGATGGGGTTCAGGGATCCCTATCCTCCCACTGCTGAGGTCAGCAGCATCCTGGCCTCTGGAATGGAGATGGGTGAACTTGGTTACCAGAAGGTAATGTCAAGTCATCTGACTGGGCCAGGAGATCTGTGTATGATAGAGTCCCATAGACTAACGGAAAGGCACATTTTTTTCTAAATAGGCTGAAATTCTGGATTTTTACATAAAATTTGTAATTTATGGGAACCTTTTCATTTTTAGCATTTCATGAGTTATCCAAACACAATTTTTAACTGAGAAGGTCAATCTGGGGGCCAGTCCCAGCCCCCAGACAGCACAGACGTACACAGGTCCTGAGTGGGCAGTCGTGCGGCATCAGTCATTAAAAGACTGAACGGCTGCCCTGCTGCTCGCCTGCCAACCCCCTGGAGTGGCCCCATCTACCAACCTGACTCCTGCCCGGGACCCGCAGCAGTCCCCACGACCCAGAACCTGAAGAGTTAACACCTACCACCACAGGGGTCTGGGACAGGGTGTTGGTTCTGACTGGCCACACCCCTGACTGGTCCTGGGGCTGCCACAGCTGTCAAATACTCTGAATGTCAGCGGCGCATACACCTCACCAAGCACTCCCAAATCAAGCCGGGGGAGCCGGGACTGGGTGTGTTTCCATCTCATAGGTCACTTCCAGGTGAAAAAGTAACAGAACCACACCTCACTGTGCACGGGGGAGGGACACCTGAGTCGGGGCAAGGCTCACCTGGCGGTAGGTACAGATGATGATCTCCCGCAGGTGGTAGTGCATGGGCGTCATGGTCTCACTGACAATGTCCAGGGCCGCATCCACCTCCTTCTTCACACGGTGCCCGTCAGGCAGCAGCTGCACCACCTTCATCACCACCTGGGGCCGGGGGGGCAGAGAGAAAACAAAGGGGGGTTGGTGGGGCCTCCAGCCCCAGCAACAGGCTCACCCTACACAAAGGGCCACCTTGTCAAGGCCCATCTCAACAAGTGGTGCTGGAAAAATTGGATAGTCACGTGCAAATTTAACTCAAAATGGATCAAAGACCTAAACATGTGCTAAAACCATGAAACTCATAGAAGAAAACAGGAAAACATCATGATGTTGCCCGTAGCAATGACTTCTTGGACAGGACATCAGAAGCACAGGCACAAAAGAAAGGACACCATCAACGGCATAAAAAGGCAACCAGTGGAACGAAAGGGAGTATTTGCAAATCACATCTCTAATAAGGGATGGAGATCCAGAATATATTTAAAAATTCCCATCACTCAACAACAAAACAAACCAAATCAAAAATGGGCAACGACCTTGAACAGGCCTATCCTCATAGAAGACATGCAGGTAGCCAACGAGCCCAAGGCTCAGCCTCACTTGTCATCGGGGAAATGCAACTCAAAACCACAATGAGATACCACCTCACATCCACCAGGATGGCCACCACCAGAACAGAAAACAACAAGGGTTGGCAAAAACGTGGGGAAACTTAACCTCCGGTGCTTTGCTGGTGGATACGTAAAATGGCGCCACTGCCACAGACAACATGACCGTTGTTTAAAAATTAAGCAGGTTGCCAATATGATCTGGCAATTCCACTTCTGAAAGTGCAAGCAGATATCCGAACAGGTATTTATACTCCCGTGTTCATAGCAGCATGATTCATAATCACCAAAAGGTGACAGTGACCCAAGTGTCCACCAACAGATGAGCGGATAAACAAATCGTGGTCCGTACATACAACAGGGTATTACTCAGCCTGAAAAAGGAGTGAAAGCTAATAGACCCTCAATGTGGATGAATCTTGAGTACATTTTGCTAAATGAAATAGACCAGACAAAAAAGGACAAAGACTGGGTGATTCTACTTGTATGACATATAAGGAACAGTCAAATCCATAGAGATAGAAAGTAGAACAGTAGTCACCAGCAGCTGGGGAGGGAGGAATGGGGAGTTCCTGTTTTATGGGTATGGTCGGTGTACAATCAAGAGAAAGTTCTGGAGACGGATGGCAGTAATGGTTGCACGGCAAAGTGAATGTACTCAGTGCCACAGAACTGTACACTTAAACATGGTGCAAATGGTAAATTATACAATATGTACATTTTACCACAGTGAAAAAAATAAAAATCTAAGAATCAGCGAATCAGCAAGGAGAAGGAAGAGAGGAGTTTCAAGAGAGGGAACAGCATAGGCAAAGGCCAAGAAGCTGAGGGAGTTTGGCAAGTTTGAGGGAGCACGTAAAGGACAGGGTGACAGGACAGCAGGGACAGTAGGGGAGGGGAATGTGATGAGGCCAGCCGACGAGGCAGGAGCCGACCACAGCACCAACACCAGAGAGCCGCACGCCAGCTCTGAGCGCCACATTCCCCCCTCTGTAAGATAGGGACCCCACTGCCTACTTGCAAGGTGTCAGGGGTGATGACATGTGGCAGGTACACAATACAGGGGTGACTAAATCGGAAATGTGAGTGGCCGTCCACCCAGTGCCCTGGACTGAAACAGGGGTGGGGTGGGACAGGCCACGGCCCGGCAGCAAGGTCACCAGCCACAGCTGGAGCCCAGACGCCTGTGAGGCAGCTGTTCAGCGTCACCCAGACAAGATGTGGCCAGGGGCCTCCCCCAGGGCACAGAGCAGCGGCAGGGCCAAGCAGAGGGGGCTCAGTCTAGCCCCCTCTTCTCCAAGAGCCATCTGTCAGGGCCCAGAGCCAAGCTGACCATGCTTTGGCTTGCTTATCTGTGAAATGGGAGCAGGCGAGCACTGCGATGCAGACATAATTAAGAAGAGCTCTGAAGATCCCCCAGACCTACCGGCAAGACTCGCCCTCTCCCCTCACCCAGGTGTCCCCGGGGGGCCCCTTGGGGTGTACTCACCTCAAACTCACCCTTGGTGAACTTGGCATCAGGCACACTCACGAGCTCCTCCTCGCCCACCTCGGGGAAGCCCTGAGAGAGGACAGCTGCTGGGACAGGGAGCACGTCCGTCCAGGTGGCGCCCTCCCCCACGTGAGGAACCCAGGACTGGCGGGAGAGGCTCCGGGACCACGCCATGCACCATCCCTGTCCCCCACACGCTCCTGCCACAGCCAGGGTCCCAGGGGCCGAGCACCACCCTGCCCTGTCTACGCGGGACAGGCCACACATACCTGCATGTGCCAGAAGGCGAGCACGGCCACCACCATGGCGGTCGTGGTCCGGCCCTGACCACTGAGGCAGCTGAACACAAAGCCAGTGCCCGGGTCCTTGGCGAGGGCAGCCCGCAGAGCCTCGAGCAGTCGGTCAAAATCCTGGGTGGGGGGACCGGGGTCTGAGTCAGGCAGCGGGCACTCCAGGCTGAAGACTCCCGACGCGGCCCACCCCTCCAGATGGCAACCCCAAAGCAGCTTTCCTGGGACAGCCGGGCCGGGCCCTATGTCAGCCCCACAACCTGCGTGCTCACAGTTCAGCTCCCGTCAGTACCCACGGGACTGCCACCGCCCCCTGCCCCAGGCCCCGGGCCAGACGCGAGAGCGCACGCACACACGCACGCACACGCACACACGCACACGCACGCACACGCACACACACACCCTCCACCAGGCAGGACACGACGCATGTGCATGCCACTCCCACGTGCTGTGTCCTCCAGGGCTGCGCAGGGACCCCCCCCGCCCCGCTCTTGCCTGAGAGGGACCCAACCCAGGTCCCAGCCTGAGGGCAGGGGTCAGACCTCAGCCGGTCACTGCCGCATGGGTCCACCAGGGGGCGACAAACAACGGGAACCGAGAACCACGGAGGCAGGAACTACAAGCCCCCATCCCTGCCTCTTCCAGGCTGCACATCAGAGGTCCCCCCACATCCCCCCCAGAACCACACCCCGCACAGACACATCACCCAACAACTGATGTATCAACGCCCCGCACGCAATCATGCTGGGCACACGCACCACAGACCTATCCAAAGACCTTCAGACACACCAACCACATAGCCTCCTGCGAAGACTCGATCCTACAGAGAACACACGTACAACACACAAACGGCCTGGGGCACACACAAGCTCGCCACAACCCCCACACACATACCACACCACACAGTCCCCAAACACGCCTGCCCCATGCCCCTGGTACAAACAAGATGCACATACCAGACTGCATAGCAACACACCCACCACACACGTACACACTGCACAACGGCACCCACACACTGCAAACACCATGGGTACGCTCCCCCCACGCACACCTACAACACATAAGAAACACACAGGTGCGTCCACGCACTGCAGACACGACGCTCGGAAGGGAGCGAAGAACCACGTGGTCATATCTGAAGGCTCATGGAACGAGCTCCCAGTCCCTCGGGGGAGCTGCACCCACAGCCGAGGCCCAGGCCAGAGGGGGCGGCGGGAGAGGGCCTCCTCTGGCTCCCCAGAGGCCCAGCCCGCACAGCGCCCTCACCTGCTCGCAGGGGGCGCAGAAGTCGGGCAGCGGGATGCGGTGGTAAGTGAGGCCAGGGTAGGCCCCACGGTGCTGGGTGAAGACCTCCTTCGTGGTGAGGCACGTCTGGAACCTGAGGGTCGGTGGCCCCCCCGTGCCTGGGAGAGGCAGACTCAGGTGGGCCTTCAGCTGGGACTCCAGGTTCTAGAGGAGGGGGACAGAGGGCTCAGGCCACTGAGGCAGCCTCCAGGCCAGCCCCGCAAGGCCAGAGCCTGCCATGGCCAGGACCAGTCCTGGCGTTCATGTTCACCCCTGCCCCTTCCTGAGCCTCAGGAACCCAGAGCCAGGGAGATGGCCAAATAGAGATGTGACTCAGCCACTCCCTGAGTCTGCTCCTCTTGGAGCCTCGGTTTCTCCATCTTACAAGAGGAGCCTGCACGGGATCTTCCGAAGACCCTCCCAGGCCAATTTCCCAGAAGGCCCCCAAGGTAGGGGTGTGCGGAAGGCAGGAGGACCTCACCTCAAGCTGGTCGGAGGCCATGGGCGGCCCAGGCCACCGCAGACTGTGGGTGTGCCCGTCACACTCCAGCACGGCCTCCTCCCTCAGGTTGACCCATACGACCTGCCGTAGTTTCCTCTTGGCATCAGTCAGGTAGGCCAGGATACTCCCCAGGGCCTGGGGGGAGACAGGAGGGCCATCAGTGAAAGGGCTCAACCGCTGCCCCAACCCACGAGTGGACCTCGGGCCCCTGGGGTGGTCACCTTGGCGCTGGGCTGGGCTGTGCCATAGATGGGCATGCGGGGCACCCGCCGGAAGTTGGCCACGTCCATCTCTCTGACGGTGCTGAGTGCGTCTGGGGAGATGAGGTCGTCCGCCCCCTGTGGGGAGAGCAGCCAGCCTGGGACCCACAGCAGTTGACAGATTCAGAGCCTGGCCCAAGGTGGGGGAGGGGAGGGCAGGGCCCAGCCCTTTACAGTTTCCGAAGCACTTTCGCATACTTGGCACTTCGTCACCTCCCCGGCAAGGAGAAAGGCCAGAGTGCCCACTCTCCAGATGAGGACAATGAGAGCTCGGTGGCAAAGACATCAGAACCAGGCCTCCTGCCTCCTCGCCCGGAGCAGGTGAGTTTGAGAATGAGGAGAGGGAATGACAGCAGTGGCCAAAGCTGCAAACGCTTCTTGGGGCCT
This sequence comes from Ursus maritimus, assembly GCF_017311325.1. Classification (NCBI taxonomy): domain Eukaryota; kingdom Metazoa; phylum Chordata; class Mammalia; order Carnivora; family Ursidae; genus Ursus; species Ursus maritimus. Next base: position 54,637,824 of record NW_024426885.1, read on the forward strand.
GAGATCAACCCCACGTCACTCCCAGGAAGAGTCACCACCCCAAAGGCCATCGCCCCTTTGTCTTCTGGGAAGGAGGGCAATGTTTAACCCAAGCCCTCAGGAATCAAGGGCCCACCAGCCCCGGGGGCAGCCCACACCCATTCCCACTTTCCCAGACAGCCAGCCACACTCACCAGAGAGCCCTTAGCGATGAGGTCCCCAGGGGCCACAGGCCCCGCTAAGCTCAGTGTCACAGGCAGGCGGTACAGCTCGGGATGGGCACAAAGCCAGCGGCTGAAACTGAGGGCAAAGGCCAGCGGGTACTGCAGCCCGAGGCAGAGAGAGACGGGAGTTCAGGGGCACGAGGCCATCCCAAACTCTCCCAGCTGGCCCTGTGGTGGGGGAGCCCCAGGAGACATCCATCATGGTCCAGGACAGGGAGAAGGGGTGAGGAGAGAAGACCAGGAGGTCCAAAGCAAGATCCTTCCAGGCCCTGATGACCCGGCTAAGGACAGGCCCTGGGGCCCAGAGGAGAGAGAGGTGGGCCCTCCCTTTGCCTGACCTGCTCTAGGACCACCAACTCTATCAGAGTCTTTCCATGACCCCACACCCACCTTCCTCTGGAACCAACACACACATCCCCACTCTCCTCCCCGGCTCCACAGGGGTCCTCGGTAACCCCATGCCAGTCAGTGTGGGGGACAGGGCAGGAGGGAGCCCGGGAGGAGGGCTCGTGGTTCCACTCAACCCCCAGCCCCACCTGCTCGTGCAGATAGTAGTTAAACAGGACCAGGTAGAAGTATCGCTCCAGGCTCTGCAGCGCCCTCTGCCGGACACCGTGCTGGCTGCAGCTTCCCTGAGAGGGGGCGTGGGTGGTAAAGACAGGGCTCCGGGGCCACCAGGTCCCCATCCCCGGAAAAGGGCAGGATTTAAGCCTCAGAAATTCCTGGAACACAATCTACCCCTCCCTTTATAACACAGTTCTGCCAGGCTGGAAATTCTTCCCAGCATCTAACACTATCCCATTGGCCGCGATTAATCTATGGCCCAGGGGAAGCTGTTGGTGACTACCCCAGAGCCCCTGCTATCAGCACAGGGACCGCCTCGCCCACCGGGGCTGTGCCCAGAGACAGGCCGGGACCCCCCCCCGCCCCCGCTTTGCAACAAGCCGTGCACATGCAGGGCCATGCATAATCGTGTTGAGGAAGCAAGAATATAAACACCCTTCTCTAAGCCAGAGGCCCTCCCTTAAGAACTGTGACCCACCCCACAAGAGAACAAAAAGACCCTCCTAACAGTGCTCCAAGGGGGCCATGATTTTTATCCTTACTTTACAGAGATTCTGAGAAATGAGCTGACTTGCTCAATCAGGCCGCTGATGGCAAGGAGAGCCGGATCCCCAAACAAATGTCCTAACCCCAGCCCAGCTGCTCAGGGGGTAAGGAGCTGTCACAGCGAATCCCAAGTTCCCTCTCTCCACCTTCGGATCTCAGGGTTCGCCTGCTGGGTGAGGGTCACCTTCTGGAGGGCAAGTGCGATTCATAGCGGCCCGAGAGAAATGTCATGCCCTTTGATTACATTGAACTCCATCTTTTGGAATCTAGGCCAGAGATCGGCTAACTTCTGTTTCTATAAAAGGCCAGGCAGAATATTCTAGGGTCTCTGCTTTACCTGCCCAACTCGGCCACTGCAGCGTGAGAGAGCCACAGACGGTGCTGAACTGAATGGGCAAGACCACGTTCCAATAAAACTTATTCACGAAAACAAGGTGGAGGTTTGGATTTGGCCCATGGGTCACAGTTGGCCAACCTCTAATCTAGACTAAGGGAAAATCCTAAATACACAACAGCTTCATTTTCATGAAGTTATGCTGATGCAAAAGAATTTACAGTGATGAGGAACTGGAAGCAACTCGACTGTCCAACCAGAGGGGCCTGGTTAGTAAACCATGACAGGTGACATCCCAGGGACACCTGCTCCGTGCCAGGCTCCCTTCTAAGGCCTTCATGGCTCTTATCTCAGCTGATCCTCACAACAACTCTGTGGGGTGGTTATTACTCGTGGCTCCATTTTACAAGTGGGGAAACTGAGGCGCAGAGCAGTGAAGCAGGTGGCCCACGTCCACACACCTGTAGGTGGCAGAGCCAGGACCGGCCCCCAGGTGGTCAGGTCAGATGGGGTCTTAACCTAGCAGGCCGACGATGGCTGAAGTCACACAGCCGGCAAGAACCACGATGACAAAAGCAGGGATGGCTCGGGGGGCTGAGGAGAAGGGCTATAAGCAGGCCGCAAACAGGCCCTCGGGCGCCCGACACAAGAACATCACAAACAAAGCATAGGGGAGGAAGCCTGCCCCAAACGCTCCCGGCAGCCGTGCTGGCACGATGGGTGACTTTCTGCCTGCTCCAATTTCTCAATTTTCTGTACTGTATGCTATTGCTTCTAAAAGATATTGTTTTAAAGTGTCAAAGAAGAAAAAGCCTCTGCAGGCCTTAGATTCCTTCCACCCACTGTGCGCAAACACCATCAAGACAAGGCCTCTCCCCAGAGCAGAGGGATGGGGCTGCTGAGAGAGCCCAGAGCCCATCACTCTTCCAGAAGCAGCGGGCTGGACCAGACCCTGGCCTACCCAACGAAACAGCAAGGGACTGATTCGCAGAGGGGGGAGCCAGGAGCAGTCTGGGAAGTCTCTGGATCCAGAGGCCCCCGGCACCCCCACCAGCAGCCCCTTCCTCCATCCTGTTTATTCTGCAGCGAGGGGACCTGGCCAGAGAAAGTAAACTTCCCCTCTTCCTTGTCCGTCCTTCCTGAGGGCCCAGCTCCTCTATCTCTCCTTCCTCTGAATGCCTCTCTTCTCTGGGAGAAGCAGCCACCAGGAACAGTCGGTCGGAAAGAAGCCAGTCAACAGGCCTAACAAAATGAGGTCGCAGGACTCGGGCAAAAGCAGACCCTGTCCAGGACTTACCTGGGCTGGGCTCTCTGGCCGGGGGCCTTCCAGCGTCCTCTGGTGTTCCAAGACGACCTCCTTCAGGTCATGCAGCTCGGCACAGGTGGTGATGGCTCTGTCCACCTGGGGCCGAGACCAGGCCCGGGAGGGCAGCAGGGAGGGAGCAGGGCCGGGGAGAGACAGCGGAGACGGAAGAGAAAGGGAAAGATGGGTTTGTCAAGAAGGGTGCAGTGCAGGAGAGCAAGAGAACCCACCAGCGGAGGAGCGCGCGCCCCTCCACTGCCCCTGCCCCCAGCCCCCTGGCTCACCTCGTCCACCATCTTCCTCCCCTGAGGCACCATGTGGAGAAAGCTCTGGATCAGCTGGAGCTGCTCCAGGGGCAGGGGCTTGGTCTGCAGGGGGACGGCACTGACAAGGAAGGGGTCAGTAGCAGAGGCAGTACCCCCAAAGCCCTCTACCACTGCCCCCCTGTTGACATTTCCATTCTCATGGCCGCTGAGGGACACTAACTACAGGCTCCAAGTCTTCCTTCCCATTCAGGTTGGGGGAAGCAAGGGGTATTCTCGCCAGTGGGGAAACCGAGGTCCAGAAAGGTCAAGCGACTTTTTCCACATTACTCAGCAAGTCTGTGGCAACCCAGGAAATGAACCCCACATGCCCCACCTCCAGCTCTGGCCCTGGGCTCCTGATGCGTCCCCAGCATTCTGGCAGCCCTGTCCCCTCCTCTCCTCAACCCTGCGGCGCCTTGGGACACTCACTCTGGCCTCGACGCAGCCCCGCTCTGGTGAAACAGGACGAGGGTACCCAGGGTCATTCCCAGGTTGGTCCTGCCCACGCCTGTCTGGCAGCTGAAGAGTAGCGCAGGGGGAGGCCCGTGGGCATCTCGGAGCAGCAGCAGACTGGGGGTTTCCTGGGAAAGACCATGACCGTCAGCAACAGTGTGATGTGGAAACCCCTCCGCCAGGACCAAGTCAGGGGAGGGGGGTCATGACATCGGCCCATCCGCGCCCGCAGTCTCTGGCGAGCGGGGCCTAGAGGGGTGGCTCAGCCGCTTTTACCAAGCTTCAAAGCCCAGGCTGCTCCACCTGCCCCGAGGAGCACGGCCCTGCCTCCTTCCCAGGCCCTGGGGGAGCTCGACCAGCTGGTCCTGGGGGTGAGACTGCTCGGAGGGGACAGGCCTGTATTTGACAAGCCTGTGAGATGCACATTAAATAAGGTGGCCCCCCGCAAATTAAATAAGGGAAAGAAACAGCACCAGTCCTCAGGAAACACCAGCTCAAGAAGCTATGGATAAGAACGTTTTAGCCCCAGTACCTAGATGTCTAGAGAGGTCAGGTGATTCGTCCAAGATCACACAGCAAGTTAGCAGCTGAGCCTGCCCAGAGTCCAGGCCTTCAGACCGTCAGCGCTGGGCTGTCATTAGAGAATGTGCAAAGACACCCCCCCACAGAGATACACACACACGCACACACACACGCACACGCATTCCACCTCCTGCACAACACAGAAGGAAACCTTCCTCTGAGGAAAGCCAGGAGCCACGCTGGCCCTGAGTATCACCATGGAGACAGGGCCTAGACCTTGACCTGCTCTCCAGGGTCCTGTCCCTCCTCTGCTCCCACCACCCCCTCCTGCCCTGACTTACCCGGAGGACATTCACGAAGGCATCAAACTGGGCTTCCAGGGGGGCCCCTTGCTCTGGCAGGGGCAGGCGGTGGTACCTGCCAGGTGAGGGGGAGAGACCCATCAGGCGGGCCACACAGCCCGGGCACCCCCCTACCCCTGCATCCCTGTGGGAGAGATGGGTGTGGGGAGCTCAGCCCAACCTGCAGACAGTGACACTGAGGCCATGGCTGGGGAGCAGGGCCAGAGAGCACCCCTGCCCAGCACACTGGCGTCCACGCGGCCCGAGTCATCTGCTGACCCCAGGCCAGACGGGCGCTCAGTACCTGTAGGTGGGCTGCAGGAAGAGGGGCCGCTTGTACACCTCCTCGGTCACATGCACATCGTCCTCGCCCCGGACGGCCACGGCGTGGGGCTCCCCCAGCAGGTGGTCGATGTTGTGGTACACGTGGTACGTGTTCTCACTCAGCCGGGCAAAGTCGTGGATCTGCGTGGAGGAGTGGGGGCCGGAGGGCCCTGACTGGTCTGCAGGCCCCTGCTGGCCCTCGTGGCTGAGCTCTAGAGCCAGGAGACCACACAGAGGCCGCGGACAGGCTGCTCTTCCCCCCCGGGGAACCACCTGGCCGGAGGTGCTCTGTGCCCTGAGAGTCCTGATGGGATGGAGGCGGCCAGTGGTCCGAGGGCGGCCGCCTATGCACGAGATGACACAGCCCACGCTGGGGCAAGGGAGAAGTGTCCTGCCCTGTGGGCAGCAGGAATCAGCTAAGCCACCAGCCTCAAGGACAGGGGAAGCTCAGTCAGCTGGGCGCTAGAGGAGACGAGGCCCCAAAGGGAGATGGGAGACAGCCAGGTTCCTGCCTGTGGGAGCCTCTGGGGGCACCGTGACTCCACGCACACGACATTGGTGTGTCACCAGCATCAGAAACCTTGACAGGCCCCCAGGTTGTGAAGGAGAAGAGCAGAGGCACCTCAGGGACGGAGGCCCATCAAGAGAAGGGACTCGCCCAGGCCTCAAAGCTCACAGAGGGCTGACCTCCGTGTTGGGGCTCCTAGTCTAACGCTCCTTTCACTCCACCAGGGCCCTGCTAAATAGGGTGCAGAGTGTGGAGGAGGCGAGGGTGAGAAAGGGGCAGAAGCAAACAGAGCATAGGCATAGGAAGCCGGGCATAGGAAGTCCTTCCTCTGGCTTCCCGTGAGCTGGCCTTGCAGCCAGCTACTCGCCCAAGCAGGGCAGAGGACCGGGTGAGGATGGGCCGGTGAGAGCAAAGTTGGCCTGGGGGCTACGGTCCCAACTCAGCTGCCCATGGCCTGCCACGGAGGGGGGCATCCACCCACACCAGTGACCCTCACCTCTTTCCGGATGGCCAGCTCTAAGCTCTCTGCCTGGATCCCAGGTCCCAGGCCCTGGAGGTTCTCGTGAAGATTCTGCTTATCTCGCGGTGTGTAGGGCACGAAGTCTTCCTCAGCGCGCAGAAACAGCACGGGCTCCTCCCGCACACAGAAGATGATGCACTCCTGCCAGGGGCCAGCGGGGGAAGCAGACGTCCCCACTGTCCAGTGCAGAGAGCCGCCCTCCCGCCTCACCGCTGTGCCTTTGTGCACACTGCTCCCCCTCCTTGAGCGCCTGCCCCCCCACCCTATCCCTGCAACATGAATCCTACCCAAGAAGCAAAGCTCCATCCAAATGTCACCTGCTCCTGACTCCCCCTCTTCTTGGGGCCAACAGCCCCTTGTCTGAAGCTCATGGTGTTAATTCCTGCTTCACCCTAACATGATCGGTGAATATATCTCCCTTCGTGGACTACAGGTTCCTTACAGGGAGAACCGTGTCCTGATCGTTTTTACATCCCCACCCTTCTGAGCACAAAATGCCGCATAAATCAAGTGCTTGATAAACGCCGGGGGAAGAAATGAATGCCCGCCACCACCATGCCATCCTTCATTCACTGAGCACCTTACACAGAAAGAGAGACACGTGGGCAGACCCTTCCCTGTGGAACTTGCCGTCAGGGTGGGAAACAGGATCCGCCCAGAGCTAACACCCCACCCCACTCTGGTTCACTTCGGACTCTCCAGCTAAACCCCAGGTCGAACCAGACCGGCTGCCCACACTGAGCCTGCAACCACAGACCACCCTGAGCCCCTGTCCTGCAGACCCTCAAAACCCCACCTCGGCATCGGGCAGGAGAGAGGAGTCATTAAAAGCAGGCCTTTAGAGTCCGAATGCCTAGTTTGGGTCTCGGGACACCACTCCTCAGCTGTGTCACCCCTCCCCTCTGGGCCTCGGTCTCCTCCTCTGTGTAGGAGGAGTAACTGCCCTGGGGCGCCCGGGGGGCGCAGTCGTTAAGCGTCTGCCTTCGGCTCAGGGCGTGATCCCAGGTCCCCGGGATCGAGCCCCGCATCAGGCTCCTCCACTGGGAGCCTGCTTCTTCCTCTCCCACTCCCCCTGCTTGTGTTCCCTCTCTTGCTGGCTGTCTCTCTCTCTGTCAAATAAATAAATAAAATCTTTAAAAAAAGAAAAAAAGGAGTAACTGCCCTGCCTTCATAGGGCTGACGCAAGGATCTGTGTCCACTGTGGTCATCATGCTGTGTTTCTCTTGTTATGACCTGGACCCTCTTGTCAACTTGTCGCCCTTCTCACTTCTCCAAGGTTCTCAAAGTGGGGTGTTTAAGGGGCTACTGACCTCAAGGCCCCCATGTCCACACACGACAGGGCAAAAAATATTGACCCAGAACTTCCCAACCATGCCGACCACAATGCTCATCATGGCATTCAAGGCCTGGCAGAGCCTGGTCTGCGTCCCCAGGTACTGTCCCCACATCATGTGGCCAGGCCCCTCCCAGGAGCCCCTTTGCCAGATTTGGGGGGAGAGACCCTGCCCGGAAGCAGCCCTGCTTACCCTGTGTCCATCCTTCTGGAGTTTCTGGAGGACCCGCCTGAATCCAGAGAGGCTGGGCTGTCCCATGCCAAACACGGGGAGCCCACCTCGCACCTGCCGGAAGTTGGGGGCCCCACAGCTCCGCACAGTGTCCAGTACATCCATCTTCTCCGCAACGTCCCGCACCAGAAAGTAGCGTCCCTGGCAGGGGAAGAGCCACAGGGGCTTACTCAGATGGCTCGGGACATCTTCTATAAGTGGAGCTCTGTCCCAGGCCCCAGAGGATGGGGAGCAGAGACATGCGGCAGGGACATGGTCTTCAAGTTGTCTACAAGCTTTTGGAAAAAACAAACAAAATGTGTGACCATCTGTGGTCCCAAGAAGAGTGTCATTTAGCATGGCGAAAGGAAAAACAACGCCTTCTGATGGGGAATCAGAGAAGGCTTCATGTAGGAGGCGGCATCAGAGGCAGGCCTTGAGGAAAGAAAGCAGGGAGAGGCACTTCAGGGGCAGGAAAGTGAGGCTGGCTGTAGGGTGGGGCCCGAAGCTCTCCAGGAAGAAGGCAAATGTCTCCCTTGGCCAGAGGAAGGGCTTGGAGCAGGGGCCCAAGCAGGGAGTCACAGCCAGGGCCCCAGGAGTCAGCTAGAGGAAAACTGCACTAGCCCCTTCCTGAGGTCCTGAAGCTTGGAGGACAAGCAGGGCTCTCCCCTCCCCAGCTGGGGGTGATGGATGCAACGACAGAGTAAAAGGGTGAGAGCAAGAGGCACCAGGAGAATTCATTCCTGGGCACAAGGGAGCTCAGTCATCATCTGGCCATGCCCTTCCAACAGGACCCACACATTGCCTGACAGATTAGAAATGGAACCAGTTCTTCCAGACACCAGAAAATCCCAGATACTCTTTCGATAAGCACAGTTTAATCACGATTATCCATTTGCTGACTATTTACTGAGTACCTTCACGGTTCTGGGGCACTGTTCTAGGGCCGCGGGCTACAGCAGAGAACAAGAAAAATGAAAGTCATCTGCGTGTGTGGACCTGGCTTTCTAGGGAATATGTGAGGGAAAAAACAGCTAAGCCAGAGAAGTTCTAGAGTGTAGAGAATGGGCTGGAGATCCCCTGGCTCGGGGGAGCCGTCTGGGGCTCTGACTCTGTTCTCACTGCTGCTCCGAGGGCGGGGTGTGGGCAGACCAGGGCCAGGCAGGAACCTGCCAGAAGAGACAAGCAGGGGGCTCCACAGGGCAGGGGGTGCGGCCCCAGGAAACCAGGGGGTGAGAGGAAATGCGTGAGGACACCAAAGGGGGGTAGAGAGAAGGGGCAAGTGGGGAAAGCAGGAAGGAGGGACCCTGTGAGGAAGGAGGACCAGAGGAGGGTGGGGGAGGCTGAAGGGGGAGGGAGGGGCCGGGCCGACCTCACCTGCACCAGGTAGTGCTCAGGAGTGGCATCTGAGAGCCGGCCCAGCGTGTAATGGGCCTTGAGCAGCTCCTCATGGATCTGGAACTCCTCCTTGCAGTTGTACCTGCCAGGGAAGAATGAAGCCCGAGTCAGGAAACCTTCATGATCAGGGTACCCTCTGCCCTCACCAGACCCCACAACAGGGCCAGCCCACCCACGCCCATGCAGCTACCCGTCTGTGGCAGAGACAGCCTGCTGTCCCCAATATCCACCCTCCCCTTCTTCCTCAGCAACAGAATCCTGGAATTGTGACTTGGCCATCCAGCTGAGGACTACATTTCCCAGCCTCCTTTGCAGCTAGGATTGTCATGTGATTAAGTTTGGGCCAATGGGCTATGAGGAGGAGTGATAATATGTACAACTTCTGGGCCATTCCCTTAAAGGGAAGGTGAATGCCTTCTACTTTCTCTCCTTCTCCCTGGCTAGCTTCCAGAAGTGACGGCGAGAAGTAGATGCTGATGATGGTGGGGAAACAAGAGAGGAGGAGCCTGGCTGATCACAGAGCGGCCATTCCAGCCTGGCGCACCTCCCAGACTCTTGTGTAGAGAGAAGCTTCGATCTTGTTTAAGACCTCCTATTCGAGGGTAACTTGGGTCCCAGGGGACCCTTGCATCAGATTGTCTCTGAGAACCATCCCACACTGACAATCCCACAGCACAGGGAGGGGGCTCAGGACACAGGCATTGGGGTTGCGTGACCTGGGCATGAACCCAACTCCACCGCTCGGCAACTTCATGGCTTTGGAGTTACTCACTCTCTCTGCGGCTCCCTTTCCAGTAATTCTCACCTCCTAGGGCCGCTGTGAGAACTCAAGGCACTGCTGAAGGGAAGTGCTCAGCCAAGGGCCTCGGGCACAGTTAGCGCTTATTAATATAATTATTTTTACTGGTCGCAGTGCTACCTCCACACGGGGCCATTTCAAACAAAACCCACGGGTATAAAACCAGATTTCTGCAGCTGCTACGCCAGGATGGGTCTGTACGCTCAAGACACAACAAGCTTCCGTGCTGATTATAACCGTGAAGAAGACACTCGCGCCCTGGTGTTTGCTCCTCTTTACAAAAGAACTGCGCCTAGGCAAGGGGGGGGCGGCGGAATGAGGGGGGCAGGGGAGCACTAAGCGAGGAGCCGAGAGACTTGGGGTCCCGCTACCAGCTCAGCCTCTGTGTGTCCCCACGCGGCGGACAAACCCCTCTACCCCCAGAGGCTCAGTACGTGTATTTAGATCCAGTTTTCACATCTGATCTAAAACGCATTCGATCAGGAGTCAGCAAACCTTTTATACCAAGAACTGGACAGTAAATACTTTTGACTTAAGGGCCGTACAGTTTCCGCTGGGCCCCCAACTCTGCTAGTGAAGCGTTACGTGTCCGCAGACAGTATATAAATGAATAGGAGTGGCAGTGTGCCGATAAAACTTTATTTACAAAAACAGACGCTAGGTGGGATTTGGTCCACAGGATACAATTTGCCAAACCCAGTGTTGGATGCTCTCTAAGGTCCCATCCCCCCAAACATGCTACAACCCAAGGGGTGCTGAGCTCATGCTGACTCCAGAAGGCACACACAGTCCCATGGTGGCAGATTCCTACAGCAGGCCCGTGACTGGTCTGAGCCACGCCACCTGGGTAAGTATTTTGCACGTCATCCCCATGTAATCTGATAAGAAAAACGAGACCCAGAGAGGGAATGGGATTTGCCCGAGGTCACAGAGCAAGGCCCAGCACGCGTGTCTCCGACACCGCCCTCAAGGACCAAACCTAGATGTGTCAGCTCTGGGAGAGAGACTACATACCGAGTCTCTTGCTGTAACGTCTCTTCTCTTCCCCTTATCACGAGCACAGTAATGGATTAGGATTCTAATTCCCCTGTCAGGCCGCAGAGCCAGCAGGCCGATTTATCACTCCCCTCCCCAAGTCTCCTTACACAGGGAGCCCCAGCTGCTGGGTCTCTGCCCAACTTCTAAGTGTGAACATGGTTCTTTCTTAGCTCCCTGCGTCCTACTTCCTGCATCCTGGAGGGGCCCAGAGGCAGATTCAACGTAAGACGAGGCTTCCCGATTCACCAGGAGACAGAGCCAATGCCTCTCTTGTCTTCCTGGGCTCTGGCTTCCAGCACCCACTCCTTCACTTGACCCACAGGGCACACGGGGTGGCAGAGCCCCCTCTGGACCCTCTTCCTCTGAATGCATGTAGTGTATCCAGGTGTCTCAAATTAGGGGGCCAGAACCAACCCTCAGCCCCCTCCAGGAAAGTCCCTCGAGGACCTAACTAAGAGAGTTGACCGAGAGCTTCCAGCTTCTTCACCCCACAGCTCTTTCACGACCTGGTATTAACCTCAGTTTCGAACCATAATTACCAGTTGTGAAAAATAAAAATCTAAATTTTATGCATCTAAGTGTATAAAATCCGTTTGAAAATGTTCAGCCAAAAATGATTTTCAAAAGGGTGTCCCCCCCTCCAGCCACTCCTCCTTCTCCATGCTTCCTAGCCCTGTGGTCATGAGCTAAGAGACCCACAACAGAGACCCACTCAGCCACTCGCTTGCTGTGTTACCCCAGACAAACTGCTTCACCTCTCTGGGCCTCAGTATCTTCATCTATGAAAGCGGTTTGTAGACTAAGTGCTCTATGCCACCACTCCTCCGGGCAGCCGCCCCAACCATGTCTTCCAGGGACACGGTCACACACACACCCACCCCCCGCCACTCACGTGATCACGACGGGGGCCACTTTGTTGGGGATGATGGACTTGGCCTTACTGTTGTGCAAGCCTGTGGTCTGGAAGGAGTGGACACTGAGCGAGTGCTGACCGTCCATCGTGCCGCCACCCTGGAGGCCCTCGAAGGGGGCGCCCGCCGAAACCGTCTGCTGGGCTGTGCTGGCCGTGGTACCCATAGTCCGCTGGCAGCTTCAGGACCCCAAACCTGCGGGATGCGAAGGCATGTGGTGGAGGAAGGGGTGGGAAAATCCACAGCAGGAAGGGACCTAGCCCACCGCCACCCCCACTGCCCAGACGCCAAGTCTGAGGCCCAGAAAGGGCACCTCAGCCTGTAGCTGGAGACAGAGGGCACGTCTGCCACCTCCCACAAGTTCACTGAGCGCCTACTGTGTGCCTGGCCCTTTGCTGCTGCTTTGGGAGGGTTCCGGGCATAAAGAGACATAAAGACACAGCCCCTGACCCCTTACAATTACACTCCTCTGGCAAAAATATGACCATTAGGAAGGGGTTAACCGTCCGCACCAGGTCAGGACCTAGGGCTCTAAGTGACTGGGTCAGGACACGTGGAGGCCGGGCCCCCCAGAAGGGGAGAAGAGGGAAGACCTGCGGCAGGTGCAGAGGGAAGTCAGGCTTGGCTCGGAAGAATGTGGATGGACGGTGGGGATTGGGGGAGGGGGGCAGCTCACTCAGTTAAGTGTCCAACTTGATTTCGACTCAGGTCATGATCTTAGAGTTATGAGATCGAGCCCAGCGGCAGGCTATGCTCTCAACAGGACGTCTGCCTGAGATTCTCCCTCTCCTCTCCCTCTCTAAAAATAATAAATCAGTCTTTTTAAAAAGAGAGAGAAAATGTGGATGGAAACAGGATGCAGGAGGACAGTCTAGCCGCGAATGTCACGAAATGAGGCTGGGGACATCCGAGGGTTCAGTGAAAGCACCAGGCCCCTGACCTTGGCATCACCATCATCGATATCACCATCAACAGCCAAAGCTTCCGTCCCGCACAAGGCAGGCTGGGCGCCCTGGTGGATGCAGCAATCCCCCCGGTGGGCTCTCTCCCACAGAAATACTTAAGGATGTCCGCAAAAACCAGCCTCCAGGATGTGTTGCTGCTGGCAGTGTTGTTTATAATAGCAAAACACCAGGAACCACCCCCAGCCAACAACGGCTCTGCTGTTAAAGTGGGGGCCTCTCTAAGGTGAAAGGTTAACAGCCATTGAAAATATCATACTGATGGATCTGGAAAGCCAGCGAGGACACAGGGACAGAAGGAGCAGGCTGCAAGGCAAGAACAGGCTGCAATCCCATTCTAATTCATGAAAGTGCGTCAGGGGAAAAGTCTGGGGGTTACACACCAAGATGCTGATGTGAGTTATCACCAAGTGATGAGACCAGAGTTCACGTGTATCTTCTCCTTTTGCTTTTTCTCCTCTGAACACTGGGAAATAAAGTAAAGCCTATTGAGAACGAGTAAGGGAATGTCTGGGGAAACAGCCAAAGAGCAGCGAGGAGCTGCTGGAGGATGCGAGAAGCAGTCCCTAGCCCCGACATCTCCCTCGGCCGCCGCCGGCCCGTCAGCCTGGCGCGAGCTGCTCCACACGGCGGGACGATCCGCTCCAGCCATCCGTGCTCCCCCCCACCCCCACTCCGGAAGCTGGTGGCGGCCAGGGGTCAGCGGGTCAGTGTGAAGTCTGAGCTCGCTGTGCCTTCTCTCCCCCGGGGCCCTGAGCACTCGGGCTCCCCCTCCCCAGAGCCTCCTAGACCGAATGACTAGACTCCTCCAGCACCCCTCAAACCTCCCCAAACCACCACCTGCCCCTGTCCCTCTCCGGTCTGGAAAGGGCTCGCTCTCTCCCTCCGGCCCTGCCTGGTCATCCTCGACAACTCCCAGCAGCCATGTGACAGCTCCGTCAACAGGCACACCTTGTGTTTATAAGAGCCCCCTCACACCCCGCCCAACTTCCCCCTCCCTCCCTCCCTCCCTCCCTCTCTCCCACTCTCCCTCTTTCTGTCTCTGTCAAAGGAGGACGGAATGAGCCTCTGTTCCTGAACAGAAACACAGGCTGCTCAGAGAGCATGAGGGGCTCCACAGCAGGCCCCAGCCTGCCGACAGCAGAGCCAGAAACTTCTCTCCACTTCACCTGCTTTGGCAGGCCCCCAACACAACTCACCAAAGTTCCCCAGACCCCTCTCAGCAGCCTGGGCCAAGAAGGCATGGATGGGAACAGTCTCCTCCAAGAACAGGCGCACAGGTAGCTGTCCCGATGAGGGCCTGAGGGACAGGACACGGGAAGGGCCCTTCGGGCTGCGCTGCGGCTGACGCCCCCACAGCTCCATCTCCAGCCACCCCATTTCTCACGGGCTCCACAGGCGCCAACAGGCCCCAGCTGGTGCCCTGTCAGGGCAGCCAGGAGACAATGCGCATGTGCACAGCTGCAGGCTACAGGCTGGGGGAAGGACGACATGCTCTGAAAGTTGATCGGCTTCCAAACCGCCTAGAGGAGGGTGAAGCCCCGGGATCCCCAGGCCTCCCACTCTGCAAATCGCCCCCTGAAACCCCAACTATCAGGGCAGGTGGTCAGCAAGGTGGGGGTGTGTTAGTGGGGTCCCTAGTGCTCAAACCTCTGCTTGGGGGGAGAATGGGGAGGGCGGGGTGGGGTGGGGTGTGGGCAGACGGAAAGAAACGGTCCACGGAGCCCGGATGGTTTGTACACGATTATGCTAGTCCAGAACTTCGTCCAACCACGAGTGAAGGCTGTCGTCCCCACTGTGCCGCAGAGCCTGGGACGTGGTCGCCATGGAACTCATGGGGGGGTTATACCCCCCTGCCACGGTACAGGTGTCTGGCGGTACAGGTGTCTGGAAACACGGCTTGCACTCATCCCTCCTTTAAAGCCACAGGGACCCCGGGCCCTGCCCACAGGCGCTGGGGTGCCGTGACTGACCAACTTTGGGCAACAGTGCGCCTGGTGGTCCCGAGCCCCCAGGTTCTCACAAGTGACCTTACGAGCAGGTGAATCCTCAGGATCCCAGAATGAAGCCTATCCTCACCGTGCCAAGCGAACTATAAGGACGCTGCCGTGCCTTCTGCAAACTGGGCTTCTCAACACCAGAGCCCAAAAGGACAATCACAGTCACTTGGGTGTCTGTCATGCGGGCATGTGTCCATCAAAGGCACATTCCAGCTTAACGTCTCCATCCAAACTGAGCGACCACAGCCTTGTCACTAATGTGTCTTTACCAAATCAAACTGACCCTTAGTTTACCTCATAGGTTATCTTGTTCATAAAATAACAACGGACGACATGTAATACTACATCTCCAATTTGTTTTTTAGTGTTTCGATAGCTCTCCGAATACAACTTACTTCCTCTGTAAGCCCATATAGTCTGGGCACTTGAAAACATTCTGGAAAGGGGATCCATGAGTTTATGTCAGATTGCTAGAGGAGCTCTGTGCAAAAAAGAAAAAAAAGCAAAAAAAAAAAAGAAAACCCAAATTTGAGGGAAGAATGTTCTCCACCAAACATAGGTCCCTTTCACCTTCTCGTTTGCGTCTGCTTGTTAACACTTCAGAGCACCCAACAAACCCATAAGGTCCTGGCCTCACTGTGTCCATTTTCAGAGGAGGACGGCTGACAGCAGCAGTTGGCAACTGCTCGTCATCAGTTTGCCTTCCTGCCTCTTCACAGCTGACCCTGAGAGCCACAGCACGCCCCACACCCCCTCTCCCTCCCTCTTGGATCCCCACTCATCCACTCCATTCTCCGCCACAGCACCCCAGACACAGCCTCCCAGAGAGGGAGAGAGGTGCCCGGTTTCCCACGGAGGGATCCAGGACTCCAGGCCCCATTTCACCCACAGAAGCCCTCAGCGACCAGCTAAGAAGCCACAGAATCATCTGGACTACAGCTATCATGGCGTCTGAGGAAGTCCCCCACAGAGAGATGCATCCTCCTGCCTCCACACACAGTTGTTCCTGAGAGAAAAGAAACCGCCCTATGGAATCCGTGGCAGAGAGGTGAGCTTGATTCCCCAGGAACGATTCAACGTTGGGAGCTGGAACATGAGCTCCAGCTCATCGGCTGACTGCCTGAAGCCACAGCACAAATGCTCAGGCTGCAGAGCAATGAGCTGCTCGTCGATGGCAGCATTCAAGCCAAGAAGGTGCTGGAGCAGGGAGGACAGGCAAGAGGTTCAGGAGCAGACTCCTAAGGCCTCCGCCCAAAACACCTTGTGAGTCTAAGTCCATTTCTTTTCATACGGTTCTCAGTAGAACTGGATCATCCCCATTCTGGACTCAGTTTCCCCATCTGTAATCCAAAGCTCACAAGTCCCCACCTTCTTTGTCCCTGTCCCAATGCAGCAGCCGTGACCTCCAGGCTTGGCAAACCCTGTGGACTTTTCCAAAGCAGAGTTGGGCTCTTAGGACTGAAGCGGAAAGCTGCATGTCAGCTACTGACCCCAGCCCCGTTCCTTTCTCCTCCCTCCCTGCCCACCAGGATGGACCCCAGGCCCTCCAGCAAAATCCCAAGTCCCACCTCAGGGAAAGATGTGACTCCAGGAACCACCACAAACAGCTGTCACCACAGGCCCCCAAAAGCAGCTTCAGAGCGGGCTACGCCCCTGGAGGTCAGCAAGCCCAACCCTTTCTTTCCACAGATGAGGAAAAAGAGGCCCAGAGAGGGAACGCGATGTGTTCCAAGTCACAAGGACAGAACTGAAACCCAGAGCTCCTGCCTCCCACGCCGAGGCTCCCTGGCTGGGCCACGCCCCCTCTAGCCTGAGCAAAGGCGAAGATTCTGTCGTGAGCCCAGAGAGATGGTGTTGAGCAGATTTTGCACGAGTGTGCAATTACGCTAGCCAGATCAGGGTGTGTGGTCACCCTGCATTTGGGGTTGGGGGAGTCTAAAGGGCAGCCTGAGATAGCCAGTGACCCTCACTGCATGCCGGGAAGGCCAGTGGGTGGATCTCTGGGTGCAAAGCCCTTGACATATATAGTATCTCGTTTAATCTTGACCACAAAAAAGAGAGAGAGAGAGAGAGATGTGCCAACTCTTACAAATCGGTACCAAATTAACAAGAAATCCAATGAAAAATGACCAAAAGATGAGGCATCTGGCTGGCTCGGCCGGTGGAGCGCACGACTCTTGATCTTGGGGTTGTAGGTTCGAGCCCCACGTTGGGTGTAGAGGTTACTTAAAAATAAAATATTTTTTTAAAAATGGGCAAGAGATTTGAAGGAATATGGGAATGCCAAATAAGGATATAAATATACAGCGGGCACCATTCACCATCAGGGAAATGCAGAAGAACAAACGTTACGAGACCAACGCCAGGAAGCTCTGGTGAGGATGGGGGACAAAGTGGGTGTCGGACGTGGCTGCTGAAGTGTAAGATCATACAGCCACCCTGGCAGACGGCTTTCCCGTCTCTTACGGTCCAGCAAGGTCACCGGGATGTGCGAGAGGTATAAAACACACCCAGATTTCAAGGACTTAGCACCAAAAAAAGTAAAATACCCCATTAACAATCTCTTATGTTGGTACATGTCAAAATGATTCTATGTCGGTATATTGGACTAAACAACGTTATTAAAATTACGTTCATCTATTTCTTTTCATATTCTTAATGTGACCAAAGTGACGCAGGTGGCCCACGTGACATTTCTATGGGACAGTGCTGACGAGTCTCCCTGCTCCGTGGTCCAGCAGGCACCCCTCGGCCAGCAGGGGGTCGTCAGGGTGCAGCCCCACACCTGCTGCAGGTAAGAACTTAATGACCCTGTTCCAGGCACAGGGACTCCCTGGGAAGCCAGTGCCAGCATTCCCACTCACCAGATAGAAAAGTAGGGACTCACGGAAGCTGGAAGTGACTCTCAAATGGCCTGGCAGCTAGTTGGGGACACAGCGGCTCCGACTCTGGGAAGCATGGGCTCTGGGGCCCAAGACTGGCAGATTCCCGTCGTCTCCACCACTCCTTAGTGAGTCGGGGCATGTGGCTTACCTTCTCCGGGTGTCAGTTTCCCCTCTAAATGGAGGGGTGTCCCTGTGCCTCCTGAGTTGGGCCGTATGAGGCTGAAATCAGTGTGTGTAGAAAGCAACAGCTAGCCAGCCTGACACACAGCCGGGGCTCTGACTCTTCAGTCCCCTTCCCCTCCCCGGGACCCCATCCTCATGCCCCGCCCCTTCCCACGTCCCCTCCCTGCCGCTGCTGGATCTGAACCTCCCTGATGAGTCTGGGGGGGGGGGGCCTCACCCAGACAAGGCCTATAAAAGGAACGGTCGGAGGAATAGGTGGGTTCAGAGGTCCGCTGGCTCCCATCCCCAGCAAGCAACAGGGCAGAGTGGGGGTAACACACAGTTCTAACTCCCCATTTCACTCGGGCCCGTAGGCCACTTAGCGTAGGCCATCCGCTCCTGGCCGTCATCACAAACCCAGAGAGCCCTGCTCTGTGTGGCCTTGGGCAAGTCCTCTGCCCACTCTGGAACTCTGCCCACAGAAGGACGGGTTTGCCTCTCCAGCTCCCTCCCACTTCTGCCACCACCCGGTCCAGACCACCAGCTCCTCTCCTTCCCTCCTGATCCCCCAACAATCCATCCTCCCCGCAGCAGCCAGAAGATCCTTTAAAACCCTGAGTCAGGTCACACTGCAACATCCAGCCCCGTCCCCTGCGGAGCGGGTCCCGCCCCTCGGACCTCCCTCACCCCGTGTCCTCCTTGCCTCCACGCTCCGGCCACAGGCCACAGGCCACAGGCCCCTCCTTCTTCCAGCGCCCCAGGCCCAGGCCAGCTCATGAAGGCTGCGCACCTACCGCCCCTCTGCCTGGAACACTCTTCGGCTTGTTCACCTGGCTGCCCCTTCCTGTGGTCTTGGCTCAAACGTCCCTCCTCGGGGAGGCCTCTCTGCTGTCCGCCCACAGCACCCCACACCACAGTCTCTGTCCATCCACGAGCCCTCTTATTTCCCAGCTGCCTCACTGATGGGGTTCTATGTGTCACCTCCGTCTCCCCCGTCCCTCTCCGAGCTGGGACAGTGCCTGACTGGTCCACATCATGGCCCCAGCTCTAGGATGGCGCCCAGCAGGTGCTCAGGAAATATTTACGCGATGAGCGTATGACCAGCCCCAGGCACCTGCAGCTTCTAGGCCTCACAGAGGAGCAGACAGCTGGCTCCAAGGAGCAGGTCTCGGTCCTTCACGAGAAGGTGACGGGGAAGCCGCTCCCACCCAATCTTCCTCACACCTGAACTGTCCTCCTGCCCGCCCTCCCACATTCCACCCACCCCTAGAGGTTAAAGCCCAGTGCCTCCAGGAAGCCCTCCCTGACGACACACCCACCGCCCCGCCTCTCCGCACCCACAGCCCATTGTGATCATGGCAAGACGGAACACTCCATTCCCCTCCACGGCAGGCTCTTCCTGGCAGGAGCCATCCTGTGTCCTTCCTGGCTCCGTCAGCTGCCTGGCTCAGGGGAGGGGCTGCACACATAATGACGGAACAAATCAGCTCCATCTCATTATCTCCCCACCCTGCCTGGCCCGCAGGATGGCAACAAGGGCAGCACCCCACAACAAGTACGCACAAAAGACAGGGAGGATGTTTACTTACTCCGGAGTGGGGGCGCCAGGGACATATTTACTTTCCTTTTGCTCACCCATCACTTCTCAGTTTCCGGCGACGAACAGGATGACTTTGGGAATATTGTTTTAAAGTAGAGTTATTGGTAATGGTTTCAGAGTTGGACAAAGGTCACAGCTTCTCACCTCGGGCACCCCCTCGCCCCCCACTGTGCCCCTCCAGCTCTGTGACTTTGTCCCCCCCCCCCGAGTGCCTGCCGCCTACTGCCACCCACGTGCCGTCCACGTTCCCATGATAATCACTCCACTCAGAGAGCCTGTGGGAGTTTTCATGTCTTTGTGGGTTTTTTGTCTTTGCTAATGTCAACAACCTTAAAAAGCAGTGAGACATCGTTTATGAACCCCCCACTTTGCAGAAGAGGACGTAGCTAAGCAGGGCCAACGACAGGAATGTCCCCAGGCCCCACAGCTCGGTGGAGGCAGAGTCACGTGGCTCCTGCTGCGTGGCACATCACCTCACGTCTCTGCGGGTCACCCAAACCTTCCCTCCACCACCTCCATCCCTCAGCCTCCTTCTTTTGAAAACAGGAGATCGGCATATAAAATAAAGCCTTCAGGGGTCTGCGATCACAGGAGACCTTCATCCGCTAAACTGTACGTTTCTGAAATGTTTTCCCTCTCTTCTAAACTGAAAACAAAAAGATCTAAAAGAAAACCGGGAGGAGGCGTGTTTGGAAATAGTACCACGCACGTGGCAGGTGGATTGCCACTGTGCAAGGGGCCGGAGTTCTGGGCTTCAGCCTGCAAACAGCAGGGAGCCTTGGAGGGTGCAAGTTCTGGCAGGGACAAGACATCCTTGTCACCCCCTGAGATGACACTCTAGGGTGGGCCTGGAGCCGGGAGTGGACGGAGTGGGCAGAGTGACTGGGCAGCCAGCTGAGGAGCTGTGGCAAGTAGGGGCCGGCAAGGGGCAGCAGGTCCCCCTGCAGATGGAGCCCCCGAGCTGGGAGACACGGGGGCGGGGGTGGCTAGCCTCCCTCTCGGCTCCCCTAACAGGCGGAGGATACAGAAGGGGCTCCTGCCAGCTCTGCGGCCAGCCAACGCCTTGACACTTGTCACCACATGCTCCAGCATGGCCCTTGAGCCTCCTGGAATTTGGGACCCTCAGGAAGGAAAAGGCTCCTTTCCGGCCCCCCTAGTTGTCTGCCTCCAGGCCTGGGGAGCCCCCCCACCTCTGAAGCTCCCCTGTAGGTCAGCTCTGCCTGACAGAAAGCTCTGTGTCTACGGGAGCTTGGACTGGGGAAGGGGGGAAAGATTGTCATGAACATTCTGGGGCAAGTGGGAACTTCTGAATGTGGGTTGCATGTTGGATTACTCAGTTAACTCCTTGAGTGGGATGAGATTGTGGATACTGTGCTCCTGGGAGACCCAGGCTGAAGCGTCTAGAGAGGAAGCACCTTGATGTCTGTCACCTTCAGGCGGTGGAGAGACGGAGAGACAGAGAGTCGAGCAAATGGAACAAATGTCCACCTCGCAGCTCTTCTGTAGGCTAGAAAGGTTTCCAAATACAAAACTGGGGATGGAAACATTTTTTAAACGAAAGTTTTAAAAAGTTAAGCTGCCTCACAAGAAGCGAGTCTTCCCCACCTTCCCCCAGGTTCTCCCCCCTGAAGATACTGGAAGCATCTCTCCTCTAGTGGGAGAAGGTTCATAGTTCACAGGCTGAAAGCGGTCGCCTGCGCCGCGGGCTCCATCCCTGCGGGTTTGTTATTTTCCACTCTAATTAGCTGCCAGTACTGAAAAATCAAGGGGTTCCGAAGAAAAGGGCAGATCTCTGGTTTCTCCTGCAGCGTTGTGCAAGCACAGGGCGCCGTGGCAGGGGGCCGGTCCTGGGGCCCTCCCTGGCCCCGAGGGGTGGGCGAGGGCTCCCTGGGGCAGCCCTGCAATGTGGCATCCTGCCCACCTCTGTCACAGCTCCTGCAGCCCCCACGTCTGTGAGTCCCCAAGTCTGTGAATCCCCTGGCCTCCCAGCCACCCTCTGGTGAGGGAGTTTGTCCTCTCCCTCAGGCCCCAGCAGCCCAGACACAGGCCACACTCTCAGGGCAGACTCGGACCCCCTCGGGAGAGGCTGACCGTGACCGCTGCCACTGGGCTGCCTCCTAACCCCCAGAGAGCTTCTCTGCCCCGTCTCGCTGGCCCTGGGGCACGTGGCTTTCTGATTCCAAGTCGAGACTGACCCCCCCACACCCGGAAATCTCCCTGGGGGAGACTCCACAGTCCCTGAAGTGCTGACCCTACTTCTCAGTCTGGGGGCGTCCTTGAGTTTGACCAAAATACCCACAATGCCTCCACCCCTTCCTCCCTGCCATGTGTATTAAGCAAACCAGGTAGGAGCACGCTCCCTACCTCTCCTAGAGGTACCTGTGACCAGTTCCAGCTCATGGAACATAAGGGGCAGTGTCGCGTGGCAAGTTCCAGAATCTTCCCTATAAGCCCCCCTTCCTCCCTTCCTCCATCCTGCTGTCTGGAACACAGATGTGATGCCTGAAGTTTCACAACCATCTTGAACCACAAGCACGTGAAGCCACACCCTCAAAATGGCAGAGGTCAAGTTCCCCCAAGGAATCCACGGAGTGGAACCACCACCCCAGGCGTGGGCTGCAAAGCTCTGGGTTTGGACAGGACGTAGAAATAAACTTCCATCTTGTGTAAACCACTGTTATTTGGCTTGTCCTATTACTCGCAGCCAGATCTAATCCTGACTAATGCACTCCATTATTTTTAGGTTTGACCCTCAGTGACCACACGCCACATGGCAACAAGACAGGACTTACTGCTTTCCCCTCTTGCAGGAGAATGTTAAGTTTCCCTGCTCGTAAGCGGCAGGCAGAGCAACACCAGGATCCTGTGAGCCCAGCCCGTGCTGGGGTGTGGAGGTTCACAGAATACAGACGACATCGTCTCCGGCCACCAGGGCCCGCGGGGTGGCTGAGGAGACGCACACCGGAGACCATTAGAGCGCCATCGACTGCTAGACAGTGTGGGCCAGCAGCTCTCAGCTGCACAGATTCAGAAAGTTCCAAGTTCCAAGCAGCTAAATGTCTGTTCCACGCTCTAGATAGAGGCTTGGCCTCCATCGTTCCAAAAAGGCAGAGAGACTACAGGTGTCTCCCCATCTGGAGTCTCTCTGTGGCCCTCCTGGGCTGTTCTGGAAAACAAGAAAGCGTTATCTGGTTGGGAGGGCCCCTGCCAGTTCGATTTTTCAGGGAGGACAAGAGGAGGGGGATGTAAAACTCCCCAGGGAGGGTCCAGTCAGCTCTGGGAGGGCGTCATTCTGCTCCTGAAAGAGTCAGAGGGACCATCCATCTCCAGGTTCCATGCACTTGGGACTGGGGGGAGAGGGGACCAAAACGCCAGTGGAGAGGACCCTGGGGAGAACAGGGTTAAGAGAACCTGGACATGCTCACCTGCTCAGCTCCAGGAAGTTGGCCATCTGGGTATTGTCAGCAGAAACCTTGTTTCCTGAGACCCACCCAGGGCCCTGGGCCTGCTCATACTCACATGACCGCTTCCAGGGACTGGGCCCCAAAGGGCCAGTGAAACTTTAGGCTGGACCCCTACTTCTGACCTCCAATAATGTCATGGGCCCTGAGGCATCCTTTCAAGGAGCTGTAAAAATCCATGACCCAATTCTGGGTTCTGTCCCCATCCTTCCACTTCTGTGGCTTTCCGTTGGAAATGCTGGACTCCCTTGCACAGCATTCAAGATCCCCCTTCCCACCCTCAGCACCCCTTATTAACCTCCACATCCCCAACCTTCCAAGCAAACCCCGGTCTCAGATGCCCTATGGTATAGAGCAGCAAAAGCCCCAGGAGAGGTTCCTCTCCAGCCTGGGCTTTCCGAAAGGTCTCAAGTTCAGCACAGCCCTCTCTGGCCACACTTCATTGCCATCTGGAAAGTGAGGGGGCTGGACAGGATGGGAGGCTTTCAAACATTTTAGCAGCTGAGCCCTTTCAATCCTTGATGAAAGTCCAATGTGCAATACAGCCCCATGTACGATACAGCCAGAAGCAGGGCCACCACGCTGGCCGCCGGCTCAGGAAGGGAGACGCAGAGCCCCCGGCCCCCAGCCCCACCCTGCGGCTGCTCGTAGGGAGAGACAGCTCCAGAGCTCCTGGCCAGAGATGCTCAAAGCCCCTTCACGCTCGGACCTCCCAGGACACAGCCAGCCTTTCCCTGCCCTCACGCGTCTGTCCTCCCTGGTCCCACAGCCAGGAACACCATCTACACCCTCACCACCTCACGCCCTCCATCAACGCCCGGTGGAAATGCCCCCTCTTCCTGCAAGCCCTCCAGCGTGCAGCATGGGCCCTACAGGACCCCAGGCCAAGCTCCCCGGCCTGGCGTTTGGTAAGTCCATGCTCCATCCCCCCTCTGGACCCAGTGCTCCCCCAGAACCCCCACAGAGCCTAACCCACCATAGCTGTAGGTTCCAAATGTCATCTTCCTAAATTAATTTCACGTTCACGACCTCGTTTCTGCTTCAGAACAACCCTCTGAGAGAGGCAGACGCAGGGCCACTGTGCCATTCAGCAGATGGAAACACTGAGGCCTCAGAGAGTTCACTACATGACAGAGCAGAACCAGGCCTCTGGTTCCACAGCCAGGGCTCTTTCTCTCGCACCATCCACCCACCCTCTCCCAGTTCTCCCAACGCTACCCTCACGTTCCCAAGAGATGGTGAGAAGTTTAAACCAGGGACCCGGTGGAAGGCAGAGAACAAGCTGGACCCCGAGGAGAGGACCCCTTCCAGGGCCACGGCCTGTCATGTGCACCCCAGGCCGCCAGATGCCCGGGGCTGGTAACAATGGAGCTAAAAATAGGGCAGGAGGCTGAGTGGCCAGCTGCCGGAAACATCTGTCTCAGCTGCAGAACAAACATGACGGAAGTCACCACGCTGCAGGGTCCCCTACCGTGGGGCAGGGGACAGCTGGGCGTGGGGGAGGGGAAGGGAAAACCTGCAGGTCCGCACCCAGGGCAGGGGCCTTGTCACTGCCAACACACGCACGCACACACACACACGCACGCAGAGTGCCAATCCCCCTCGTGCACCAACAGGTATCCCAGAGTCGGAGTCAGACGCACCTGCCAGTCCCCAGTCTGTTCCTCTCATTGTACAGAAGAGGACACTGAGGTCCAGAGTAGGCCAGACAACTGCCCACAGTCACAGAGACAGTGGACAGCAGGGCGAGGACCAGGGGTCTCTGACCTCTCGCCTCTGCCACTCCCTGCCCGTCCGCCTCCCTGAGCACATCCACCGGGGGCCGGGAGAGACCCTGACCAGGAAGAGCTGGCTGCCCCACAGAACAAAGCAGAGCAGACAGAGCAGCATAAGTTCAGTGTAAACTCCAGGAGGAGCTACACGGCGATCCCTGACTTCTGTCCAGCAGACCCCGCCTCCCCTTCCAGCCTCGTGCTCCCCAGCTCCTACCCTAGTTCTCAACACTCCAGCCAAAGCGAAATTCTCCCGGTCCCTGGCACAAACACGTCAAGGGGCCTTTGCAAATAATTCACAACCATAACAGTAACAATAAAGCAGCGGTACATCTTCCTAGGCCGGGGCTTGGGCTGGGCTGTTCCAGAATCTATGCAAGGCAGAAACTGTGCCTTCGGAAATCCTTCCCATAACCCATAAAGGACAAGGCTGGGCCGGCTCTCCATGGGTCCCACGCAGCCAGCTCTCCCTCCAGGCGATGGCACATTCCACAGCTTCCTGTCCCGCACGCTCTCTCTGCCTAGCTAACCCCACCCCCGAACCAGGGAACCCCTTCACGTCCCCCAGGCCACAACCCACAGGGCTGCTCCCTCCATGAAGCCCACCAGGCCGGGGCTGGGGCTGGCCTTCCACGGTACCCCGGTACTTGGCAGTAAGTAGCCACTTGAATGAACAAAACTGGACAGATTTCTAAAGAACAACAACAAAAAAGATCAGCTCTGTGGGCGTCCATGCTGTGAGCACCAATGAGAAAGCACGGGCAGGTTTTAGCCCGGGGTCCAGAGCACAGCCGGCGCTCTGTGAACACAGCCCTGTTTGAACCACCATGAGGAAAAGGGGCCTGGGGCAGGACGCTGACCCCTGGGTCCCACACGGCAGAGAAGGTTAATAAGGGAGGGACGTGAAGGCCAGAGGCTGTGGAGGCCCCTTCAGGCCAGGAAGGGGGAAGGGGGATTCTGAGGGCCCCGTCTGAGAAACAGACCCCATGCCTGCAGGAGAGTTGTCTGGCTGAGACCCCTGGGTCTCTCCTGTTGACTCACACTCTCCTCGCCTCCCAGAGAGACAAGAAGGGGCCCCTCAAAAGTACCCTGGACTCCTCATTCACTCCCGAGGACGGAACACATTGGCACCTTGAGCGGGATTTGAAATCACGAACGATAAACTTCTAACCCCAAGTGGCTTACATCTCCACCCCCCACCCCAAGGTGCAGTTTCAGGTTTGTTAGCGGGGAGAGGATCACTGTGGCAGCGGGTAAAATGTCCCGGAGCCCGAGAGAGGCCCAGGCCCTGCACGAAGGCCATTCCCCTACCACCTGACCCACAGTTTCCACCGCACGCTCCACAGAGCCCAGGTCCCCAGCAGCTTCCAGGTTCCGCAAGGTCAAGACTAGTCTCAGGACAGCACCAAGTATCATCGCCCTCTCACCATGAGTGAGGACACTGATGGAGCAAAAGCCACAGGTGAGACTCAGAAGGAGGCATGGCACTGGCCCCCAGCCGGGCAGCCCGTCACGCACAGTGACAAAATACGCCAGTGTCACTTCAGAAGGTCTCTGATGAGGGGCACCTGGCTGGCTCAATCAATGCATGGAGCGTGCAACTCTTGATCTCAGAGTTATGGGTTCGAGCCCCACGCTGGGTATGGAGATTACTTAAAAATAAAGTCTTTAAGAAAAAAGTCTTTAATGAAGCAGTAAAACTAATTTCACTAAGCTCAGCCCTTGAGTACACGTCTTTTTACTATTCTGTGTCATGTGTCATCACAGAGCGTGTACCTGGGCTGCTTGGGGGTGCGACAGGTGTCTGGGGGAAAGGCACCTGTGAGCCTGTCTGAGCTGTCGGCTGAACTAGCCTCTCTGTTCACAGAAAGAACAACCAACAGACAGACAAACACCGGTTATTCCGGTTTGGGTATCTGGCAGAGATTGTCTCAAATATGAGCAAGGTGAGCCTGTCCTCTCAAGGATCATCATTGCCAATGTAAGTTGAGCTTTAAGGGAAACAATCGAATTCTGGAAAACTTGCATCAGCCGTCGTGAGCCTGGCAGCTCCCCAAACCATGAAGACTTTGCAATGATACAGGTGATGATACGAACATCTGTAATTTCTGGATATTGCTGAAACGAAATGTGTCCACACTTGGAAGATCTGTATAACTCCACGAACCACTGTTTTTCCAACAACCGACACGCGATGTTACAAAATCACGCCTGTGTCAAAGATCCATTCAGGGTGCAAGACGGTCCGATGGATTTTAATGTAACGAAATATGAAAAATTCATTAATATGGTTGCAGAGCCTACGTTTCAAATGACCTTTAAGACACTATCACATGTTGAATTTTTTTGTGGTCTCAAAAGAAAACATGCAGAGGCTAATAAAATATTCTTCCCTTTTCCAACCACTTATCTGTGTGAAGCTGGATTTTCCTCATACACTTCAATCAAAAGAACATATCACGACACTGAATATGCAGGAGCAGATATGAGAATCCAAGGGTCTGTTACTAAACCAGACATGAAAGTCATCTGCAGGGGCGCCCGGCGGCTCGGTCAGTACAGCACGCGACTCTTGATCTCGGGGTCATGAGTTGAAGCCCCACGCTGAGTGTAGAGATTACTTACAAACATTTTTTTTTAATCTTTAAAGTGATTTGCAAACTGCAATACAACACCACTCTTCCCACTGTATTTTGTTTTGGGAAACATAGTTCAGATTCCAGGGGAAAAAAACAAACGTAGGTATGTTAACATCTAATGGGTTTGCTATTATTTTTTAAATAAATTTATACTTGATGTTTTTAAATATATTCAGTTTTTCTAATATGGTAAATATCAATTTATGTATATAACGCACATAAACAGAAGGTCTTTGGAGTCTTTCATTTTTTTTTTTAAGATTTTATTTATTTATTTGACAGAGAGAAAGACAGCCAGCGAGAGAGGGAACACAGGCAGGGGGAGTGGGAGAGGAAGAAGCAGGCTCCCAGTGGAGGAGCCCAACGCGGGGCTCGATCCCAGGACTCCGGGATCACGCCCTGAGCCGAAGGCAGACGCTTAACGACTGAGCCACCCAGGCACCTCATGGAGTCTTTAATTTTTAAGAGTGTAAAGGAAGGAGGCCTGAAGCTAAAAAGTTTGCAAATAGCTATGATTTAAGTCCCACAAACCGTTTGGTTAGCGTGTACTAGCATCAGTCCCATCCTGCAAGCACAGACCCCGAGGCACAGAGTCTGCGTAACATCCCAAGGGCACAGAGGTGGCTGAGAGCTTCCAAGGGCATACTCTCACCCTCCAAACGATCCCTCCCCTAACATCATGCTCCTGGAGGAAGTGCAGAAGGATGAACAATGACATACTGAAAAGGAAACCACATAAGTGAAAGAAGAGAATTTGGGGGCAGAAAAGAACTTTCTATACAAACTGCTAGGAAGACATACAGTTAAACATCAGTAGATCAGACTACATAAAAAACAGTCAGCTTTGGGCCGCCTGGCTGGCTTAGTCGGTGGAGCTCTTGATCTCAGGGCTGTGAGTTCGAGCCCCATGTTGTGTTTACAGATTACATAGAAAGAAAAATCTTTTAAAACATGGTCAACTTTTGGGGCGCCTGGGTGGCACGGCGGTTAGGCGTCTGCCTTCAGCTCAGGGCGTTATGGGATCGAGCCCCACATCAGGCTCCTCCCCTGGGAGCCTGCAGCTTCCTTTCCCACTCCCCCTGCTGTGTTCCCTCTCTCGCTGGTTGTCTATCTCTGTCAAATAAATAAACAAAATCTTTAAAAAAAAAAAAATGGTCAACATTTAACCAACACAGAAAAACCACAAAGCTGAAAGGCCAATGGCAAATGGCAAACCGCATAAAGATATTTTTGACATATTTTTTTATTATTTATCATAGTCAATGCAGCTTTTTTCAAACCAGAAAACAAGTATATCTTGAGAATATAAGAGACTAAAAAAACCCCAAAACCCAACCAAGAAATAGAAAGGGACAATAAATGTGAGAAAAAGATGTTCAAACTAACTCATAATTTAAAAACTGGGAACAGGGGCGCCTGGGTGGCTCAGTCGTTAAGCATCTGCCTTTGGCTCAGGGCGTGATCCCAGAGTCCTGGGATCAAGCCCCGCATCGGGTTCCTCTGCTGGGAGCCTGCTTCTTCCTCTCCCATTCCCCCTGCTTGTGTTCCCTCTCTCGCTGGCTGTCTCTCTGTCAGATAAATAAATAAAATCTTTTTTAAAAATAAATAAATAAAAACTGGAAACAATGAAATGCCCCATCTTGCCCCTCATGGTGTCACAGATACAACAGCATGAAAACACCCAGATTCCGCGTGGATGCCAGGGGCGGGCTCTCTCCAAAGCACCTGGCAGGACGCACCTCGCGCTGCTCCGTAGAGGCCAATCTGGCAATAATTCCAAAATACCTTAACAACACGCAACCCATTGATCTGGCGATTTTCCTATCAGCTGATTCAAAGGAAATAATCAGAGATATGGCCACAGAAATGTTCGATATAGCTTTGCTTAGTTTAGTCAAAGCCTGAAAACATCTTTCACATCAACAGTGGTCAAAGTCCGCTGTATCGCGGACGTCAGTGTGCAGTCATTAAAATGGATAGTGTCGGATGACCATCACTTAACAGAATGTGGAGGGAAGGAAGCCAACGTAAACCCATACTGTCTGATTCCGTTCGTCTAAAACTCAAACACAGGCCGAACTAATCTATGGTGTTGGAAGTAGGACAAGACGTCCCATTTGGAGCAGGAAGGAGGGGATAGCGATGAGGGTCAGGGAACCCGGGGTGCTGGGAGACTTCTGTTCCTTGGCCTGGGGGAGGCGGTGAGGGCTGCGCCCCTTTCGTATAATCACCAGGGTGTATACTTGTGATGTGCCTACTTTTCTGCCCCACCCCCACCCCATTAAACTCCAACTGAAAAGTTTCAAAAGCAAGACATAACAGTTGATTTACTCACATAGGAAAATATCTATTGTGTGTTTAGTTACCAAAAAAAGACACAGTATACACAGGTGTGCCCAAACATACATACACACAGGAAAAACTTCTGGAAGGATAAATCTCAAAACATGCATGGTAAACTGTGGTTATCGCTGGAAAGTGGGGTCACAGATGGTCCTTCTAATCTTCCTGTATATCCTTGTTTTCTCTGACATTTCTTTTATTAAAAAAAAAAAGATTTATTTATCTGAGACAGAAAGAGGGAGTGCACACACGCTGGGAAGGAGGGACAGAGAGAGAGAACGTGTGTGTGTGTGTGTGTGTGTGTGTATCAAGCAGACCCCCCACTGAGCAGAGAGCCCAACACAGGGCTCAATCCCAGGACCCTAAGATCATGACCTGAGCCGAGACCAACAGTCGGACGCTTAACCCAGCCGCGCCACCCAGGCGCCCCTCTCTGATGTTTCTATGATGAACATAAACTATTGATAGAAAAAAGAGGGAAAAACCACAGAACTACATAGTATGGCCACAGCCAGCAACAACCCTGGTTCTGTACCAATCTTACAGCCCAAATTGCCCCTGACCCCACAGGAAAAGCTCGGAGGACTGGGTGTTCGTGAGTTGTCACTGATGGAAAGCTAAACATCTTCCCATGAAAATCACTAGGATCTCGGAATCAGCAAGACCTGGGCAGACCTCAGCCCTGACGCCCCACCACAGGCCTGGGCTATCTCCTGAGCCTCAGTTTCCCTGTGGTGGGGAAAGGGTTAAATGAGGTATGGATGTCCCAGCCTGACCCAGGCAGTGCCCAGAGCATATCCGACACACAGGCTCCCCCAGGCTTCTCAGAAGAAGAAATGGGGGGGCCCAGGAAGCTGAGTGACAGCCCTGGGGGACGCCCGTAGACCCTCCCTGGCCATCAGCGCCCCCAGCATACCATGCAGCCTAGACACCGCACTTGACCTCAGGTAGCCTCCCTGGGAACCCACGCCCATCATCCCCACAAAACCTCCACGTGGAAGGCCAAGGCAGGAAAGGTGGGTGGCTGATCCAGACAGGAAGTGACCTCGCCGGATGAATGACAGGCCAACATTCCACCGGGAGCCCCACCTGCTGGGGACCTTCAGGGTCATGGGAGCCAGAAGTGGGTGGGCACACGGAGGCCAAGGAGGAAACAGGATTTACTGCAGAAGGCCAGGCACATGGCAGACCCCCCAGCAGGGAAGTGACTTCATTTTACACTCTGTCGCCCTTGCTTCCGTCCCTGGCATGGCAGGGAGTTAACCCTGAGAGGGCCATTCTCCCCTGGGCTCTAGCCAATGCCACACAAGCCAGGGCAAGAGAATCCATGCTTTCTCCTCTCCCCCACTCCTGGTATACCCAATCCACAGATAAGGAAACTGAGGCTCAGAGAGGCTGACCACAAGATAGGGACTCCAGGACCTTTCCCTCTACACTGAGCTGCACAGATGTTAATTCAAGGTCAGGAACTCAGGGAAGGCCTCCTGGAAGAGGAGACCACTGAACTGGGCCTTAAAGGAGGAGCAACATTGGACAGACGAGAAGGGCATGCCACATGGAGGAAACAGCATGGAGAAAGAAATGCTTGGCACTGTAAAGAGCCTCCTAGAAGTAGTAAGGTACTTGTGAGGCCAGAATACAGGATGGGGTGGGGTTGGGCTGAACCCCAGCTGCCTCAGGGACTGTGCCAGAGAGTCAGGATGTTGCTCTGTGGGGTGACTACTACGCACACTGGGGCAATAGTAGGGCTACATGATGATGCCGTGTCAACCTAAGAGGGCTGCATGGAAGAGGCAACACATGGAGAAATGACCTCCGCAAGGGCTAGCTATTACTCTGGGACCACTGGGGCCCAAAGCTCAGCAGGCCTCCCCCCTCCTCCCACCTCACCACCATCACCCAGCATCTCCAGCTACACTGGGTTTTTCTGTAATGAAGAGGGAAAGAAATTCATAGTACCCACCGTCCTGCGTGCCAAGGTACGTACGGGACGCCAGACCATAACACAGCAGGGCGCTGAGGACACAGGCTGTATTTCTAGCCTTAACGCCACGACCACAGGCTGTGTGATCTTGACAGAAACACTTAACCTCTCTTGGCTTCAACATGTGTCAGACGACGACAAGGCCCATGCCTGCCTACTCTGAGGGCTCTGAGGATTAACTCAGAGAGTGCTTGGGCACACGCACCCGATCACCCACAGCTGGGGGGCAACAAACACTCGCTGCTACGCTGTCCTTCCAAACTCCCCCGGGGGCCACGTCTCATGGCCATGCGGACCCCCGACAGGCTGAGTGGACTGGCCTAGATCACATGGCAAAGAAAGAGCAGAGCCAGGATTCAAACTCGGGCCCCCTAACACCCAAACTGATCCGGGCCCATCAGGCAAAATAAAACGTGAAACCCTAAAGTCTAGAACACTCCTGCTGCGGCTCTCCAGGCCTCTGGGCAGCTTCTGGCAGGGGAAGAGATCCAGCATCTCAAACCTCCCGTGACCAAGGGAAGGGCAGGGGGAAAACACCAGGGCACAGCAGGGGAAGAAAAATATTTTTAAGTTTCTCCCTCTTCCTGTTTATCTATCCTCTTGATCCAGAAGCTCCTGGTAGCTGTTTGTTCAGGGAACGTTTTGCCAAGAGTGACATCCTGCCGTCAGCCACCCTGGACCCCACAGCCCCTGCCAGCCTTGGGCTGGGGGCACTGAGGACCACAGCCCTGCAGACCCCGGCCGAGCCCAGGGAGGCCGCTTCATAAAGGGGCTTTCGACAGAAGCTGGGGCCTGGGAACGGGGACCCAGTCTGGGTGGAGGGGCTGCTGCTATTGCCGCCCCAGCACCAGCTGGCTCCGATCAGCTGCACACTCAGCTGCGGAGAGGTGACAGACAAGGGTTCAAGGAAAGGATTCTGAGCCCGGCCTGGGCACTGCAAGGGGGGTGGGACTGTGGAGCATGGACTGTGCGGGCAGGCTGACCTGGCATCCAATCCTGGCTGACCGATGACTCGCTGTGTGACCTTGGCCAAGTCACTGAACTTCTCTGAGCCTAATCCCCTTATCTGTAAAATGATAATATTGGAACCTACTTCATAAGGATGTGGTGAGGATTACATGAGACCACACAGGGAAAGGGCTGCCACCTAGTAAATGTGAATAAATGTTATCTCTTCCCACTCCCACCATCAAGCTAATACCCTTGCTCCATCCTGAAGAGCTCAGGTACCTTTAAAATACGCTCATGGGCACCAGGGTGGCTCAGTTGGTTAAATGTCTGCCTTCAGCTCAGGTCATGATCCCAAGGTCCTGGGATCGAGTCCCTCATCAGGCTCCTTGCTCAGCGGGGAGTCTGCTTCTCCCTTGCCCTCTGCCCCTCCCGCACCCCGCTCGTGCTCTCATTCTCTCACAAATAAATAAAATATTTTCTTAAAAATAAAATAAAAAATAAATAAAATAAGCTCAAAAGAACAATTATAGCTTCAAAAAAGGAATGCAATTCGAACACATGCTACAACATAGACGAACCTCGAAGCTATTATGCTAAATGTCTGACTAAGGCAGACACGAAAGGACAAATACTGTATGATTCCACTCACATGAGGTACTAGAGTAGTCACATGCGCAGAGACAGGACATAGAAGGATGGGGGTCGGGGGAGGGAGGGTGATGGGGAGTTAGTGTTTAATGGCACCTAGGTTCAGTTTCAGAAGAGGAAAAGGTCCGGACGTGGTGGTGATGGCTCCACGACAGCGTGAATGTACGTAGCGCTGCTGACCTGTACAATAAAAATGGCTACAAGGGGACATTTTATGGTATGTATATGCTATCACAATGAAAAAAGAAGGGCTCATTCAAAAAAAAAGTGTTTTTGGATGCCCATATTAATTTTTGTCCCTGCCCTTGGATAGTTCAGGGTCAAGAGGTGGGACGGGCATGGAAATTGCCAAAGTGCCGAGGAAAGAGGCACACACCTTGCCTCCTGAGCCCAGCTGGGCTGGGAGGAGGCAGCCCCTGAGCCAGGGGGACACCAACTCAGACCGAGCCACTCTGCCACGCTCCTCCAGGGCAACACGGGGTCTGAGCCAGGCAGCCCCAAACTCCTGCACCCACCAGGAGCACGGTGAGTGTGCGAGATGCAGGGCCCCCTCACACCTCCTGCCTGTGCATGCACGCACACATACACACACGCACACTCCCAGGCCAAAGACACCACAGCAGCCCTCACACGCCAATCCCTGCCTGCGCCTGGCCAGCCCAGGCACCAACATCCAATGAGTAACAATGGCTCCTCATCAGTCCCAGCACCTACGACCAAGGAAGGCAAACTGTGGCCCACCCACCACGTCCAGCGCCAGGGATGGGGAAGGAGGTGTGTGAGCAAGACCTGCTCAGTGGGCATGCCCAGTGTAAGGAGACCTGGAAGTATGGCCCTCTAGAGGCCCCCTGACCTCTGCCTGACCACCCTACCCACGGGCTGGAGTGAGAGGCAGATGGCATCTCAGGGGGCGGGGGGGAGGTGGGTAGGAACAGGGGAGAGAGGGCCTGGGGGGTGGGTAGATTGGCTGAGCTCCACCATGAGTCACTGCGTGACCTTGGGCAAGTCACTTCCCCTTCTGGGTCTTTTGAAGACTCCTTAGCTTCCTTCTTGGTAAAATGAGCCTTCTATCCCACCACCCAGTGGCTATACATCCTACAGACATGTGTGTGTCCACCAAAAGATAAGCAGGAGGGTGCAGCAGCTTTTTTCACCATCACCAAAAGCTGGAAACAAGCCAAAAGTCCATCTACAGGGAAAAACCGACACATGGTGGAATATCTCTATGATGGAATACTACAGAGCAATGAAAAAGGGACAGCCCGCTGAGGCCTGCCGCATCACGGATGAATCTTACCATTGATGCTGAGAGAAAGAAGCCAGAAGAATCCAGATAAAAACAGCTCCTGTTCTATGGTTCTGTTCACACAGAATTTACATGAAGTTCAAGAGCAAGCAGGACTAACCCCTTGGGAAGGCACTCCACAGCACGGACACTTGAGAGTAGGGGTCAGGTAACGGACCGGCAAGAGGCCCCAGGGAACCTTCCAGGGCATTGGAAATGTTCTCTACCTTGGTCCAGGTAGGGGTCACACAGGTGAAACCTCTGAAACAATCCATCAAACTGTGCCCTGCTTTACTGTCCGTAAATGAGACCTCGATTTACATAGCGAAATGCAAACGGCTAATAACTCCTCTGTCTTCCTCTGAGGACCGCAGTGCGGCTCTGCTGGGAGCCTGCGTGTGGAACGGGTTGGGTTGTGGTAACAACGTGGGCTGCGAGGCAGAAGGACCAGCGTTCAAATCCTGATGCTCCCTCTGACCAGGCCCATTTTTTTTTTCCTTTACTAATTTACTGCTGTTGTTGGCTAGATTTTTTATTACGTAAGTATTCGTACTTACTGTGCAAATCAGATGACAATGCATAATGAAAAGGTCTGTGCCCTTCCCATCCTCCTCTGAGCCCGCCTCTTAAAAACTGTCCTCTCCAGCAAGGCTTTTTCCCTTAACTAGAAAACACAAACACCCCTCACGTTCATAGACAGACTCCCAACCCTGTCTGTTTACTGACGGCAGGCCATCTCATGACGTACTCATTCGACTAACAGCTACTAAGTATTGACCGTGTCCACCAGAGGGGCACAGTCCTGCCCCTCCATGGAACAGACATGCCAACAAGAGAGACAAAAGAGAGGGAGAGAGGGAGGAGGGAGTCAGCAAAGAAGTAGGATAATGACACATTGTCTATATTATGATGTGGGCTGCAAAGGACTGACACGCTCAGATAGAAAATGCGGGAGGTAGGGAAAGGACCATGGTCCCAGAAGGTCTATGCCAGGGAAGACAGGGAAGGTTTCGGCCATGGGAGAAGGCACACCAGGCAGAGGGGACGGCACGGGCAAATGCCCTGGGGTGGGGAAGAACACGGAACTGAAAGGAGACAGTGTGGTCTCCAGCAATGAGCACACAGTTTTCCATCCTGATGGTTTACGTCTTAAGGGCCGGCTACCGAAATTCATACGGCTCAAATAAAAGGCATGTGCACCTAAAACTACAGAAGGTTCTGCCATCTTCCTGTCCCAAAAGGCAGTAGCATTTGGCCCAGCAACCAGCATTGCTTACGAGGGCCAGTTTCCACACAGCTTCACTGGTTGATCTTTGTCCTTTCTGCCCCACGTGAAATCTCTCCACTTCCTTGTCTGTAGAGCGGGATCAATGACAGTTCCTCCCCCTCAGGATGCTGTGAGATAAGTGAGAAATAAATTCATCTAATCTGCTAAGCTCAGTCCTTGCATAGAGTGAGCGCTCACTAAACGGGGAGAGCCTGTTACCATCATTTCCGCACAAATGCCAGGAGGTACCCCTGTCCCTTCCATATCCCCCATACTGACCCAGCGGGCTTCCTAAGGGGAGCTCTGAAGGCTCAAGCCCACACAGTATAGCATGGCATTCCCTGGAAACAGGGATAGAGGGAGGAGAAGGCAGAAATCACGGCTCAGCAAAACAGCAGTGAACTGGGCAGGAGTCAAGAGACGAGGTTCCGGTCCACCTGAGACTCAGCTTCCTCACCTATAAAATGGGCCAATTCATTCCCTCTTCATGCAGACATTCTACGAATGTTCCTGGGGCACCTACTATGTGGGAGGAATTGTTCTAGGAGCTGACAACACGGGACAAAAATCCTACTTTATACATGCTAGCTGAAGGCACAGAAATACACTCTATAAATTAGTAAAATGCATAGTGTATGGGGAGGTGATAGTGATATGGAGGTAAGGCAGGAAATTTTAGACAGGGTATCTAAGGGAGGCTTCGCATTTGAGTAAAGATCCGAAGGAAGTCACACGGCAAGCTATGTGGCTCTCTGGAGGAAAAGCATCCCAGATGGAGGTGCCAGCCTATGCAAAGGCCCTGAGGTGAAGGTGTTCCCAGTGTGCTGAGGGAGCCCTGAGGCGGTGTGGGTGGCTCAGTGTGAGCGAGCGGGTAGGTATTAGATGGGGGTGTCCTGGAGTCTGCAGTAAGGACACCAGAGCCCTGGGGCAGAGGAACGCCTCGATCTGACATTCACATTCTAACGTTCTAACACGTTCACCCTGGCTGCTGTGTTGGGGAACAAGGGGGGAACAAAGGTGGAAGCCCACAGACCTGTGTGGAGTCTCCTGCAGAAGGGCCAGTGCCGCCGGGGGCTGAGCCAGCAGTGTGGGGAAGGGGAGGGGGAAAGGGCTCACCCCGGATCTGCTGTGAGGGCGAGGCCCATAGGGCTTCGCCCTCACGTCGTTATGGAAGCGTGAGAGAACCCGAGGAACCATGGATGACCCAGGTGTTTGGCCGAAACAACGGAGATGAGACAGACCGGGGAGACAAGTGTGCAGTGAGGCCTGGACAGCCAGGAGAGCCCCGCTGTCGCCCCCAAGCCCACCCCCCGCAACCTTAAAAGCAAGCCGCCAGTCCTGGCGACCCGCGAGGAAGGACGAACGGGTCCGGAGGCCCGTGTGGGAAGCCGTATGACAGACAGAGAGGGACCAAGCGGATCCAGAGAAGAAGTCGACACAGCGCATCTACCGGCTCCACTGCCCACAGAGCCTGGGCCACGGCCAAGGCTGGCTGCTCCT
Organism: Ursus maritimus; assembly: GCF_017311325.1. Lineage (NCBI taxonomy): Eukaryota > Metazoa > Chordata > Mammalia > Carnivora > Ursidae > Ursus > Ursus maritimus. Next base: position 54,674,896 of record NW_024426885.1, read on the forward strand.
GGGTGGGGAAACCGAGGGAACTGGGTTCTACAGTGAACACTTGTCATTTAGAAGCCAATGAGCTAAGGAGGTGGACAGGCAGGAAGCTGGCCCATGTGGTTCCTATAGCTCCCACCTATCACCCCAAACAAGGACCACGGGGCAGAGGCCCAGAGTCCCCACCACTCAGGAAGTCTGCAGAACCCCACGAGGCAAAGCAGGACGGTGGCTTTTCCAGCACTGGCAACATGGCTCAATCCAGACTCCACAGATGTCTGCTCTGGGATCCATGAGCTCTCTCTCTTTCTTTTACTGGGATTTAATTCATATACCATAAAATTCGCCCTTTTATTTTTTTTATGATTTTATTTATTTATTTGAGAGAGAGAGAGCAAGCGAGCATGAGTGCGGGCGGGGGAGAAGGAGAAGCAGGCTCCCCGCTGGGGAGGACCCCAGGATCAGGACCCGAGCTGAAGGCAGATGTTCAACCGACTGAGCCACCCGGGCGCCCCGCTTGTAAATTCGCCCTTTTAAAGTACAATTCAGTAGCATTTCGGACATTCCCAATGCTGTGCAACCATCACCACTGTCCAAATACAGAATATCAAATCCCAAAAGTTAAATGCAGGGTTACCATATGACCCAGAAATGCCATTCCTTGGAAGATACCCAAGAGAACTAGGTATCCAAACAAAAGCTCGCACACCCATGTTCACAGCAGCACCATTCACAATAGCCAAAAGGTGGAAACACTCCAAAATGTCCCTGAACGGATACATGGATATACAAAATGTGGTCTCTCCATACAACGGTTTCATTATTCAGCTATAAAAAAAAATGAAGCCTGCTACATGCTACAACACGCACGAACCTTGATAACAGGATTCCAAGCCAGACACAAAAAGTCACGTAGCATGTAATCCAACAGGTAAGTTCACAGAGACAGCGCCCGGATGAGTGGTTGCCAGGGCTGGGCTGGATCCGAGGGACTGCTTAAGAGATACGGGGTTTCCTTTCGGGGCAATGAAAATGTTTTAGATGTTCAGCATCACTGATCAAGGAAATACAAATCAAAACATGATGAGATGCCATCTCATGCCTGTCAGGACAGCTGTTATTAAAAAAAAAAAAAAGACAAGTGTTAGCAAGGATGTAGAGAAACCGGAACCCTTGCACGCCGTCGGCTCAAATGTAAAGAGGTACAGACGCTCTGGAAAATAGTACCAAAGTTCCTCCAAAAATTTAAAATAGAATTGCCATAGGATCCAGCAATCGTGCTTCTACGGGTATTTGCCCAAAAGAATTAAAATCAGGATCCCAAAGAGATTATATTAACACACTTGTGTTCGCTACAGCACTATTCACAACAGCCAAGAGGTGAAAGGAGCCCCAGTGCCCACTGACGGATGAATGGATAAAGAAGACGTGGTCTAGACGTACAACAGAAGAGCGTTCAGTCTTAAGAAAGAAGGAAATCCTGCCATATGCCACAACGTAGATGAGCCTTGAGAACGCTATGCTAAGTAAAATAAGCCAATCCCAGAAGGACAAATACGATAGATTCCATTTATAGGAGGTATCTAAAATAGTCAAATTCATACGCTCGCAGCGTGGAACGGTGGCTGCCAGGGGCCAGAGGGAGGGGAAGTGAGGGTTAGTGATCCACGGGCATGAAGTTGCAGTGAAGCCATATGAATACATTCTAGAGATCTGTTGGACAACAGACTGTCTCTATAGTCATCACGTATTATACACTTAAAATTTATTAAGAAGGTAGATCTCCTGTTAAGAGCTCTTAGCACAATAAAATAAAATTTTAAGAAATGGTTTGGAATTGCACAGAGGTGATGGTTGGTTGCACAACATTGTGAAAGGACGAGATACGGCTGAATTAACAGCGCACTTTAAAACAGTTGATCTCATGTCATGTGAATTTCACCCCAATTTGTAAAAACAAAACAAAACAAAAAAAGCAATGAGCACATTCGCTGGGTCATCTGAATGCCCTCATAAGAAAGCACCGCCGTGCAATTTGGGGCTGAAGTCTGCCTCTGTGTTTACAATCGAGTTCCTTTTCTGTGAAGGCCAAATGACATCATTGCACACGGCACAAACAAAGGTGGTGGTCCCAGCAGAGGAGGGGGTGGGGTGGAGGACGGAGCCACCCCATACAGAGCCCACGGCAGCCTGGATGTGCCCAGTTCCAAGGTCCGCAGCTCAGGGGTCGGGACCATGACCGTGTTGACAGCATCTGTGTGAGCTGAGCAAAGACCACCTCCGTGTATGCCAAATGCCTGATTCCCACAGGAAGTGGGTTTAAGAGCCATTACATGCAGATTTCGATAACACCACTATTCCGCCCTTATCTTCAATCAAACAAGCCAGCTTCCCAGATATCAAGTGGTGCACTACTGACTCAGACACTTGGGGATAACTCACTGGCAGTCTGGGCTCTAATATGAGTGATCAGAATTACCCCCAAACCAGCCAACCAGCCAGCATCACTAATGCCACTCTGTACACCAAGTTCAGGTGACAGAGGCAGGGGAAACGGAAGAGACCCAGCTCTCTACTATCAGCCCAACATTAGCAAATTAGGTGCAGCTTACAGCCTTCCAATACCTTAACACTGTTCATTTGCAATGGGTTGGCTTTCTGGGTATTTCATGTTTAGTTCATGGTTATGGAGAAACCACGTAAGTGTAAGGCATTTACATCTAGTTTTACATTTGTACACATTCAAGTTATTATTCTAATAAGAAAACTTAAATCAACAAGTAAGGTTTTTTTCTCTTGTTTTTTTAAAGATTTATTTATTTACTTGTGAGAGCAAGAGAGAGAGAGAGAGAGAGAGCAAGCACAGAGGGAGAGGGAGAAGTAAACTCCCACTGAGCAGAGAGCTGATGCAGGGCTCCATTCCCAGGACCCCGGGATCATGACCTGAGCTGAAGGCAGATGCTTAATGCACTGAGCCACCAAAGCGCCCCCTCTTTTTTTCTTTTAAAAGAGAGTCCACAAGGGGCGTCCCACATTGGGCTCTATGCTCAGCAGGGAGTCTGCTTCTCCCTCTTTCAGCCCCTTCCCCCCACTCAGGCTTGCTCTCTCTCTCTCTCTCTGATGGATAGATAAAACTCTTTAAGTAAGTAAATAAATAAATAATAAAAACTTTAAAAGGGAGTCCACAAAAAAACCACATACTGTATGATTCCATGCAAAATGTCCCAAAGAAGTGACTCTAGAGACACAGAAAGTAGATCAGTGGGCTGGGGGTGGGGAGTGACAACTAACAGATACAGAGTATCTTTTGGGGGTTGATGAAAACGTTGTAATCAGCGGTGACAGAGGCAGGACTTTAAATACACTAAAAGCTACTGAATCGTACACTTTAAATCAGTGAATTGTATGGCATGTGAAGTCTATCTCAAAACACTCTTTTTGTTTTGTATATATCTTTTTTAAGATTTTATTTATTTATTTGAGAGAGAGAGAAAGAGCAAGAGAGAACAAACGGCGGGGAAAGATAGAGGGAGAGCAAGAAACAGGTTCCCTGTTGAGCGGGGAGCCCGATGCGAGACTCAGTCCCTGGACTCTGAGATCATAACCTGAGCTGAAGGCAGATGCTTAACTGACTGAGCCACTAAGGCGCCCCTCAGAAAGCTATTTTCAAAAGAGGAAGGGTCCACATGTTGCCCAGGTTTGAGCAGCACTAAGCTGGAGAATCACAGGGAAATCAGCAAACCCGCCTGTTGCTAGCTTCCCTCCCAGGCTCACACCCCTCTCCCTCCCCCTAAACTGTCCCCAAGGGCTCAGAGAAGGAAGCTCACGTGAAACGCAAAGTCACAAGACAAGCCCGTCCTGGAGCACACCTCGAGACCCGTCTCACAGAGCTCACGTCGTTCAACAACAGTAAGACACTATTTTGAATTATTAAACTAGGAAAAACTTGAAAACAAGGAAAACCACCAATGTTAGTAGGTATGCACGGAATGTGAATCATTTATACACGGATGGCAATGGTCAAGGAAAGAAGCATGACAACACAGATGCAGAGCCTCCATGACCCCACTGGCCGGGGTCAGGTAGAGCCAGGCACATGCAAACCTGAGCACAGGAGGCCCCTCTCTCTCAGGAGGCCACAGACATCCCCACCCTCCACCCGCACACCCGAGGCAAGGTTCCTGTCGCCGCGACAAGGTGTAATTTCACTGCAACAAGAAGGAAGGCCTCCAGGGTCCGTCTTTAGTCGTCCAACAAATCGCCCTCTCCTAGGGCCTAGACCTTCCAGCGACAGGTCATGGAGCCCAGAAGAGGAAGCCCCTACAGCTGGCTGCCAGTGGGAGGCGGGAGTGACGGAAGCAGGAATGCACGTCCACCCAGATGCCCAGCTACCCACTCGCCCACCCCGAGGACGGTCTGATCTCTTGTGTACCAATGCCTCCCTCCTCCAGAAACCTGATCTGAATGGCCCACCTCCAGGAAGCCTTCATTCTGTCTCCCCAAAGGCTGGCTGAGCCCCAGCTTGGAGCCAGGAGGAGAGGGACACCTGCTCGCGTGGCCCAGGCCCCCATCTCTGGGCCCTCAGCTCTCAGAGCCACAGCTCCCAGGGGAGGGGCACAGAGCTCCAGCAGCAGTGCCGGGACCCTCCCCAAGACCAATGGCTAGTAAGTGAAAAAGCAGCCCCAGGGCCACGGCCCCAGTGTGACTGACATCCCCAAATCAAAACTACACAAATTCACACAGAGGCACAGAAGAAACAACCGAGGGATACTCAGCAAACTGCAGACGGCGTTATCTCTGGAGAAGATAGGAAGTGGGGCGGGAAGGTTCCATTTTTACTCTCTCTGTAGGAGGCTACTACTTGAATCTTTCATAAAGATCATTACTTTATATTCTTTTTTAATTGACAGCATTTTCAAAAGCAGGGAGGGCAGCAGCCCCTGGGAACCTGATAAGCAGTCCCCCACACCCTGGAATACTCCTCCGCAGTCGAAAAGGCAGGCACCGCCGAAACGCCCTGCAGTGTGGACACATCTCAACTCCACCTGGAGCACAGAAGCCAGCAGGAGACTACCTATGACGCGAGTCCACTTATGGGACAATCTAAGAAAAGCAAAACCAGACTGACAGAAAGGACCTACGTGGGCCGGGTCCCAGGGGTGGGAGTGGTGACTGGCTACACTGGAGCTCGAGGAACCTTCCAGATGGTGAAGTGCTCTCAGACTTGACTGAGGTGCTGGCTGCGTGTCCCTAGCAGTTACCAGCACTCACGCAGCTGTGCACTTAGAATGCACAAATTCTATGGTACATATACCTCCGTAAAACTTTTTAAGGGGCACCTGGGTGGCTCAGTCAGTTAAGTGTCTGACTTGGGCTCAGGTCATGATCTCAGGGTCCTGGGATCGAGTCCCGCATCAGGCTCCTTGCTCTGCGGGAAGTCTGCTTCTCTGTCTGCCCCTCCCATACTCCCTCTCTCTCTCTCTCTCTCAAATAACTAAATAAAATCTTTTTTAAAATTTTTTTCTAAAGTAAGGCAGAGGTGGGAATGGGAATTAGTTGCTCAGCGGGTCTGAGTTTTCCCTTGGGGTGATGAGTGTGTTTTGGAACTTGACAGAGGCAGTGGTCGAACAACACTGTGAATGTACAGGCCACTGAAATGTACACTTGAAAATAATTTATGTCAAGTGAATATCACCTTAATAAAAAAAATTTTTTTTAGGGAGGGAGGGAAGGACAAAATTAATATGCCCATTTTGCAGATGGGAAATTGGGCTCCAAGGCAGCAGTGAAATGCCAGTCCAGGGCTTATCCACTTGAGGCCCGGCTCAGGGCCCAGTAGAGGAGAGACCTGCACCGCAACCCCTCAAGGGCTCCGCACCTCGGGGGACCGATCTCCAGGGGCCCTTGTCTCTGAGGTATCTGGAAACCAAAGCTTCCCAACAGGCCTTGGAGTGAGCCAGCAGAGGGCCCCTGCAGGAGACCTCCAAAGCCCATGAGACTCCATCCAAAGGCAGGGCTGCCATGGGGACGGGGCGTGCACGCCCACTGAACGAGTGGTCAGACTGAGGCTGAAGAACTGCTGGGCCAGGATGCAGGTGGGGAGGGGGCCGCCATCAGATCCAGCCCGGATGAGGTCTTCTAGGCCCTGCCAACCAGGGCCCTGGGGCTCAGATGGAGGGCTGCCCCGTAAAGTTAAGAGGTCAGCACCCACTTCAGGGAACCCAGGAGGAAGGACTCAGTAACTACAGGACAGCAGTCACTCTGTGACCGGCAGGAGAGGGTTAATTTCGTCATGGGGTCTACAGTTCCCGGAAAAGGAAAAGAAAAGAAGAGGGAAACTCCCCTCTGTGTTTCTAAACACCCAACAATCTTCAAAACAGCCAAGCGTCCCTGTCCTGCACTCTGGGGAAGGCCTGGACAGAGGCCACACAGCAGGCCGGCCCTGGGGCTCCGCAGGCAGCAGAGGCTGGCAAGGCCCAGGTCATCTGAGGGCACCCACCTCTCTCCTCCTGCGTGGGGCCAACCCAGTCTCTTGGCAGTGGGGCCGTTCCTCATGGGCGAGGGCGGGAGGCCGAGCAGTGGACCCACAGCGCTCCCAGCACCACACCCTCCCTCCTGGAATTTCCAAAAGCCCTAGCTCCCTGGGAGCCCACAGGGTCAGCATGACACACCCAGTTCCCAGAGGCTCCCTGCTGCCTGCCTGGGGCATGTAGGTAACCCCAGATGCCCTGTGTCTCTCTCATCAGAGTACCCCAGCCAAGAACGGGCACCCCTCAGAGCTCAAACCACTCCACATGTCAGTTATAGGAAATATAGGAAACACTTCCCAAGGTCCCAGAATTCCACCATTAGACATTCACTCCTTAGGAAAAGCTAAGGAGTTTTCCAAGGCTTCAGTTCATTCCCAAGATGGGGGACCTATTAACCCATGGGTATCTTAACTAAGAGCAAAAATAGGCATGTTCCTGGGGCAGGAGCAGTCTGGAGCCCCAGCTCAAAAACAAGGGCCCCCAGGGAGGGCTGGCAGGCATTTCTAAGAGGTAGGAGGGTCTCTGGAGAATGAGGGGACAGCAAATGTGACTCCGAAAAGGGAAGTGAGAGGCACAGAATTCTGGTGGGCCTCCAGCTTGCGTCCTAACAGGGAAACCAGGGCCGCCTCCGAGGCCAGAGTGGGAGGGACAGAAGGTCCCAGCATACAAGGGCTTTCTTGACAGGGCAAGATGCTAAGTGTGGGTCCCCTCCCCAGGTGCATAGAGTTGTTCACGTTCCTAGACATACCCACCTGTCACCCCTCTGCACGGGCTGCGCTTTCTGCTTGGAAAGCCTTCCCACACCAGTGCAAGCTCTTACCCATCCTTCAAAGCCCACCTGCTATATCGCCCCACCCCCAGGCAGGCCACTCCCTCCCTCCAGCTCCCACCACAGCTAGCACAGACCTTGGTGCCAGGCGGGTATGGTATACTGTACGTATGTGCCTCTGTCACCCAGCAGGGACACAGTCTCACTCACCTTTGGTCCCCTGCACCTCATACTGAACCCAGGGCCAGGAACCCCAATCGAGACGCATGCGTGCTGGTGTCTTCCTACCACGAGCCGCCGTGCAAGCAGCCTGGCCTCACACCTCTCTCCCTCTGCGGAGTAAGTAGTAATCATGGTAATCACGGCAGCTCCTGCGGGTTACTGAGCCCTTACTACCCTTACTAGGAGCCGCATGCGACCCCAAGGGCTCTCCATGCACCACCGTCTGTCATCGTTGCGACATCCCTCTAAGGGAGTTATCATCATCAACCCTGCTACACAAGGAATCAGGCACAGAGAGGGTAAGTGAGCTGCCCAGGGGCACACAGCTAATGAGAGTAGGACCCGAAATTCAGACCCTAGTGGTAATGGTTCCAGAACCAGAGTTCTGAGGCACTACAGATCCACCGGTGGGTAGGAAGACGCTCAGGGAGCAGCTGACAAGCTCTGAGTGGAAGAGGAACTCAGAGATTTGAAAGGCCAGTGCTTCCCAGGCCTTCTCTTTCCCCAGGTCCCAGCCAAAGACCCAAGAAGAGCAGCAGAGCCTCTTCCCAGACCTTGGCGGCTGCTCCCAGGCCCACTCCTGTGCTGAGTACCAGCTGTAGGAAGCGTAAAAGGGCCGGCAAGCACCTTGGCCCGTACCGGGGAGGCACACAGCTGCCCGCTGGGAGGCAGAGCCATGATTTGGGGCTATTCTTAGTAAACCACTGGCTCCCCTCCCAGAGGCCTGGCAGGCAGCAGCCCCAAGCCTCCATACGCCCTGCCTGCCATTTCCTGACCTTGCATGTGAAGGTCCCACAGGACTAAGGGGTGGCTGGTGGGCAAGGGGTGAGGGCAAAGCCCTCCGGCTTTCCAGTGAGAGGTGCCTGCCTGCCCAGCCTGCCCAAGGCCAGGCACCAGCCTGCTCACACAGCTCTGGGGGTTCCTGGCCACAGGGGAAGGCTCGTAATCAAAGCTAATCAAAGCTCCACTGACGGTATTTGGTCTGTGCCAGACCCTGGGGCCATATGCCTTCTACTGATTTTCTCCCATTTAACCCTTAAAACACCCTCAAGGGTGAGGGGTTACTAGTCCCATTTTAAAGATGAGGAGTTTTATGCTAAACGTAAATTAATTCAGACATGAAGTAACTTGTCCAGGGTCGTGCAATGAGTTAGTGTCAAGCTGTGTCTAGACTCCGGGCTGCCTCCCAATCTCCAGGTTGGGCAGAAGTGACAACAGCCAGAAGGTGGGGGCCCCCTTCCCTGTCCAAGCCCAGGGTTTAGGGGAGGGGCAGTCCACACCTGAGGGCAATAGTCTCATCAAAGACCCCCACCACACCCCGCATGTCTGCCTTTTCTCTTCCCTAAGAATGGTTCCTTCCTGGGGCACCTGGCTGGCTCAGTCAGTACAGCCTATGACTCTTGATCTCAGGGTCATGAGTTTGAGCCCCAAGTTGGATGCAGAGATTACTAAAAAAAATAAATAAGCTTAACACACACACACACACACACACACACACACACACACACAAAGAATGGTCCCTTCTCCCCCAGAGACCCTCAGGCTTGGGCTCAAAAGGAGAGTCCCCAGCCAGGTTCCTGCCCTACCCAGGCCACACAGCCTCACTTTAGGAAACTTCTGGAAACCCAAGGAAGATGAGACTTAAAGGTTCAAGGAGCCCCTGCTGGTGCTTAGGGCATGCACCCAGCCCTTTAATTTAGGGAGTGGGGAGGTCAAATGACTCTCGGAGTAAAACAGAGAATAACAAGCCCTTTGGGGCCTTCGAACCCCAGTGGGGGAATAGAAACAAAGCCACACCACAGATCACCTGCACCACCACCACCCTATACGGGAAACTTCCTGCTGCCACACAGAGTCACAGGGATAATTGAGCAGTGCACACCTCAGACGACATCTTGGAACCCACCTCTGTCCATGTCCTGGCCTTCCTGTCAGGTGACTCCGCAGGTCTATGTGTCCATTTCCCCCAGGAGCCCACAGCCAGCTCTGTGTCGGCCAGGTACTCGAGCCACTTCCTTGTGACTCTGTGCCTCGTGTCTGTGACGGTCACCCACATGCCTGCCCATTACACATCTGCCTCTTGGGAGGGGAGGCTCGAGTCCCCGGGAAAGTGTAATCTGCTTGTATACTGTTTGTGGCCCATGTGTGGTCCACGTTTAGGTGTCCACACTGTCTGCCCCTGCACACATCTGTACCCCTGGGTTGCTTGCGCCTTCCTGTGTCCGTCTTCATTCACATGGACATCCGGTTCCCCTGTGTGTCTGCCCGCACAGCTAGACCCAAGCACACACATCTCAGTGCGCGCCAGTATCCCCCACCCGAGCCCGGGTGGCCCTGTGTGTGCCGACTGCTTGGAGGCAGGTGGGCGTATTCACACAGGTGCTCACACTGCCAGGCACGGGCCATGGGGTGAGCTCAGCAACACCCTCTCCCAGAACAGTGCCCAAGGCCAGGAGCACAACGCCACCTCCACAAAGTGTTCCAGAAAAGCAGAAACCTGCCAGGGATGATGGGGGAGGGGGCAGAGCTGAACCTCAGAGTGAGGTCACTGCTGCCCTGGGACCACCCGCATCAAGCCAGCCCTGTCCTCCCCACCACCACCTTCATCACCCCAACTTCAATACCTGATGGCCAACAAAGGCAGACAGCCTGTCTGTGTTCACAGGAAACCCTGGTTCAGGCCTCCAGCCTTCCAACCTCATCCCCAGAAATAGAGGCTCTTCAGAAATGAAGTGAGGACTTCCTCCCTGCTGGCCTCTGAACCTCCTATAAGGTTGGACCTAGACCTCAAACCTCAGAGACCCCAGGGAAGCGGGGGGAGTCCCGTGCTTGGCCTGACTCCAAAAACCAAATGGGGTCCTTGAGAAATTTACCAGCAGGAAAAAAACCTGAGAGTGGGGCTGGGGGCGCATACAAGCATGAGAATCTCCTGAACCCTCCTGCCGCTCCCTGTCCACGGAGGTGGACAGGTCCTCACTAGGAGCAGGGTAACAGGGACGGGAGGGGTATGGTGCTGGAACATTTTAAATAGATTTAAACATACACATATGCCTGGGTGGCGCAGTCGTTAAGCGTCTGCCTTCGGCTCAGGGTGTGATCCCGGCGTTATGGGATCGAGCCCCACATCAGCCTCCTCCACTGAGAGCCTGCTTCTTCCTCTCCCGCTCCCCCTGCTTGTGTTCCCTCTCTCACGGGCTGTCTCTATCTCTTCAAATAAATTTTAAAAAATTAAAATCTTAAAAAAAAAATAAAATAAATAAACATACACATGATTGCCTGAGAACGGGATTCCAGGTCCCCCCAATGGTGGCAGCCTACATCACTCATTTAGCAATTAATCACGTGGAGCCTCTTGGCATTTCCACTATTATTAGTCCGGGACTGGTATGGAAAGCCTGTATCAGCAAACTTTTTGTATGTTTGTCTTGCATTCCCCATAGGGCTGAGCCACCTGAGGACAGCACCCTCCTGGTCCTCCCACACTCCCATCCTCCCCAGCAGAGCCCAGGGCCTGGCATTTAAGAGGTGCTCAGTCAGTGGGGGGCCCGACTGCTCTGCACGAAGCCAGGGAGTTGGGGTAACTAGACCTTTGGCTGGGAGAGTAAAGAATCCCAGAAGCTTCCTGAAGCCATGATGCTTTCTTCCACCTCTGACTCCCCAAGAGATAAGAACAGGTTCCAACCATCCTGGGCACTTTGGAGGCAGGTGTGGCAGGTCTCCCACACCCCACGCTGCTTTTTGACAAGTCAGTGACTCTTCAGGAAAAACCTCTGAAGATGAAAAGGGATTCTCTGGGGAGACCCAGGTCTGCAGAGGGAGAGGGCCGGAGGGGCTCAGAATCAAAGTCTGAGCCCCCTGGGACCTCATAACTGTAACGAGTTCCATGGGCCTCAAGCCCCTTAAAGATGAGCCCAGGGACCCCAATTGTGGATCATGAGAGGGCTTCCCTCCTCCCAACTGCGCAGTGAGCCTGGCTCAGGGGCCGTGCCCCAGGCCTAGCCCCAAGAGTGGAGGTGCCGCCAGCCCACGTTTACCCCAGCGCGAGGGAAACCTTGGGGGAGGAGATAGCCCAGCACCAGGCAAACGACTCAATAACCGCCCACTCTTTATTGAGGTCCCGCTTCCCTCCCAGGCACCAATACCGTGCGGGTTTGGATGGGAGCCCAGAACCTCTCTTCTCCCGGAGCCCAGGAGGCGTGCACAGCCAGGGATGGGGAGTGGGTGGGCTGAGCAGCCCCAGGCAAAGAGATGCCCAGAGGACTCCAGATCTGCCCTCCCATCGCCAGCCCCGGGTCCGGACGCATCGATACCTGCCAGCCCGCGGCTCCGGGGGGCATCCGCGCTCCTGCGGCTGGCGCGCTGCGCCCGGACTGCGGGCGCCAAGTCAGGCAGCAGCTGGGCGCGCCCCGCGCGGGCTCCGGCTCGCTCCTCCCAACTCCCCCAGCCCATCCGAGGGCAGAGGCGGCTCTGGAGCCGGGCAGGCCGGTCGCAACGAGGCGAGGCCGGGAGAACCTCAGCCCGCGCTCGCCGGTGGTGGAAGATGCGCGCCCCAAGCCCTGAGCGCAGCTCAGCTCCCGGCGCCCCGCGCCCCCCACGCCGAGAGGCGGACCCGGCCCGGCCGCCAATCACCGCGCCCGCCCCCGGCCAGCCTGAGCCCCCGCCCCAGCCGGCGAGGGGGCGGGGGGCTCGGATTTAAAGACACACTCACCCAAGCCGCGTCCAGATTGGCATCCCAGAGGCGCGGCTCCGGGGCGGAGAGGGAACGGCTGGCCCCACCTTCTCCGGCCCCGCTTCCTCCCTCTGCCCGCCCACCCTCCGCTGGAAGGAAAAGTTTGGGGCGGGGGAGACTGCCTGAGAAGCCAGTTCCTCTTCCCTTGTCATTAGTTCGGCTCCTTCTGGAAGATGCCCAAGCCCTCCATCCAGCCTCCCTGGCTGGAGAAAGAAGCAAATGCTCTCGACGCCACACCCCCTCCCAGACTCCAGCTCCCCGGGAGGTCGGCGGCCCGGGGCTTCCCTCTCCCCTCTCTGCTTTTTAAAGCCCGGCCGTGCCTCGACGGGACCCAGATGAGCATCGGGGAGCCTGAATAAAGGTCTCACGGCGCTGTGCAGCCTGAGCTAGGCGATTGCCTGCCCCGTCTTGGCCTCAGCCACTCCAGTGTCGACGGGCATAGAGCAGACTGCTCCGTCGTGGGCTGCTCCCAAGCCCTGGACGCCCCTCAGCCCTGAGGCTTAAAGGGAACAGGGGGGCAGAAACTTCGGAAGGGGAGGGGACCCTCCGCCCCCATCCCCTGAGTGCCGGCGGCGACGCGCGCGATCCCCGCCCCTTAGGGGCCCGGCTCCCGCTCCCGACGCCCCAGAGCCCACTCAGGCCCCGGCTCGCACGCCCCCGCCCGCACCCACGTGCGTTCACTCTCTCGCCGCCGCTTCCTCTCGAAGAGACTGGCTTTGTTGTGGTTAGTGAGTCACTTCCTCCCTCTCTCCACACTCGGGAAATCCTTCTTCCTCACCTGCCACTACCTGTCTCGCCCCCACTCAGGGCTGGAGCGGGAGTTGGGGGAGCCGTGTCTCCCCAGGACCAAGGCAGCGCTGGCCTCACCCCTTTCCAAAGTCCGGCCAGAGGGCGCTGGGCTGGCAGAGGGGCACGCAGCCCCTCCATCAGCCCTGGGAATAAATGAGGACAAAAGGAATGGTCGCTGTTGGTGGTTATCCTATCAGGTCTCCAGCACCTAGGTTTCAAATGCTTCATTCCCCTAGATGATTTTATGAAATAAGTACTGTTTTAGTGGATGAGGAAACCGAGACCCAGGGAAGACTTGCCGTCCGCTCCAGGCCTGCCTCCACCCCACCCAAGATGAGCCAGAACGGTGGAGGAAGTCCAGGAGCAGCCCGGGGAAGCACTCCTGACCGCCTTCAGAGTCCGGCAAAGCTAGGCTCAGGTTGGCCCACAGTAAACTGGCTGTGTGGTGTGGGAAACATAACATAAGCTCTCTGATCTCCAAGTTCCTCGTCCATAAGCTGGCCTGTCCACCGTCAAGGAGGTGCAGAGAAGCCAGAGAGCTGGGGTGCCTAATGCCTGGGGCTAGCGCGCTGGCGTGGTAGGCTCCATTCTTGGGCGTCATTCCCTTCCTTCCTCCTCTTGCCACAACCCCGTAACTCACCCCACCCCCTGCCAGATCCCCACTGATGCCCCTGCCTGCGGTCCTGAGTGTGCTGCATTCCTGGGTACGGCCGCCCTTGAGGCCAGTGCTAAATTAAGGGTGCGCACCCCGCACTAGCACGAACGCACACGAAAACATGCACGCACACATTCGTGGACATGCACACAAACACACACATCTGCATACATGCTGCTCCCCCTCCCTCACAGTCCAGCAGATGCAGGGGGCTGTGTCTGTGTCCATTTCTCTAGACTGAGCTCCTGGAAGACAGAATTCTGACTCTGACCTGTCTTTTGGCCCCCAGTGCAGTGCCAGACTCCTTCATTTGTAGGTGTCTTTGTTGAATCAAGCAAAAAAGCCCAGGGCAGAGGTGTCCCCAGGAGAGCCAGCAATCACAGCCCCAAGGCTCAGCTGGTAGACCCCAGAAGTAAAGGGCTGGAGGTCTGACCGTGTTTCAGGGTCACGCCAGAGACTCCATCCAAGCCACAGTGCCCAGCTTCATCAGCCCACCCCCAGCCCCTGAGGTTCTGCCAAGTCCCTGCTGGTCGGGGCTGGGGGTCCCCCAACCACAAAAAAGGCTCAGGACCAGATGTGCCCACCCTGGGCCTGGGAGGGAGAGAGGGTTGACTACTGAGGGAGAGAAGAAGGAAGGGACACAGAGCAGCCCTAAGTACGACGAAAAGAACGCACTCTGCTCTTTCCCCAGCCCAAAGCAGGAAGGAAGAATCCTGTGTGCCAACTCTTTCAGCCCAAACTGCCCCAGAAGCTTCCTGAGAGATCTGGAAGCTCAGAGCAGAAGCCCAAAAGTCCCTGGAAAAGAATCAATGGTTCCAGAACAGGACCTCAAAAACTAGAGGGCTCAGGACCTAAGCCCACTCTGCCAGCACCCCCAGCAGTGCTATGACCACCCCACATTCGACACGCATAAGCACCCAGGACGTCACCTCGTCATCTAAAGAGTGCCAGGGCCCCGTGGGTGGCCCTGTACAAATGCGTGCACGTGTGTGTGCATACATATGTGCTTATGTTGCTCATGTGTGAGCACATGTTTAGAGATGTGAATAAAGGTATGCATGTGTGCACAAGTGTCCAATGGGTGCAAGTGTGGACATACAAGTGAGCACGTGTGTATATGGGAATATGTGTAGCAAACACACTACCGCAGCCCAAAGCTACAAAGAATAGCCAATAACCCCACTACTCACACTTCTAGAACTGTCTGTGGCCTCCACAGCCCCCTCTGCCCAAGCAAGCGAGGTGCTGGTGCTCTTAGAAGAGAACTCCCACGTCCAGTCCCTGCACAGAAACATATGCTGTGGGAACCCCAGTTCCCTCACGGGAATGCTCAAGCCAAGAATTATTTCCTGACAGGCACAAATGACTTGCCAGAAGGCAGAGGAGCTGAGTTCAAACCAGCAAAGATGAGACTTGATGAAAGACGAGAAACAGGCCCTCCTGCTCTTGTCTGCTCCTCGCTCCCCGCCAAGCCCACCACAGGCCGCAGGAGGCTAGGCCCGAAGCAAGGACAGAGCCAGGGCAGGGAGCCAACCTAGCCTTGTTCCCCAGGGCTCTGCTTCGGTTGTGACCTGGGACCTACGTGGACCCTCTAGGCTGGGTGGGTGACTTGGAACCTGCGGTCTTCCCCCCCGAGCCAGGTGTCCTCTGAGCCTCAGGTCACCACACACCTGCTGTCTGGGTCCCAGCATAGACCGATTTCCACCTGCCCTAGCTGCCTGGGATCGTGCTGCGCCTGTCAGGCCTTCCAGGCCCACTGACCCATCTCCAGGACCCAGTACCCCTCTTCGATTCAGAACCCCTTCCATGTACGGCCCAGGCCTTACACACAATGGGCTTTGAGCAGGACAGACTTGCCCTGGATCTAGCCTCTGTAATGTTCCCTACCCTAAAAGTCCCCACATTTTTCAAGTCTCATTTTCCTCATGTGTAAATTGGTGCGAGTGGTTCCCGCCTCCCAGGAGTGTCTGGAGGAATGAAGGGGGGCCTGGCACTCAGCCAGAGCTCACTGATGGCACCTCTTGCTACCACCTGAGCTTGTACTCTGACCCAGCCCTGAACCTGCCAGGGCAGAGGGGTTCTTCAAGGCTGAGTTCACGTTCCACCTCCTCCAGGCAGTCTTCCCTGCTGACAGGATCTCTGTCTGCCCTGGACTCTTTCCCCCTCACCTCTGCACAGGGCCCTGGGCCTGAGTGCTCCTACTTGGCACAGGAAGCATGCTCAATAATTGGCATCATAGGGGCGCCTGTGTGGCTCAGTCGTTAAGCGTCTGCCTTCGGCTCAGGGCGTGGTCCCGGCGTTCTGGGATCGAGCCCCACATCGGGCTTCTCCGCTGGGAGCCTGCTTCTTCCTCTCCCACTCCCCCTGCTTGTGTTCCCTCTCTCGCTGGCTGTCTCTCTATGTCAAATTAATAAATAAAATCTTTAAAAAAAAATAATAATTGGCACCATAGTTATCAGCAGGATCATTAATTTTATTGGCTGTACTCTCTCGGGTCTAGGTTCAAGGATGACATCTCCCATGACTGAGATTCACACACCGGGTTCCAACTTTTGTGACCAAGACTCAAAGTAAGAAATACATTTTACGTTGGGACCACCAGCTACACGGAGATATGAAAACGTGTGTGTGTCACAACAACATGTTTCAAAATGCCGAGCCTTCTGTGTGTGATGCATCCTGATACTTTCCAGTCTATCCCGTCCTGTTTATTTTTGTTTCTGCAGATTGCAGTACACAAAACTGATTTTACCTGTGATCTACAGTGTGATAATGCTGTCCCCAAGGGCAGGGGGACCTCCCCTCCCTTCCCCCAGTACCACTCAGTGCCTGACTGAAGACTGCCCAGGACATATGAGAGGAGGATCATTCTGTCTCCAGAACATTCCTCAAGAAGGACAGAGAGAATGCTCCATCAGAAGAAGAGAGAAATATTCAACAAATATTTCATTCATTCAGTCAGTTGGTCAGTCGGTCAGTCAGTCAACAAACATTTAGAGAGCTCCTTCTCTACACCAAGCCCTGTCGTAGGCCCTGAGCCGTGAATGAGGCAGACAAGGTCCTGCCTTCATGAGGCTGACATTTTTGTCAGGTGGGGGTGAGGGATACGATAAACATGTAAACAAAAACAGAAGGAAGATCATTTTGGAGGGACTCGTGCTATGAAGAAAATAGCACAAGAGAAGGGTCTAGAAGAGGGTACTGCAGGGCTACTTTAGAAATGATGGAGGCCTCTGAGCCTCTGGTGGCCCATCTATAAAAGGACAACAATGACACTTAGCTGAGCCGGTGGTTACTGTGAGGAATTACTGAGGCTGGGTTTGAAGGTAGGTCGTGATAAGCTGCACGAAGCATTGCAGTGGGGTCCAGAGGAAGATGAGGGGACAATGCCAACTACAGCACAAGCCCAGGACCACGCATGTGTTGACTTGTCCCTCTGCACCGCCCGCCTGGCTTGTCCCTCCCCATTTGGCCCCCACCTCCCTACCCCCACCCTACTCAACAGAATTCAGCCTCTCTCAGTTTGAGCTGTCCTCTGTCTATAAGCTAGGGCACTGAAGAGTTAACGTCCTTCTAGTGGGCCATCCCAGACCACACAGGGCCAGATACCCCATGCTCACACTCCCAGAGGCCTTCACCACTCTACCTGTGCTTTGAAGGGCTCCCAGCTGATCGGACCACGCCTGCCCAGTAACCAAGGTGCTGGATCCCAGCAAGACAGCAAGAGGGTGCAGATCTGAAACGCAGCCCCAGGGAAATGCTGAAGGGCCCAGGTCTGTCCAGCTGCGGCAGAGAAGGCTCCGGGGGAGGACACTGTCCTTCGGGCTCTGCAGGGCCGTCAGGGTGACAGTGAGGACCCTGTCTTGGGCATCTGAGCTCCCTATGACAATGTTCTCTATGTACCTACAATACGCCTGACCCTGGGCGCAGGGCACAGAGATAAGCAAGACCCCATCCCGCCCTAGGTGCCCCCAGACCTGTGGGAGATGCAGCCAGGGAAACACCATTTCCCAGTGTGGTGTTTCCTGCAGGGGGGCAGTGGGACCCGGGTGCTGGGGGAGCAGGGATGGGGACACTCAGCATGACCTTCCAGGTCAGCTCAGGATGCAGTGGGTGCCCTGCAAGGGCCCTGCCAACTCTAGCCACGTACAGTAATTCGTTCCAGCTTCGGCATCAGACAGGCCTGAGTTTTCATTCAGTTTCTGCCACTTGTTAGCTGTGTGACCCCAGGCAAGTCCCTGCGCCCCTCTGAGCCTCTGTTTCCATATCTATAAAATGGGAAGAGTCGCATCTACTTCGACAGTGTTTTTAAAGCTCTAAAAATGAGTTGTCAGAGAGGAGGCTCAATTCATAGTAGCAGTTGTGGCCCCTATCATCGCCAGAAGAGCCCCTCCGAGGCCTTGCTCCTCCGCCCTCCCGTCCTCCCTCCTCTGCCTTCCCTAGCCAGCGCCTGCATGGTGCCTCCCTAGAACATTCAGCGACTCCCCCGCCCCCACTGCTATCAGAAGGGAGCTCCCAGTGGCCTTCTGCTGGGTCTCACTGCAGAATCCCAGGCCCCGGACACTGGGAATAATGAGGCAGGAGGTGGGGGGAGCTTGAGAGGGGGTCTGCCAAACCCTGCGGCAGAGAGATCATCCACTCCTGAATAAACAGGCTGTCACCCCTTCCCTCCCTCCCGCTCTCTCCTTTAAATAACCCAGATCTGTTGCCCAGTTGTCTCCAAGCAACACCGCTCAGGCTCCCAAGGATGCATTGCTCTGACAGAGCCGTTTATGAAGATGCTGTAGGGGAGGTGGGGGCGGGGTAGGGGTGAGGGGAGCTACAGAGGCCTGACACGGTGTCTTCCCAGGACCTCTGTGTGGCAAGCTCCCAGGCTGACCCCTCACTGGACCTGTGGGCAGTGCTTGCTTACCAGACCCATTCGAGGAGAGACCAAGGCTTCTAGACTTACAGGGAAGGTTCCAGGCTCCAAGCAGCTCGAGACACACAAGAACCAGCCAGATGCCTGGGAAAGATCACTAGCCCAGGCTCAGCCTCCTGGGCTCTAGTCTCAGTGACAACACTCACTAGCTGTGTCATCCCAGCCCGGTCACTCACCCTCTCTGAGCCTCGAAGAACCTTAGTGCTAGAAGACAGCTTCGGGGTGGGGGTGGGGCTACAGGAAAGGGGCACTGTCACACTCTCCAACAACATCTATGCAAATGACGAACGTACAGTCTCCACTTCAGGGGCTCCACCTCCGAGCTCCGCCCACATCCGTACGCGTGCACAAACTGACAACTGGACGAGGGTGTTCACGCTTCACCGTGGTGAACGACTGCAAACAAGCCAAACGTCTGCGGACAGAGAGTTGATGGCTAGCTAAACTCTGCCCATCCAGAAACAGGAAATACCATGCCGATGTCTTAAAACACGAGGCAGACGTATGTGGGCTGATGGGAGAGGATCTCTGGAGCTGGGAGCGAGGTCCACACGTGGACATGGACATGGCCGGTCAAGGCAGGGTTGTTCATGACAGTGCGGGCATGGGGTCAGCCTCAGGGCCCATCTCCGGAGGAACGGGTAAGTTGCATGCATTCCAACCACGGAATCCTATGCGAGTTACACCCAACAATCCAGATATACACACAGAAATGGGGAGCGAGGGTGAAAATGCAGTAATCTGGGATAAGCTAAGAAACAGAGCTCGACTGGCCACGTAATACCATGGATGGAAAGTAACAACGCTTATACACAGAAAAACACCAGAGTCCTTTTAAGTGAGGATACGTACATCATGTGAAACATTTCTCAAACACACGCCCATGGGCGCTTACGAGAAAAAGGAATGAGATGAAGGGAAAATAAAACAAAGAGAACGACCCAAGAGAAAAGCCTCGCATATGTCAAAGATGAGAAGGTGCTGTGGATTCAGGAAAACCATTTACTCAACTCTGCAGCTGAGTGAAGAAGGATGGAGGGGAGGCAGTGGGGGGGAACCCAGGGGAAGAAATTTTAGGACAGAATCTCTAATATTCTAACACTCTAGGAGCTGCAAAATGGCTATGAATATATAAACACACACGCACTGTCTCTGAAGGACAGGTAAGAAACCCGTAACTTCAGCGGTCTCCAGGAAACCGGGTGGCTGGGGCCTCAGACAGAAGGGGGGCTTTTTGCCGCACACCTTCCCGTGCATTGGAATTTTGTCCCACACGGATACGTTATCTATTTTTAAATAATTTTTTTAAAAAGTGAGCTCATAGATTTGTATACACACACTCAGTGTCTGCAGGCTGAGGAAGGGGACACTGGGAAGGGGACTCAGCGCTCGCAGGGGAAATGGGGCCCAACGAAGGGCAACCAACTTGCCTTCCACTCACTACCCTTCTGTACAGGAGACTTTTTTACCCTGTGCATCTAGACACGTTCTGATAACTAAGTCTTTTGTAGTTTTTAATCTGAACCTTTTATACATACACAAAAACAGAGACTAGTTAGTACACTCTCTCTGTACCCATCATCCGGATAGGACAGCTGTCACCATTTTGCCGTCCCTGCTTCATCTCCTGTTGTCTCTTTTTTCTCTTTTGCTGGAGTATTTCACCCCCGCCCGCATCAGCATACAAAGGATGCAGTAAGAGCAGTTTAAAGGAACAAAGGCTGAGGGGCCGGTCAGTGTACCTGCCAGACAGGGAATGATCCCCTGTATGAAATCCCCAAAGGTAGTGGTCCCTGCCTCCCCTTGACTGTTCCCAGAGACCAGGAACTCACTACCTGACCCAGTCTCCTCCTTTGTCCCTGATGGCCTAGAACTAGGCCTCTCAGAAAGGACAGACACCACCCCCCTCTCCCTTTGCTGTCTTGGAGATGCCCAGCAGTGGGCCTGGGCAGCTCAAAGCCACAGGGAAACAGGCCAGCTCATGAGAGCCTGTTCCTCTCCAAAACAAACTCAGAAGCATAATGGCACACCACGCATATTGTCGGACACCGGAGGCCGCCGAAGCTCGGCTGGCCTGGAAGGCCCGTCCAGGCACCCCCCGCAGGCCATCTGAGACAGGCATTCACTGTCCTGGCAGTCAGGGGTAAAGCTCGGGCCAGGACTGGTCAGCTGTTCCCCCGGCCTGCCCGTATGTGCATTTGAATCGCCAGAGAGAACGGTTCAACCTCAGACCCCTAGGCTCCACTCCAGTCCTAAGCTAGGATCTCCAGGCCCGGAGCCTGGGAAAGCCCCCGGCTGGTTCTAAGGCTGTAGTCCTGTCTGGTGTTTGGGAACCACTGGGCCAGTAACTCTGAGGCGCTCTTCCAGCGGCAATGGGCCATTCCAACTCTCCGCCGCCTGCCCTTGTGCTAGGATTCTGGCCTCCCCCACCCCTCAGCACCGATGCAACATTCCCACCTGCAGCTGATAGGGCGCCGGGTGGTGCCAACTCCTCTTTTAAGAGTATGCCGGTCAGGGCGCCTGGGTGGCTCGGTCGGTGAAGCGTCTGCCTTCGGTTCAGGTCATGATCCCAGGGTTCTGGGATCGAGTCCCACATGGGGCTCCCTGCTCAGCAGGGAGTCCACCCTCCACACCTGCTCATGTTCTTGCTCATTCTTTCTTACTCTCGCTTAAATAAATAAATAAAATCTTGGGGGGGGGAAAAAAAGAGTGTGCTGGCCAAGGCTCAGAGGAGCACATGCAGCCCCCCCAAATCCAGGGTGCTTTCTGGAGCTAGACGCAGCGGAGTCAGAAATGGCATCTTGCTCCCTCCTCTGCACAGTCGTCCCTCCTACAGAGAAGGACAGACACTGAGTCTTCCCTCTGTGTCACAGTCCGTGTACACGCACTCACTGAAGGCTTGCCTGCATCCCATGAGGCAGGAGTCATCTCCTTTAGCAGACGAGGAAACTGAGGCTCGGGGAGGTGAACTAGGCTGCCCAGGGCACACAGCTGGAAGGGGGCAGAGCTGGGATTCACACCAGGCAGCCTGACTTCAAAACTCACCTTTCTCTACCCACCACACCTGGCAGCCCCGGCGCTCCAGCAATCTGACTGAGACATCTGAGACCCCCTCTGGCCTGCCATCCAAAGCGAGGGTGCCACTTTATACCAGACGTCAGTAATGACCCACTAGAAAGCAGACCACGAGGCAGTTAGCCATGCAAGAGGCTTACGGGGGGCCATGCTTGTGGAAGACTGGGTGGAGAGGCAGGAGTAGGAGGGAGAGCATTCAGAGTGTCCTGCAGGCCTGATACCTGTGAAGGGGGGGGAGGTGCAGGACGGAAGGTGGGAAGGAAGAGCCCAAGACCCCGCACAGGCCTGAATGCATCATGGCCAGGCCGAGGGGTGGCCGGAGCAAAGACCGCCCGGTAAAGCAGTCCTCCTTCTGGCAAGTGTGGTCCAGCTAGTGTCTCAGCTGGGCTCAGCGACGGTCAGGGAGCAGCCCCGGAGCTGGTGGCCTGCTTGTGAATGCAGCAGCGGGCCCTGAAGGTGTGCCACCGGGGACAGTCAGCTTACTGCCTCCCACAGCCAGTTCTCTGGAAGGCAGTTCAGAGCAGCACTCTGCCAGGCCACCAGCCCCGGCGTGACCCATGGGTCATGGCTCGCCTGTCCCTTCCAGCGCTAGGCGGTGGGCTCCCGAGGGCGGGGGAATGGGCCGCGTTCACGTCTGTGTTCCAGCCCAGGGCAAGGCATATACTAGCAGCTCACGAATTCGTGGGGAACTGGCCAGGCCCACCCAGCAACCACCACACGGCAGCGGCCGCCACTGCGAGACGTGATTCGGGCAGAGAAAACAAGGAAGAAAGTCATCCGGAGTCCTTACCATATGCCAAGCTTGGGGCCAAGGTCTAGAAAATGCTTTTTGGGTTATGAAGGGCTTTCTCGAATGTCTCACATCGGTGATTCTCAGCCAAACTGGGACGCAGCTGCCACTCCCACCTCCCAAAGCAGTGAGGCTCAGATGGTGATGTCACTCATCTCACGATGGCTCTCCTGAGGCCAAACCCTGCTGTGCTCTGTCCACGACAGCAGATCCGCAAGAGGCCCTGGGCAGGGGCTTCTCCTGGGACAAAGACGGAGAACCCCACACTTGAGGTCTGAAGGAAGCTTCCTTCAAAACCTTGCCTGGTGCCCCTCACGCAGCCCTGTTCCCAGCCAGACAGTCAGGCAACCCCTCTAGGTCCGCGGAAAGCCAAAGCGCCCTGCTCAGATGGGTCGGGTGTTCAGGGCCCTGGCCAGGCTTCTGGAGACCCAAGCCCCTGGCCCAGCTCCTGCCTCACCACGTCCACACTGGGCAAGTCAAGGGGCCTCTCTGGCCTCATCTGTCAAATGGAATCAATAATTCTTGTCTTACACAGAAACACGAGGCACTCTCCTCACACCCCATCTGTGGTGAGTAGGCGGACAGGCTGCCTGTCTGGTGGCCGATGACCAACTTCAGACACCTCAGAACTCTGTCAGAATGAGCCCCATGGCTCCCCTCCATGGAACACCAGGGCAGAAGGATCCCTGGTGAGGATTTAACGGAAGCCCCCACCTCACCCAGGAATGCTCCCCACGATACCCCGTCCTTCACGGGGTGCTTTCTAAGTGCTCCGCACTGTGTCAAACTTCATATCCACGACCTCCGTCCTGACTTTTGAAAAGTATATCCCATTACTATCCTTATTTTGTGAAGAAACAGAGGCACAGAGAGGTTGAGGAACTCACCCAATGGCCCCCAACCCTCTCTCACTCCAGAGCCCTGTGTCCAGCCAGTAAACTGCCACCCGACTGTAATCCTCCCAGGGACGGTGAGCTCACTCCCTAGGGAGTGTTCCCTGCAGAACTGCGACTGGCATCAGGATGTCCTTCTTCTTTTTCCAAACATGAATCTGACACCCACTTCCCAGACACTCCCCTCAGTCCTCAGCGGGTCCTGTTCCCCCCACCCTGGGACCACCAGATCACATTTTACTAAGTACCTCTTTCTTTCAAATATTTGAGAAATACCCATCTCATACCCCAGCCCCGGGGGTCTTCAGCTGTTAACACCCCCAGGGTTTTCAAAGCTGGTGGGAACCTCCAGAGCCAGAAGAAACCTTAGCTATTTTTGTACCTCCAGACCCCCCAGGAGGCTCCTCCCCAAGGGGGTCAAGAAGAGAATGAGGCCCTTCTTTCTCTCACCACTCAGCACGCCTCCTACCCCCCAGGAAGCTGGTCTCCCGGCTCTGACCTCACACCTAGCTGACATTCGACGTTTAGAAACCTCTAGACAAATCTCCTTCTGGGGCCACCAGCCACCTCCCAGCCTGTGGGGGTGCAGTGCTGAGCTGCTGGAGGCACGAGGCAGCAAAGGGGTTAAAATGCCCTCTCTGCCAGTAGGGGGAGAGAAGGAGCGGTTGGGGAGGGCAGGAAGGAAATCCAGAGCCCAGTGCAGGGAGTCAGGAAAACCCCAGCAGGGTCTTGGAGGTGAGCATGCTGAGTGTTCCACTCAGGGCCCTGGCTGCCCCGCAAACCCCTTTGTACCAGCTTCTCTCACTTCCTCTCGGCTTCCCCCCAGATTACTCAGGGAAGGCCACCTCCCGCCTCCCCTTGGAAAACCACTATTCCAAAAGCCTCTGCGTGGCAGTGTTTAATGGGTAGAGAGTTCCATTGGGGGATAATGAGAAAGTTCTGGGGATGGATGGTGGTGATGGTTGCACGGTACGGACGTACTTGCTGCCACTGTCCCATACACTTAAAAGTGGTTGAAACGATCCATGTTATATTATGTGTATTTTGCCACAACTTTTTTAAAAGGACAGCCCACGGAATGGAGAAAATCGTCACCTACCCCACACCCAGACCAAATGCCTCCTCAAGGTCCCAAGGTCCAGCTCTGAGGAAGGAAGAGTAGGGTGTGGGAGGCGAGGACCCCACACAGCCCCACGGTGGTGGCCCTAAATTCCCAAAGCCACCTCTCCCCTCCCTTCTCCCTGGTACCAGCCCTGGAGCACAGGGCACCGATCAGGCCAATGAAGGCCAGGAGACCCCAGTGCCAACCCCAACTGAGAAAGTCCTGGGAACAGCTCCAATATCCACGCAGAGGAGAGTAGATGAACAACTTGTGGTGTCCTCTCATGATGGAATACCCCAGCAACTAAAATGAATAACTACCTGCACAATACCCTGGGTGAATCCCACAGACTCCGTGAGTGAGAGGAGCCAGGAGCAGAGGAGAAGGTGGCAGAAGAGAAGACGTCCTCCACCGAACTGAAGTCCTAGGACCGGCCACACTAGCCTGTGATGGTCGAGGTCAGAGAGTGGTCACCTCTGGGTGAGGGGCAACAACGACTGGGGTGGGGGGGGTGCTGAGGGAACCTTCTGGGGCACTGGGCACGTTCCACTTGTTGCTCCGGGAAAGGGTTACAGGGACGCACACGTCTGTGGAAGCGCATCAGCTTGGGACTGTGTTCTCTCCCTCAGCCCCTTCACCCACTGAGTTCCAGCCTAACTTGTTTGAGTTCTTCCAACGGGCCAAGCACGGGACCTCCTCAGGGGCTTTGCGCTGGCTGGTCCCTCTTCCTAGAATGCTCTTCCTCCTGGCCTTCCTTCCTTCTGATTAGGCCTTTGCTCAAAAGTGGTCTTCTTGGAGCGGCCTTCCCTGCCACCCCACGTGAAGCCACCGCTCAGTCCCTCACTGTCGCCGAGCCCTGGATAATCCCCGGCACGGCACCCATCACCGTCCGATGTTCGAGTCGTCCCCCCTCCAAGGATGTCAGTCCACGAGAGCAGCGACATGTCCATCCGGGTTCACATCTGGACTCCGCCCAGAGCAAAGGCTGGCATACAGCAGTAGCCACTTCATAAATCTTTGTGGGTTGGACAGGCCATCTCTAGAGCAGGTCAGACTATGTCTCGCAACGTTACTCTCTTCGAGGTGGTGAGAGGGAATTCCTTTGTTTGGGTCTTCAGCCATCCCACAAACATGCCAGACAGGCCACTCTGTGCTGGGCACAACCCGAACTCCTGAGGGGTTCACCAGGGAGCAGAGGAGAAAGGCTCCCACCAGACCTTTCTAGTAGAGTGTGAGGAATGGGCAAAAGGGGCATGTGCGCGGGGCTGGGGCAACGCCCAGGGTGAGCGGTGGCTCAGCCTCCCAGTTCCCAGGGCGGGGGAACTGGAGTGGGCTCTGGGTGTGGCCATGGCTGCCCCAGCCAGCTGCACGTCTGGGCAGCAGGAGAGCCTGTGCTTTGGCAGGAAGCCAGCCCCTTCTAAAAGGCCAGAGAGCTCGGCCAAGGCCAGCCACTGTCCCCCTGCAGGCCCCATCCCCCGCTGCCATGGCAACCGGTTCTGTCAGGCCAGGGGCACCGAGCGCAGGGGGCACAGTGCCAGGAGGGTGACAGGGCATCTGCTGGGTTCCCCCGTCCTGGAAAGGGAGGCACCTCGGCCCGCCTGAGCTGTGGCTGGGAGGGCTGTGTGCCGTTGCTGTACTTTTCCCTGTGTGCGCGTGCGTGAGGCTGCCCAGGACCACGGTGGGCAGTGCCTCCCACACCTGCAGTTGGGGGTTCCAGCAGGGGGTCAGGAATCGTTCCATTGAGCTGTCCTTCACTGAGCGATCATTCCACACCAGGCATGGCTCTAAATACTTTCCACATATTTCCTCATTCCGGTCTCACGGTGACCCTATGAGGCAAGCGCTAGTCTCACTTTTACAGAAAAGCAGCCACAGGTTGGTGAACTGACTTGCCCCAGATCTCACAAGGAGTCAGCAACAGAGCCAGGATGAGAACCCAGGCAACTGGGCTCCGAAGTCTTCACATTAACCACCAGGAGGACGGCCTCTCCGTAGGACGGAGTCCCCTTGTTTCCCACTAGCCACTAGTTCTGGAGCTCTGTACTGTCACCAAGGGGGAAAATGGGTTAGATCCAATCTCTGGCTTAAGTTGCCACTAGAGCTCTGCAGGAGATGTTGGCACAAATAACCACGAGGCGAAAAAAGGAGGGGTGGGGGGCGCCTGGGTGGCTCAGTCAGTTGGGCGCTCGGCTCTTGATTCCATCTCAGGGTTGAGATGGGCTGGCGTCAGCCTCCTCGCTCAGCGGGGAGTCTGCTTGAGGTTCTCTCTCCCCCTCTCCCTCTGCCTCTCTCCCCTCAGCCCCCCGCAAATAAATAAATAAATCTTAAAAAAAAAAAAACTCTTAAAAAATAACCGTGGCACGAAGCCACAGGTCTTAGTGCGGAGGGCAGGCGGGCTCCCATACCCGCCTGTTAGACTTCAGCCCCTGGGACCCGGTGAGCGGTCCTGGACGGGAGCGCCGGTGAAGCTCTGTCCTGGGACGCCACCTGCTGGCCAGATGGCGACAGGACCGCCTCGGCCGCCAGCCTCTCCTCCCCTCCCTCACAACAGGTAGCTCCGGGGTGCCCACGGTGTGCTTTTAGCACGTGCTAAGTGTAGACATGCGGAGTAACAGACGGGAAAGCCAACAGCCCTGGGGGCGCTTACAGTCTGGTGGCAGGGCAGACATAAACCAGTAGCTCCATGAGTAAAGACGAAACTAGAGCTGACTGTAAGTGCTCTGAAGGAAATATATGGGGTGTTTGGAAGGAGTGGGGGGGGTTCATCTTTGGACAGGGTTGTGGGGGGAGGCCTCCCTAAGGAGGTCATATTTAAGCAAAGACTTGAAAGCCGAAGAGGTGTCTGCCAGGCAGAGTGGGAGAAAGGGCATTGCGGGCAGAGGGCACAGCAGGGACAAAGGCCCTGGGGTGGGAAGAAGCTCATCAAAGCCCAGGAACTGAGAGAAGGCTGGTGTAGCCAGAGAACAACGAGGCCCACAGGGCGGGGGCTTCAGGAGCTCATATTTGATCCTCAAGGGTCTTCATGAGGGAAGTGCTGCAGTCCCTTCTATGACAGCAGCCCCCCAGAGGAGTGGATTACAGGGGGCAGTGGAGGAAGACCAGCAAGAAGGCCACTGCAGTTGTCCAGGCGAGAGATGACGGGGGCTGGGACCAGGGTGGTGACAGAGGAGATGGAGAGGAGCAGACAGCAGAGAGGGTTCTGGAGACAATTTTGGAAGCAGAACCAACAGGGCTGGAATCGGATTGGATGCTGGGGTGTGGAAGGAATCAGGGTGGAGTAACTGGGGCGAGGGAGGGGCTTGAGTGAAGTGGGAACAGTGGGGAAGGAACGCAGAGCTCAGTCTTGGATTGGGGGGAGGGGCTCAGGATGCCCCAAGGGAGCCCAGGCGAGATGTGCAGGTGGGCGGGGGATCAGGGTCCTGGGCTCCGAGGAGTGGTCTGGGGTAGAGAAGGGCAGGGCACCACGGGTATCAGGTGGGCTTTAAAGCCTCCAGGAGAAGCAAGAGGTGGGAGGAGAGGCGAGCCATCAGAGCGGAGCAGGGGTGGGGTAGAGGAAGCCTGGGGACAGGGACTGAGCAGGAATCACCAGGGAGGTGGAAGGGAAGCTGGGTGGCACAAAACCCAAAGGGTAGGGAAGTGTTTCAGCTGTGCCAAAGGCTGGTGTGAGGCCAAGGAGGGCTAGAACCTGGGCAGCGTGTCCCGCAACCCAGGCACAGTGCATGGGGACAGCACTCTTGGGGGTGAAGAGTGACCCGGGGGGCAGGGATTGTGGGGAGGCAGAACCCATCAGCAACTTGGCTGTGAGGAGAAGATGCAGCAGCTGGAAGGGAACTGGGGTGGGCAGCTGTAAAGAGGGGGCGTCGGGGCACCGTGGTGTGTGGGCTGACGGGAGCAGGGGCATGCAGGCAAATGGAGGACACTGGCTGGTCTGCAGGATCCAGCAGCTTTCCAGAGCCTTTCTTCTGCTCCATAGCCTTTCCTCCTGGTTTCTGTAGTCACCCCTGTAATGACCACCCCTTCTTCCGATGAGGGAAACTGAGCCCCACAGAGAGGCCCCAGGTCACAGGAGGGCTCTGCCCAAGCTGGCTCCTTCCACAGCAGGCAAAGGGGGTGGGTGATGGGGGGGTGGTGCCAGGCTGTATGGAGTACCGGGAAGCCAAGAATCATAGTGTGGTCATGGAAGCCCCTTGACCAGGTCTGGGTGCCCTTCCCTCCCTGCCAGGTTTGCACGCATGTGCACACACACACACACACCTGGGCAGCGTGGCAGAGGACAGCAGACAGAGGAGGAACCCAAGAGAGATCACTTGTTGTGGGGCCTGAGACTCACGCTGTTGGGGGAGGGAGCCGTTAAAAGAAAATACAAACATACAAACACAAAATAGGGTGGGGGGCCTGGAAGGGTCTGAAACTTACACCTCATTAGCTTCAGGGTAACTTCACCTGGGTTGCCATGACCTCAAGCAAGGGACAGGGCCTCTCAGTGCCCTCTCTGTAGAGCTGCGAGCACCAAATGAGGCAAGTGTGCACAGCACTGCCCGCGGGGCTGGCTCGGGTGCAGGTGCCGCACACTGCGGCAGCTGCTAGTGTAGCCTGGGCTCCCCTGGGGCTAGAGGGTGTGGGGACAGCCCTGCTCTCAGTGAGCCCAGGCGCAGCAGCCCGGGGGCAGGAAACACAGAGGAGGACAAAAAGGGGGTGGTGGTATGTGCGTGACCCACCCCGCCTGTAGTACCCCCACCCCAGAGCTAGCCTGGCACCTCCGGGAGCCTCTGCAGATGGCCCTGAACTATGACTTTATCTTTACTCCCGGTTTACAGAGCAGGCCCATGCCACCCCTCCAGGCCGGCTGGCAGCAGGAGAATCAGGCTATTGGACAGAGGCCCAGTGTGGGGGATGGAGCAGGTGGGAGGGGGACATATCCAGCTGCCCCCAGAGCCCTGGACCACCCTGCTGCCCAGGTGGGGGCTCACCTCGGAGTGCCCCTTTTTGGCAGGGCTCAAGTGCAGGACCCCATGGCGGTGGTGCGACCCTCAGCGCTGGGGAGATGCCCACGGGGCGGCGGCAAGTCAGGGGCGCAGCAGACAGGACTGAGGCAACTGGGCAGCTCGCTCAAGCCAGGGCTTGGGGAGGGGGAGCTCCCGCCCTCTTGGCCCCGAGACACTCACCTCCTGTCCCCTCGCAGTCCGCCCCCCAGCCGCTCTGCCTGCTTTCCCGTGGAGGCGGGGCCGTGGGGTGCAGCGCAGGCTCAGCTCCTGTCCTGCTGGGTCCGCAATCTTGGGGCGCCCAGGCTGTGCCAGCGCACAGGGCACTGAGTGCAGGGGTCAAGAGGAGACTTCTGCTCCTTGGAAGCTCGTAGTGCAAGAGGAGGTGGGTCAGAGGGGGCATGATGTAAGGGCCCTGGAAGCATGCCAAGTGCGGAAACAGACTCGCCGAGGCCATGTGCCCTGGCCAAGGTCACATGCTGGTCTGGATCGAGCTGAGAGGAGATCCTAGGTGTCCCAACTCCCTTCACCTCCCCCCAATATACTACAAGTCTAATTGGTAGTAATTCAAACCAATGCCCTCTCCCCCTCCCGCCTCCCCTGACCTGGGGCGGGGGGGGGGGGGGGGGGGTTCTTGGCTGGATGCCACAGCAGGGCAGGGCCCTGTCAGTTTCTATTACCAGTCCTTCTAGCTCTGCGAGGGCAGCACAGGACCTGAGGCAGGTACAGGTAGAAAAAGGGCCCTGTGATCTTAATTCTTACCAGTGGGGGAAAAACAGCGTTTGGGGGGTACAGCCCACAGGGAGGCCCTAGGGGAGCTGAGGGATGAGGTGGGAGAGGGGAGCGCAAGGGTGCTGCGAGCCAGGAGTAGGAGCTGGGCCAGGGACCGGAGGGAAGCCGGTGTGGCCTTTCTCACACCTCATAACCCCGGTCCCCTGGCTCTGAGTGTCAGCTGTCAAGGGAGTGATTGGGGAGTGGGGGATGGATATGGGAGCCGCGGGAGAAGGTGGGGGTATGGGGGGGTCTTCTAGATATATAACATCTCAAATCCTGGGGACATGATCTCAGCCCTGGATTACCCAGTCCCTGTGCCCCAAAGATGCAAATGTGATAGGTGGGCAACAGGCATAGTCCCACGACCTCCTGTGCCTGCCACCCTCACACCAGAGTGAAGGAAACACCAGAGAGCTCCCTGTGGTCTTAGCTGTTTGTCCCCTTAGAAACGACCGGATGGAGAATGAGGATTAGAGTCAAAATGGACCTGGGGTCCAATTCTAGCTCAGCTGCCTAGAGCTTGGGCAAGCATTTAAGCAATCCGAGCCTCAGCTTTCCCATCAGTAAAATGGGAACAATTATACCCATAGAATGCAATGTGAAGGGAGTTGTGCATGAGGCCTGTGTCCAAAGCACTCAGCACTGTGCCTGGCAAAAAACTGGTGACAACTGGTTTCTGATGTATTTTTCTGTCTATGGGATGAACATGCATTTGGCACAGCCCCTACCTCACCTTAATCCCCAGGTGTCTACACTGTCTGTTAGCAGCCGTCGAATGAAAGATGCTGAGGGTGGGGGGTGGGTGAGAACGTATTCAAGTTCCTTGCATTGAATTATCTGCTCCGTGAAGACTCTTCCTGCCCCATTGGGTCTCTGGTTAATCGTATTAGCTCTCCTGGGCTTTCCTGCATACACAGCCAGGTTGGTGCGTCTCCCTTTAACCTGCCTTTGAAGCCTGGGGCCCTTTGATGTGAGTGGGGAATGCCCCAGCCTGGGATCCTGCCAGCCCTGTGGTCAGCAGCTAACAGGGCACAGGGCTTGGTGGAAACACAAGTCCCCCCACCCTGCCTGAGTTACCCCAAGTGTAGGTTTTGGAGTCAGACCGCCTGGGGCCCAGATTCTAGCACTGCCCTGCATGACCTGGGGCAATTCACCCAGCCCCTCTGAGCCTCGAACACCTCTGCTATGGAACAAAGCTGACAGAAGCACCTACCTCGTGGGTTTGTGGAAAGACAGGAGAGAGAGAAAACGAAAGAAATTATGCCCTTTTCCACCGTAATTAATAGGACTCCTCCAGCGAGTCTACAGACCTAAAAGGCGTTGGTATTCCAAATTTTAGTGCAGTTGAAACCTTGGCACTCTAGTCCGTTGAGTGGATTTCTATTTCAGAACTATAAATGCTACAAATATGCAAAGAAGAGAAGCTTAATTATCTAAATTTCTTTTTTTTTAAGATTTATTTATTTATTTTAGAGAGAGAGCAGGGAGGGGTAGAGGGAGGGGGACAGAATCTCAAGCAGACTCCCTGCTGAGCTCGGAGTCCAATGTGGGGCTCAGTCTCACGACCCCGAGATCATGACCTGAGCTGAAATCAAGAGTCGGACGCTTAACCAGCTGATCCACCCAGGAGCCCGCTTAAATTTCTTCAATGCTTACTTAGTTTTATGGATTTTGAATAACAATTTTTATATTTCAAAGATTTATTATAGTTACACTCATTGTGACAAATTTATTTTCTTATTTTTTTAAAAGATCTTATTTTTTTAAGTAATCGCTATACCCAACGTGGGGCTTGAGCTTACAACCCTGAGATCAAGAGTCCCACACTCTACCAAGTGAGCCAGCCCGGTGCCCCCACTGTTACAACTTCAGTAAGGTGTCATTGACACACATCGGCTGCAAATACCTGAAGCGTGCCTTTCAGCAAGCTCTGACATACTCTGCAGCCGTTGCTACAATCGAGACAATAAATGTACTTATCGCTCCCAAAACTCTCCTTGTGCCCCTTTGTAACTTCTCCGTCTCCCTTCTCCTCCCAGACAACCACTGAGCCACATTCTGCACTGCTTATCTGCAATCATTAGTCTGCGTTTTCTAAAATTTGTAGAAACGCAATCAGACAGTATATCCTATCTTTTGTCTGGCTTCCTTAACACGGCATCGTTATTTTGAGGTTTATCCTCGTTGCGTCTATCAACAGTTAATTGTCAAGCAGCATTCCAATGTTCAGATACACTGCAGTTTCTGGGTCCAGTCACCCACAAATGGGTGCTCGAGTTTTTTGAATTTCAAATAATGAACTTTTCATTTAATGTTTTTTGGAAGACAGCAAAGGTCGACTGGAACCAAAAAAAACCTTAATTAAAAATGTCTTATTAAAAATTCACAAACTAAATAAGTACAAAGGGAGTTTATATAATTGTACTGTCAAAGGGTGTTTTTTGTAAGTTTCTATCCTTGGTACTTTTGACATGGATAACATTTCAAAGGGCACTAAAAGTGCACCCTGACTTGGGGGGCTCCCTTTATCTTTAATAAGTGCCTCCAGGGGATTACCGTGGTCACGGACGTTCAGGAGACACCAAGTCACAATGCATGTAAATCTCTTGGCATAGCCAGTACCTGGCACAGGGGCGGCACTCCCTAAAGCCCACGTCATTCCCACAGAACATGTTCCCTGGAGTGTTTGCCCTTAGTTCTGATTCTTTCCCCTGCTCCCCCCACGCACGCATGCACACACACACATGCACACACACACATACGCATGCACACACACACATGCACACACACACGCACGCACACACACGCACACACACACATGCACACACACACGCATGCACACACACACATGCACACACACACGCACACACACACACGCACACACACACATGCACACACACACGCATACACACACACACATGCACACACACACACGCACAAGCCCAGGCTTGGCTGCATCACCAAACTCCAGCTCACCTTCAGCACCAGTGAGTCTTGGTGGAAGGAAATGGGGAGGTGGGAAGCAGGAGGTGGCTGGCGGGGCTGTGGGAACCTCTGAGAAGCTTCCCAGTGGGAGGAGAGGGATTCTCTTGGTGGTCTCTGTTTGTTTCCCAGGGCGGGCTGGGGCTTCACCTCCTGACCCTGTGGGAAGCACAAGAGAAGCCTGGGCTCTACCCAGGAAGGGCTGGGAAGGAGAGCCCGAGCTGGAGGGAGCGTCAGGTTCTCAGTCACACAGGCCTGGCCCCTACCGGTTCCACCATCGCAGGCTAGTCCCCCTCTCCAAGGGTGAGGCTAGCCCTGCTCAGGTCACACGGCTCCTGCAAGGACCCGGAGCGGGAACGGAGGCAAGAGGGTGGCATAGATGGCTCCCTAACAAGAATGCCAGTCCTGCGGAGCCAGGAGCACTAAGGAGGCACTCTCTCGCTGATGTTAAGACATCAGCATGCTAAGACAGGTGTGCTAAGCATTTATTGAGCATCTACTGTGTACCCATTCCCCATGTGCTCAGGACAGTGAAGTAGAAGGACTTGAAATCAGAGGAAGCTGGTGACCTGTGGGGCTTACGTCCTTTTGGTGGCCACTGGATCTCCCTGCCCTTGTCTTCTTACCTCTGTGTTCCCCAGTCCAGGGACTGCGTTAAGTGTATTTATTCAATAAATACGTACTGAGCACTTGTATGTGTCCAGGTCCGTGCTAACCACTGGAGGTTCAGTGGTGAACTGAACAGACAGGGAATCTGGCTTAAAGCCCAGTGCTGGGGGAGGGAGGAGACAAAAACTGAACAGGACTGAGCACAACAAGTTAATTTCTGACCATGGAAGAAAAAAGCATGGTGAAGTGATAAGAGCGCAGAAGGCCGACTGAGATGGGGAAAGCGGAGAAAGGCTTTTCTGCGCGAGGGCGGGAATAAATGACTAGGCTGGGACCTGGTCGTATCCAGTCTCACTTCCAAAGTCAGAATAACGTGGGGTCCATCACCGCTTGACCACTTGCGAGGGGTTCCACCTTGAGCAAGCTCTGAGCCACAGTTTCTTCACCTGTAAAATGGGAGTAAATATCCAATCCGCTTCCTAGGGATAGGAGGGGTGAATTAGATAATGCAAACACATCGTGGTAAGCACTTACTAAATAATAGATGATTTACAGATCATGCAGCCTGGGCCAGGTACCCACAATCTGTGAGTTAGTCCCCGTGGAGAGGAATACTCCCGAGTCTCTGCTCCTAACTGCTCCCGGAGTGTCTTTCTCTCATCCAACATACAGCACGCGTCTCACACTCATTGCCTCGGGGGCCAGGCAAATGGGTGCGATAAGTTAAGGAGTGGTGCAGACCCCGGCGCACTGGAGAGGACAGAGCCTGCCAGAAAGAAAGCAGCTACCACTCAGCTTTAGGGAGCACTGGCCATGTCGAAATGAGGGCCAAGACCTTTCCGTTTCTCAAATGATGAAATAAAACCATTTTATTCAGGGGCGCCTGGCTGGCTCAGTCAGTAGAGCATGCAATTCCTGACCTCAGGGTCATGAGTTTGAGCCCCGTGTTGGGGGTAGAGATTACTTTTTTAAAAAGCAAAACTATTTTATTCAAAATCTAGAATATTTTTAGTGTTAATGATTTAAATGAAAACCTTTCAAAACATTGCTGGGGGTAGACCAAACACTGCTATAAGCCAAGGCTGGCTGCAGGCATGGTTTACAACCTCCACTTACGGAGGGCCAAGCCGTCTGATGAACACCGAAGAATGCGAAGCAAGGCAGGCGGCAGGCTCGCTGGTGGAGGACTCCCGACGGCTTGAGGACCTCGGCCCTCAGCAAAGAGCGGCTTGGCTCAGAGCCTGCAGGGGGAGAGAGACCACGTAGGAAGGCTTTGTGGGAGAGGAGACCCTCGAGCTGGACAAGGGAATAAATCGGAGTGTCTTGTGGGGATGTAGAGGGGGCAGAATTACCCTGGACAGAGGAAGAACGGCTTAGAACTTTGGGGGAAGGGCAGGTGTTTCCATGGGGCTGGAGGACATTGGAGTACAAGGGCATCATAACGGGGACAGCTGGCTCTCTCTCTCTCCAGGTCACAGAGAGCCACATGTGCTCCACGGAGGTGCCGAGATGGTACCTCCCAGCTCTGGGTGCTGGCCTCCAAGATCAGCAGGGTCGGACAGAAAGAGTGGACAAATACCGAAAGCAGAAGCCGGGAGCCTGTGCTTAGAACACCTCTACCATTCCCTTTTTTTTTCTTTATTTTTTAAAGTTTTTATTTACTCATTTGAGAGACAGCGTGAGAGAGCACAAGCCAGGAGGACGGGCAGAGGCAGAGGGAGAAGCAAACTCCCCGCTGAGCAGGGAGCCCAATGCAATGCAGTGTGGGGCTCGATCCCAGGACCCTGAGATCGTGACCTGAGCTGAAGGCAGACGCTTCACCAACTGAGACACCCAGCCGCCCCTCTACCATTTCTAGAACTGGATTCATTCATCTAAGTTAAGACCACAGCAAGCAATCGTCAGTTATAAACCAGGGGCTAGGGCTTCAGGAGAAATAAATCAGAGGCCATCTCTGCTTCTTGGGATCTCACAGTCCAATGGCGGGCACTGAAGACAGTTTGGACAACGGCTCCATCGTGCTGTCCTTAGAAGAGTCCTCGCCAAGTTGTTGGGGAGCTGGTGATAGGTCTTTCAAGCTGTGTCTCGATAGTGGAGTCGCAGTTCACCAGGGGATACGATGGGAACACGTCCATAGAAGAAGGAGCACAGAGGTGTGCTGGGAAAGTGAGGACAGCTAGGTCACACTGACATAGAAAAGATACGCATTAAATGTGTGCAGAACTGCGCTGTCTTCCTGCCTGGCCCGGGAGAATAGAGCTCTTGCCGTTGACCTGCTGTTGACCTTTGTAGAAAAGCAGGTCTGTTCGATGACCGAATATACAAATGATCAGATGCTACGTGTCCTATGCGCTTGACACACACCTCCATTTCCTACTCACAGCATTCCTCGCGCACAGACACTATCCTTTACCTCCGTTTTACAGCTGAGGAAGCAGAAGCTTCAAGATGGTAAGTGGCTGGTCTAAGGCGCCCAGGTAGTGACAGAGAAGGATCCTGACCCTGCGTCCTGGCAGCCTGACCTCACGGCTCCAGCATTTCACCATGCCGCCTGCCGCTGCTCGTGTCAAGAGAGGGTCTGCGACGGTCTGATGGAAAGCATTCAAGAACTTCGAGGGACTTTGCTCCCCACCCTCCGGCCAGCTGGGATGGCCCTGAAAGGTTATCTCCCAGGTCAGGTAATCTGTTGGTCAGTCCGTCTGGGGCAGGGGAAGCAAGAAGGTGTCATTCCCCACCTAGGAGGAGGGAACTTGTGGTTCTTCTTGCAGGAAACAGATCCTGGATGAGCAAATACCCTTCAAAAACGAGCGGGAGGACCATCAGCCTTTGTCCTACAGAGCTGACTGAGGTTTGATTTCTCGTAGGCCTCTGGGGCTGCAGAAAGGCCAGTGATGGATGGGCTTTGACAGTTGCTCGTACTGGTCGGAGAGCACTTCCAGGCCCCCGCGTGGTTCTGGGCCAATACACATCAGAAATGAGCTCTGTCTGCAGCTCCCAGGCCCCAGGAGAGGCACGACTTGGAGAGTTCCTAAGTCTCAGCACAAGGCACACGTCCGCCCTCTCACCTGTGGGAAAAGCAACGGAGCTCAAGGCACAGCTCTGGGTCACAAGCTCACCTGCCCTTCACGTGGTGGCTCTTCCCACCTGAGTCTGGGGCCTTGAGCAAATCACCTTGTTTCTTCTGAGCCTCTGGCTTCTCATCTCTGACGTGGGCCTGATGGTAAAAATCACTGCAGAGGGCCAACAGCATGACGGACTCAAGAAGTGCTGGCGATTGTCATAATCGCTCCTTTTAGCTAAAACATGGATTAAGCACCTTCTAGATGTCACATCATAGTGCAAGCGACACAGGAGGAATACGCCTTTCTTCTTAATTTCAAGAAGCTTCTGGTCCGCTTGGAGAAGTAATCGACCTTCTTCATTGTTCCTTTCCGCATCTCGGTGGGTAAGACCGCTCTGGGCTGAGCGTCTCTGTTTCCATGGGGACCACCAGGATTCTAGGTCACATGGGACGTGGGAAGATCCGGGTTGGGGAGGCTGACTCCTGTACCTCTGTCTAGCTATACGCCCCTCCCCTGTGTTGCCGTTCTTGGCTTCTATGTCCTTGTCAGGGCTCCCATTGCACTAACCACAAGCTGTCCATTTTTTATTAATAGATTCGTAACCTGGGTGAGGGTATCTCTGCCTCTGGGGAACCAGCATCCCGAACCAGCAAGCCCCACTCTGGGGAGGCTGACCGAGAACCATGGAGCGCGCATAATGATATCCACGTTCAGAAGCTTTCCATACACGCCAAGTTTTAGAGCTGGCGAAGCACTTTACCATTCGCTTCCTTTATTCTAGGGAAGGAGGGATCCCCAGTAATGTTTTACAGATGAGGAACCTGGATGCAGAGGGGTGGGTTCCAAACTGCGACTAGAACCTCAGC
The DNA here is from genome assembly GCF_017311325.1 of Ursus maritimus. Taxonomy (NCBI): domain Eukaryota; kingdom Metazoa; phylum Chordata; class Mammalia; order Carnivora; family Ursidae; genus Ursus; species Ursus maritimus. The sequence goes on from NW_024426885.1 coordinate 54,712,622, forward strand.
CCCCCCCCAGGTTTACTCCAAGTTGTCTGGTAAGGACCACGGGGTGCTTGTCAAATATGCAGATAACCAAGCCCTTTCTCGAAATTCTGAGTCTAGAGGTCAGGATTGGGACTCAGGAATCAATAGTTCAACAGCCGAAGTGATACTTCTCTCCAGGCAGGTCCAGACACAGTGCCGTTCACTGATTTATTTACTTAGCTAAGATTTTTGGGGTCCAAACAAACGTGTACTGTGGGGGAAACACGACGAACAAGGCAGTCCCCACTTGAAGGAACTAACAATCTGCCCCCTGAGCCCCCTGTCCAGGTCCCATGGCCGGGGTGGGGCTGCAGCCCAGGTTTCTCCTAGGTGAGGCCCCTTCCTGCTGGGTGTGGGCCGGCCCCACCCCCACCTCACGCCCACCCCCCAAGTCTGGAGCTCCTGACTGAGCCTGTTGGGCCTTCTTCCACTGTCTGCACCTGCTCTGGGCTGAGTCTGTGGTTCTTCGGAGCTGAAGCGTCCTGTGTTCAGAGCTGAGGTGGGCCTGGCGCACAGCATTTCAGGAAACGCCAGCCAGCCGCTCATGTGCCCGGCAAAGCTAAGAAAGGGAAAGGGAAGGAGGAGCCCTCCTGGGTTGAGGGAAACAGCTGGGGCCGGACAAGGGGCAGGGATTTCTATTTCTTTAAAGGTAATCCCAGCTCGGGCCTGACTGCATCGGGCAGGGAGGCCAGACAAGGGTCAGTTCCGTGCAGCTGAAGAAAGCAGGGCTCAGAGGAAGGGAGATGAGAGTGCTGAGCTGAAACCCAGGTTTCCTGCTGGGCACGGACACCACAGGCGACACCTTTCTCCCGAAATCCCTGGGGGGATGGATGGGTGCCTGCAAAGGGAAGAGCCTGATGCCACCACAGGTGCTCCGAGGGCAGGCAGCCAGGATCCCCCTGTTAGCTCTGCCCCGGGCTCCAGCTTCTGCCGCACACCTCCCTTTTCTGCTGAGAAAGTCTGTCCTTCATCCTGGGCACTCCTGCCCTTTGTCTTCTCCAGGAGAGCCCTTCCATCCCTGTCTGGAGCGGGTCCCCGGGGGGCCTTCCTCTGGAGCTGACCTTCACGGATCCAGCAACTCCCAGTACCCAGAAATTTCCCAGAGGCTAGCCCTCTGGACAGGCCTTGCCAGATAAGGCCAGGATGCGCCTGGAGGCCATTTGGGCGGTGTCCTGGAAGGCTGCACCTGGCCAGCTCGGTGGGAGCCTCCCAGGTCAGCGAGGGGAGAGCCTCCCGCACCCACCACGAGTCCCTACCTGGTCCTACTGAGCCAGACCTCCATGTGCAGCCTGTGTCAGGGCAGGGATCCGAGGTAAGGCGGAGCAAGGAAGCCACAGTTCTGACCTGAGAGTTGCCGGGACGTGTTTGCTGTGCCTCACAAGGCCCTTAGTAGCTACGGTAGCCGAGTGCCAGGGTGCCCGGAGGGGGCAACCAGGACAGTCCCTGACCTCACAGCGCCTCCAGCTTGGCGGGTCTCCTCCCTGCCAGGCTCAGGTCTGGCCCGCCCCAGCAGGTGGTCCCTCTGGGGGCCACCACCACCAACCCCCCGGGTGGGGGGAGGTATAGGATCTCAAGGCTTTCCCCAGGGAAGGAGGAAAGAGGCGGGGCGGCAGCGCAGGCCCAGGATATAAGGGGCGGAGGCGCAGCTCGCGGTCCCAGCCAGCCCACCATGCACGCCCCCCGGCTGCCCCTGCTCCTCCTGCACGCCTGGTGGGTCCTGAGCCAGGCGGGCGCCGCCACGGTGGCCCCGGTGGCGCTCCGCACGCGGGTGCAGCCCTCGTCGCCGTCCCCTCTGGCGTACATGCTGAGCCTCTACCGGGACCCGCTGCCCCGGGCGGACATCATCCGCAGCCTGCAGGCGCAAGGTAGGCAGCGCCGCCCCGCCGAGCAGCCGGGGCGCCTCGGGACTCCGGAAGGGCACAGGGCGGGCTGCGGGCTGGGGGCCCCGGGCCGGGGACGCCGCCGCAGAGGGCGCACCGGGCTGGGAGCGCGCGTCCGGGGTTCGGGTCTAGGGTGCCTCGGCGTCGGCTCCGGCTGGGCGGATGGAGGGGATTGTGGCATCGAGAGGGGCGCGGGCGGAGACCTTTGCGCTCCGCGCCTTGCTTTAGAGTGGGCAGCGTGCGGTGCCCGGGAGGGTAGGAGGCCGACTGCGCCACTGGACCCCGCGGGCTTGTTAAATTACGTAAGCTCCCGGCGCCTTGGTGTGCGCTCCCCTGCAATGGGGACAACAGTACCTCCCTTAGAAGACTGTGGCAAGCGCTAGGTGACAGAGCACATTCAACGCTCCGCACGAAACCAGGCACAGTAATAAATGGTCGTTATTATTGCTACATACATTTTGTGGATTTCTTTCCTTTTCGCGCGTGGGGGTGAAGGGGTGCCGGAGCCAGGCGCCGGGAGTGTCTCAGGCTGACTGCGAGCTTCGAAACCCAGCACGGTGCACGTAACCTCAGGGATTAGAGTTCAGAGATCCGGTACTAGAGATGGGGTGCCCCGAAGTCGGGAACTGAGGCAGGCTTGGGAACTCGAGTCCAGGCCGGGAAGGGTCAGAGTCCCGAGTGATTCGGGTTCGGAGCCTAGATGTGGGTCAGAGACCATGGTGACTCGGGAGGATCTCCCTCAGAAACAAGGCAGGGCGTTCCGGGCGTCGGGCGACGGGCAGGTGGGTGCTGAGCAGACGGAGCACTCCCGCGGGGTCCCCTTGCCCCTTGCAATACACATCCTGACGCCTGGGGTCGGGGGGGGGGGGGG